>NC_071089.1:67784103-68094103 GCF_027358695.1 Spea bombifrons
GCCTGGCTCCGCTCTGCCCTGGCGGCTTCATTCCCTGGCCATGCTGATGAGCTTCAATCTGCTCGCTCCATCCAACCTCCTTCTCCAACTGGAGTTGAGGATTCTGAGGCCGGCGGCTCCGCTTCTTCCGCTGATGCTACCACTTCCCACAAACGCACCTGGACGGATGCCCCCTCCACGTCGGGTAAAGGAAAGGCCCCACTAAAGAAGTCGCGCTCATCCGTGCTTCCTGTCATCTCTCCGACCGAGGATCTCACAGATTACGAGATATTGGATGAGTACAGCGCGGGCTCTTCACAACCGGCCTCGCCAGCGCGGGTTCAGGATTTCACTCCGGAGCCTCCTAAGGCGTCACGCATTCCGTTCAACGCACCCGATAGACCTTTCGAGGTGACTGACGAGTTTGGCACTCCACTGTTTGACCCCAGAACCCTGAGGCACCCCCGCTCTTCTGAATGGACACCTTCGGCCCATATCGCTGAGTTCTTAAGGTTCTGGCTTCGCCGCCCTCTAGACAAGGAGGTTCGTCAGCGGCTACGTTCCAAGTGTCCTCGTCCCACCGTCCAGGACAAGGTTCTGCATACACCGGAGTTTGACCAAACTTTTGTCACTTTTCTCAACAAAAATGGCAAAGATCCTCGCAAAGGAATTGAATTGGGGCTACGCTCAGCCCAGGACAAGTTGTTAGATGTATCGGGCCCTTTAACACAAGTTTTTCAGATGGCGGATGAGGCCATAGCTGACGGCTCCCCCTTGGATCCACATTTGGTCCGTGACTGGACCCAGAGGGCCCTGTGTCTCTTGGGCAACGCTAATTGTGCGATCTCGACAGAGCGGCGCAAAGCGGCCTTATTCAAGTTGGATGCCAAACTGGCAGAGCTTGCACCCAAGGAACTAGGTGCGGACGCCAAGGGCCTTTTGTTTGGCGAGAAGTTTATCAAGGACCTGAGCCAACACGTAAATGTGTTCACGTCACTCACTAAGGCCCAGACCAGCATGAGGCGAGTGTTCAGTACAGGAAACCGTTTTTCCTCCAGAGCTGGCCGGCAGAGGGGTCGTGCCGCCAGCAGATCGGCCTCGTACGCCGCAAGACCCCGGTTTCCTGATTCGTCCACCGCTTACCGATCTCAGTTCCGGCTCCCGTTCCCTAGAGGTGGATCCAGAGGCAGAGGCTATGCGCCTACCCGGGGAAGATCAGCCTCAGGTAAGACTCATTTCTTTTCTTCCCCATATCCCTATCGCGGGGCGTCTCGTCCATTTTTTCCATGTCTGGTCCCGTCTCGCGGCGGACCCCTGGGTACTTCAAACAGTGGAGGGCTTCCGTCTGGAATTCCTTTCCCCTCCTCGTCAGCGCGCCTTTCCCCCGATTCCCAGGCTATCTCGGGACGCTGCTTCCCTCGTTCACGCCGAGCTCTCTTCGCTGTTAGAGAAAGGGGCTATAGAGCAGGCGGACTCTCCTCAGTTCCTCAGCAACATTTTCCTCGTCCGCAAGAAGTCGGGAGATTTTCGTCCCGTCATAAATCTTCGGGCTCTCAATCGCCTCATTGTGTACCGTCATTTCAAGATGGAGGGTATTCATCTCCTCCGCGACCTTCTCAGGGAGAACGATTGGTTCGCGCGCCTCGACCTCAAGGACGCTTACCTCACCGTTCCCGTTCATCGCGACGATCGGGGTTTCCTTCAGTTTCGCTGGCAGGGCCGTGTCTGGCAGTTCACTTGCCTCCCCTTCGGCCTCAGCTCCGCCCCATGGTGTTTCACCAAACTGATGAAGCCGGTCATGGAGTTCCTTCGCGCGCGCGGTATCCGCTCCATAATTTATCTAGACGACATCCTCCTCATGGCTCAGGATGTCGGGTCTCTTCGTCGCGATACCGACCTCACGGTTCGTCTTCTCCAGGACTTGGGTTTTGTTATCAACGAGTCCAAGTCGGTTTTGGTTCCAACGCAGACCATTCAGTTCCTGGGGTTTTCGGTAGATTCGGTGGCGTCGGTCCTCAGACTCCCTCGCGAGAAGGTTCTGGTCATAAAGAGAGACATTCGCAAGCTCCTTCGATGTGGCCTAGTTTCCCTGAGGCACCTGGCCAGAGTTATAGGTCTTCTTTCGGCATCTATTCAGGCCATCTTCCCAGGCCCGCTTCACTACCGGGCCCTCCAGCGCCTGAAGACTCGACACCTACGCGAGTCGGCCTCCTACGACTCCATGATCGCCTTGTCAGACGAGGCTCGGCTAGAGCTCCATTGGTGGTTGGTCCACATGGACGCGTGGAACGGCCGTGCCATTTTCGGGTCAAGCCCAGATTTCGTCTTAGACTCCGACGCCAGCCTGTCTGGTTGGGGGGCTGTTTGCGGGGACGTGGCTACCGGAGGTCCTTGGACTGCGGGGGAGCGCGATCTCCATATCAATTGCCTGGAGCTCATCGCTGGCTCGTTCGCGGTTCGCAGTTTCCTGAAAGACGTCACCCATTGTTCTCTGGTGCTGCGCATGGACAACGTCTCGGCTGTCCGCTACATCAACAGGCTGGGGGGCTCGAGATCCAGGCTTCTCACCGAGCTCACCAAAGAGCTTTATCAGTTCTGCCTGGACAACCATCTGTCCATTCGCGCGGAGTATCTACCTGGCAAGGAGAATCTCGTGGCCGATTGGTTCTCTCGCCATTGGCGGGACGTGAGCGACTGGCGTCTTCGTCCGGACGTGTTTCACTCTCTCCACCTGTGTCGCGGTCCACTCCATCTGGACCTTTTCGCATCCAGGGCCAATCGTCAGACCGACACGTTTTTCAGTTGGCTTCCGGACCCGATGTCCTCGGCGGTGGATGCCTTCCTGCAGTCGTGGCCTCTCCAGGGAGCTTACGCTTTTCCCCCGTTCAACATGATCCTCCGGACTCTCCACTCGGTCAGTCGTCAGGGTGTTTCAATTCTTTTGATAACGCCTCTGTGGAGGACACAGCCGTGGTTCCCGCTGCTTCTGGAGCTCTCGTGCGCGGATCCCCTTGTCCTTCCCTCATTTTGGGATCTGCTTCGGGATCCGGAAGGGAACCCTCACCCTCTCATCCTCCAGAGTCGTTTGACTCTGGTGGCTTGGTCGGTTTCCGGGGATCCTGGCATGTGCCGGGCTTATCGGAGGCAGCTCGAGATTTACTCTGGGGATCTTGGGCCCCAGGCACCAGGAGATCTTATCTCCAGGCTTGGAACGCCTGGAGTCGCTGGTGTTTGGTTCGACACTTTGATCCCCTTACGGCACCTGTGACGGCGGTCCTTAATTTTTTGGCCCACCTTTTTTCTCTTGGCAAGTCCTACCGCACTATTAATTTGTTCCGCTCTGCCATTTCGGCTGCTCATGTTCCAGAGCGAGGCTTGGGTGTTGGTAGGGACCCGGCGGTCTGCCGCCTCCTCCGGGGTGTTCGGCTCTCCAGACCCCCGGGGGTTCGTTACCAATCCTTTTGGGATGTTTCTCAGGTTCTCCGTTTTTTGGAGGACTGGCCGGACAACGATGGATTATCTTTCCGTCAGCTCTCCGCCAAGACTGCGCTCCTTTTGTGCCTCGTTTCTTTTCGACGTGTCTCAGATGTTCGTGCTTTTGACGTATCCTCCTTTACGTTTTCTCCCGAGGGTGTTTCTGTTTCTATTTTTCGGAGGACTAAGTCTAATTCTACTTCAGTGTCTTACCCTTATTTTCCCGATCGGCCGCGCCTTTGTGTGGCTCGGTGTGTCCATTCTTATCTTGCCAGGTCAGCTCCGTTCCGGTCTTCCTTATCGGGTCCGTTTTTTATCTCCTATGTGCGTCCTTTTCGCCCTGTCTCTGTTCCCACGCTTTCCAGGTGGATTCGTTGGATTCTCCTTTCGGCCGGTATTGAGGGCTCCTTCGAGGCGCATTCGGTTCGTGGCGCGGCCGCCTCCGCGGCGTTGTCTGCGGGCTGCTCCCTCTCGGACCTGTTGTCTGCGGCAGATTGGTCCAGGGAATCTACTTTCCGGACTTTTTATTTTCGGGCTCCGGCTCACGCTTCCTTGGTTTTGCTTGAGGGGCGTTAAAACTGCAAAATACGAAGCCTCCTGTCTTGCTATAAAATTGGGGATTAATCTAGCCTTGGTGCAGTATTAATCTAAATTTTATTAAAGACAGGAGGCGAGTATTTTCCCTCCCTTGCCTCGTGGCTTTTTCCCCCCCTATCGCCTGCTTGTTTGGTTGGTTTGGGGGGTTTGTTGGCTTGTTTCGTATTGTTGTTTCTTTTGTGACGGTATGACTCTGTTTTTAGTCATGTTTGACCTATGATTTGCCTGGTACTTTCATGATGTCTTGTTTCTTTTCAGGTCGTGCTCCTGTTGTTTAACATGCTGGTATTGCAGTGTTCCCGTGCTGCAGGGTGTTTCGTGGTTTTTCCGGTATATTTCTTCCGTTCGGCTAGTTTCGCAAAGAAAGAGGAGGAGTTCCAGGATGTGCAGACTTTTATAGACTTTTCCTATGTTCTGATTGGTTGTTTTTTTCTTGTTTTCTGTTAACTGTTTTGCTGCTGGAGGTTAACAGTAAAGAAGGTTTGATGCAAAATACTCGCCTCCTGTCTTTAATAAAATTTAGATTAATACTGCACCAAGGCTAGATTAATCCCCAATTAGATGTCTATTTACTAAAGTGGTCAGTCCAGTCAAAGGGTTAACTGACTCAACAGGGTGAATATTTATTTACTCATGATGGTGCAAACTGAACATTCAGCAAAGTCCCTGTGAGGCTTATGATTAAACTGTCTTGTAAAGTGAGATGATGCCTCCCATCACATGCTGAACATTTTCTATTGCTCATTGATGAGTTATTTGTGCTAATAAATGACAGACTGAATCTTTTTGTCTTTTGGCTGGTGAACACCATTTATAAACATAGCTTTCTTAAATGCTCACTATTCTTAGTTAAGTCTAATTACCAACTCTACACATGTTTTCTTGTCAATATAGTTTTTTGCCAATGTATCATAGGAATATACATGAGACACCACTGCTTTGAGAAAAACCCTGTGAAATAAGCACAGGGTTACATGTGGTTGTTGGGGAGTGTAGTTAAGCTGTAAGGGTTAATTGCAAGGGGTCAAACAAAGGACACCTAAGGAATGTCCTGGTATGCGCTCGCGCCGCTTAGTTTTGCCGCCTTTTTGTTTTAGGATGTGCTCGCGAGCAGCTCTCACCGCTCAGTTTGCCCGCGCTTTTGCATTTAGTTGCGCTTGTGGACAGCTCGCGCTATGTTTGGGCGGGATTTTAAACTATAAAACAAGGTGCACCTGAGGTGTCCGTTCACTTACCCCTGGCTAGCGCTAACTGACTGCACTGACCTTTGAGTCTTGTGAGCGGCGGTTTTCAGCAGTGCCACGGGGAGCAGCATGGAAGAGCTGCTGAATTGTCGCCTATCCGCCCTTCCCCTTTGTTTATGTTTAAAAAAAAAAAAAAATTACATTATATATAAAAAAAAAATGTTAAAAATGTTATATTTCTGTCGTGGCTTTTATTAGGGTTAAGTTGCTCTCTGTAAAGTGAGTGAACAATTGGGGGTTTTGTTAGGTGTCAGGCTGACCGGCTTTTGGGGCAGTTGGTCTTGATTAAATTATTTGATAACTCTGTGGTTTGGGCCAAGAGTTCTGTTTATTTGATATTTAATCACAAGTTGTTGATGCAAAGTTGTTTTTGATTTGGTTATTGTTAAATAAATTTGTTATGAGCTAAATAAAAGACCACAGCCTTTGTTCATCCAAAAAATGTTTCAGTTGTCATTTATTTATTATCTTGATACATTCAGTTACAAGCATTACACCACACAACCACATGTGTGTTCACATGGTCTCTATTGCTATGCCCATGCCATATGTAATCAGCTTCATTAGAGCCCTACCGTGAAGCTCAAGTTGGAGACTGTCAAGGACACCAGGTAGATACAGGATACTTTTTAGAAGCAACGTTGTGCTATATAAAAGACATGTCAATGCCAGTATTTTAGAGGATGTTGATACAACAAAATAGTTTTCATATAGTTATTAAATGACCAACCTAATCCAATGATAATTATCACCACATATATTACACCACGCATATAATACTTTATATTTTTTACTATAATAGCAAGCATAAGTGACCCACAGAGTGTTTACTTGACATTTCTTTAATTAGCAATGTATACTTTATTCAATAACCAGGTTACAATCTGTTTATTGACCCAACATTCTATGTTCTAAAAACAAATATGCTTATAAGCCTCCTCCAAACCCAGAGAGGCTAAATATGCATTAACCAATTATTTATTTATATGTAGATCATAGGAACACTGGAAGCTGGGGCAGAAGCCTGTTTCTCATGACTGCTGGCAGTTATGTGTTACCTAGTGCAAAACGCTTCAATACATGTAGTTTGTCAGGGGCCACAATTGAATCTATGATATTTTGTAAGAATATAAAAAAGCACTTTATTTTTTTTTATTTAGAGTGCTGCAGTTATCATTGGTTTTCAGTGGTTTTAAATAGTAAATATATAAAAAAAATGGATTTATTGTTGGTGCTAGTATACATTTGACAAAATATCCCTGAATATTATGTAACTGTAGACTAGCAATTTTAAAGCGAGTTCATTATTGAACTGAGTTAAAGGTTCAGAGCAGCTGGAGGGTCTTCATGCAATTATTAAGTTTGAAGTGATAGATCAGAGGAGTGAAGTCAAGGTTTCGCAGGCTACCAGTAATACAGCTGCTTTACTAGATTTAATTCCAGTCAGTGCTCTACGCTAGAATCTAAAAATGAACTTAACAGTTTTCATTGCTTTTTTTTCTCCCTTTTTATAATCTTATTCCTCTTATAAAAAGACATTTCTAAAACTTAAAAATTCCATAAGAGTATAGGAAGGAAGAAATGGACAGAAACACAGCTTCTTGATGGATATGAAGATACAGGTAATGGAATGTACTAAATATAAAAATTGTTATATTCCTGTTATATTTAAAAATGTATCAAAAAGTAACAATATATAAGCTCAGCAGAGGGTACTGTATCTGCAATACTGCACAAAGTTATGTGTTACATAGCCCTCTAGCATTCATTCTAGAATATGTAGCCGTGACATATCGAGGGCAGCAGGTCAAGGGGAGTTGAGTCCCCCTGCTGCAAAAACAGGGTGCAATTCGTCTCCTTGGGTGATTGTGCTGCTGCTCAATGGGCTGGTTACCAGCCAGTTTACACTATGGAGGATGTGTAGAGCCGGCATAGCCTCCATTGACAGCATCAAAAGGTGCTGTGCACCTTTAAGAGAAGGAATAGCGGGATATGACATCATATCCCACGGCCCTGTTGTAAAGATGGTGGCCACTAACAGGGTAGCTGGGGGTGCTGTCTTGGATCAGGCCTAGGGTGGTGCCAAAGGAAATCATACCTCTGATCTCTAGTATTCATAAAAATGATCCAATATTTAATGCATAATTGCCGTAAGTATACGTATACGTAAGCAAATAAATATAAATAAATAAATATAAAGCTATTGTACAATGTTGTCCTAGTATTAGAATGTTAAATACAAAATGTATGATAGAAGAAATAATAAATATATTAAAGAATAAAAAATGTATCTGCACTGTATATTATGAAATAAATTCTCTTAGTAAGCATAATATGTATTATTTTTACAAGTGTATTCTTGTGAGGCTTTATTCAATAAATACTCAACCATAGGAAATCTAGTGGTTTCTAGGCTCTGTCTGCTCCAACTGGTTAAATTGTTTGGTGGTTTAACTGTTCTCAGAAATTTTCATCTGAATAACATTTGCATTGCCTTTAATGAGGCCTTAGGTCAGCAACTCACCAAATTAAAATAAACAGTTCATATGTTTGCCTCAAGTAATTTCTTGTTTTAAGATGGCTTTGGTGTATTGGACACATGTATGTGCCTGAGAGTTCGTATTTTACCCATAATATTAATTATCAGGAATGCAGTGTCCCAGGGTACTATGGACAATGAATGCATTCATTCAACCTAAAACAAAAAAATATTACCGTATTTGCTTGATTATAAGACGACCCTGATTATAAGACAACCCCCCAAAATTTGAATATTAATTTAGGGAAAAAAGAAAAAGCCTGAATATTACTACCCTATAGGAAAAAAAAGTTTTACTAGTAAATATGAATTCACATGTAAACTATTATGTCATAGTTAATAAAAACTATGATTAAGAAAAATGATGCTCTGCTCCAATTATACACATCTTCCCCCCCAGAAATGCCTTATACCCCCATATATGCCACTCTGCCTCCTTGACATGCATTTTAACCCCCTATTTGCCACTTTCCCCCAGATATGCCTTATACACCCCCATATGCCACTCTGCCTCCCTGATATGCCTTTTAACCCCCTATATTCCACTCTGCCTCCCTGATATGCCTTTTAACCCCCTATATGCCACTATGCCTCCAGAAAACCATTGAACCCTTTACTTGTGACCCTTGCTTCAGACTCACTGGTGTCTACTGTGGCAGCAGGTGGAGGTCTGTGAGATGCATTACTTCCGCTGATCGCTGGCATCACATGACCTTCTGGTGCTCCACCATGTGAAATGCCTGTTAAGAATAACCATTGTCACTGAATGCTACCTTATATTAAACACCATAGAAATTATCATACATCCCATCCTTGCAATATATTATAGTTGCCAAGAATCTTGATTTAATCAGAGCAGGCGTAAAGCACAATTTACTGTATATCCTATGGGCTCATTGTCATAACAATCTTCGATGTATCCTGGATGCTTGGCAATTTTGCAATACCAGTACCAGTTACATTGTAAAACCGGCGTTGCAAAAACATACGTGCAGGGATATGGGTATCACATGGGTGGACATAATATTCCACAAAACACCACATTTCATTTAATTTGATGGTGTGAAGTTAGTTTTCTATATGGTGTTTAAATCACATAACAACAAATGTTGAGCAAACCTTGCTGGTGTCCAGAGGTACAGGGTAAGAGATTACTTTTGCTTCATATCTAAAGGTCTGGGGACGAACAGCTGTAATGAAAATAGGCATTGTTGTAATAGAATATATCAGCAATGGTTGAACCATTTATCGTGCACTAAACACAGACTACTTGGGTTTTTTAATTGTATGTCTATCTTCCAAGAATCTGCAAAACATAGAGAAACAATGGCTTCTTTCAAAAGTCTAAATTGCAGGTACAATAGAAACCATATTACAGAAACAATAACAAATTGTAGACCTTGTTAAGGCCCTCGGGCCACAGAGATTACAACTATTATCCCTTCAAGAATTTAGAACACTAGCTGAGTGAGTAGAAGATACAAGGCATATAGATAAACCTTTGTGTAAATACACCCATTGAAGGATGATATATTTCTTTTGCACGAGCCTCCAGCATCAGTTTTGTGCTCTTTACACTTGTGTTACAATCAATATGAATGGCTCAAAGCATTTATATACTAGCCAATGCAATCCAACTTGTAATACAGCTGCAGACTACTGATGAAACATAGAAAGTGACAGCAGATAAGAACCATTCAGCCCATCTAGTTTGCCCAATGAAATAGGGTATAAAAGATTGCAAGAATAATTCCTTGTGGGTTCTATAACATCTTTCCATGTGTATGATCATCTGGCAAAATATCAAAATTATCAGAAAAAAAAGACAGTTTAGATTTTCCAGTTTTGTTCCATTGTCCAGGATAGCGCCCCACTATCCAACTTCTGGATCATCTGATCTCCTCTGACTGGCCCAGGGAGCTGTAAAATCAGTTGAACTGCCATGAGGCTCCAAAGACTGATTAAGGTTTTAATATTTACAGCCAGAAGAATGGGCAGATGGTCAAATGGTTCTTATCTGCTGTCAAATTTATTGTTTCTAGTGGACCTGACCAGTAATGGGATATTTAGCAAATATATCTCAATACCCATGCCGTAAGCTTCTTCAGAAACGTAGATGCAGGAACTACGTTTATTCTGTCAGAATTACACTTAACAAAGACTCTAACAGTTATAAATCCCATGGAGCAATCCTCAAACAAGGTACTGTTCTGGCTGACCCAAAAAAGTACTCCAATAAATATGACTTGCAGCACAGTCTCAATAACGATATCTTTGGCAAATCACATCTGCTGTGGTGTTCCAGTGTGAGACTCTAAAATGTCTGTACATTTGACAATCTACATAAAGATAACTTGCAGGTTTGACATGTGATGACACCAATGACAAAACATTTAGTGATCACCATTACCACTATAGTGTCAAAGGTGAATTTGGTCAAACCCAAACTAGTATAAAAAGTAAAGAGTAACATTTTAATGGTTTGAAATACTGTATATTTGTTATTTGTCAGATTTCGATTTCATCACATTCAACCTCAACAACCAGCACCTTGCACAAGTGTCTCTAATTTTATTATAGATATTCATTGCAATGCACAGTTGCCATTGGAATTCTTTAATAAATTACATTTCAATTGAAGCTTTTAAAGTAGGGGTAAGAGAACCCCATATATAGTCAATAAAAAACCATGTACTGTAATTTAAACCTAAGTGCAAGGAATCCATAGCTGCCATAAAAAGTATGATGATACAAAGTGCCTCTAAATTCACTCTTTGAAATCTAATACATAGCAATAACAGTATAACAATAGGAAGTACAGAAGAAAATTATACTTAGTCTCTGCAGATCATTTTAAGATAAAGGGTTTTTTGGAAACTGAAATTTTAGAGCAGAACAAATCATTAATATAGTATGCAAACCATTTATAGTATATCTGCTGATTGAGTTATGTTGAGGGCAGAAGTTACTTTATACTTTATAAGAAAGTAATGGCCTGAAATAAGAATGACAGCAAGGCTAGCATGACAGGGTTGTCAATCACCAACCCCTGTCCCCTGTCATCTCATTCTGTGCCCAGTCAGGGCTCAGCATGGGACGTTTGTTAGAATTTTATGGGGAGGGGCTATATCTATATAAAGTCATGCCTTGGCAGTGTCACTTCCTCTTTAGCATTAATTAATTTCAAGTTCCCACCCTCCCTATGAATTATATTCTATTATGTGGAAGGGGTACCCAAGGTCTGACACCAGAGCTGGGGGCTGGTCCTCTTGGGTATGGCCAACCCAGGTAGCAGTAGCTTTGAGAGCTAGCTGCAAGGGCTCCCCATGGGTCATCCCTGGGAGAGTGAAGTTGCGCTAATATGCATAACATCCAGGCAAGTAGCCTTTGGGTATGGTTTATGCCTGTGCTAGAGCCTCTGGGCCCAAAAGTTACATACGCTGGCTATTTCCTAGACCCAAGCTTAAATTAAAAAGCAATGCAGTGATGTTGCTTCTTGTACATAAATATCACTACTCTTTCTGATGAACTTAACCAAGTAGAAGGTACTGGGTTCCTCCTGTGTTTAATCCGATCACAACACTTGTAAGTTGTAAATGATTCCATGTCTCAGTATTATACAGCATAGACACCAAGAACAAGTTTATTATTAAACAGTCTGGCAGAAGCTATCTCTATTAGAGCAACATTTGTGTTGCAAAGGTATGGGGAAAGTTCAAGCTAATTACTTTTCATGTTCTACAAGAAGTCCAGAGATGGACTACATCCACGCTAGTCCCTTGTTTGCTCAACATCAAAAAATACCTAAATTAAACATATAATACAAATCATAGACACCATGCACAAATCACTTATTGCTAGTCTTATTGATAAATCCTCTTTTATATTCTACATTTTTTCAGGACTCTCAGGCAACTGAGAAGTAACAGGATAGTGAATGGATCTACTGTAATGACATCCACAACCATAAAATGGTCCAGTAGATCTTTCACAGCACAGGTACTTTCCCAGCACCATTTTTACTTTATATATCACTGACCATACATACGATGTGCTGCATAAGTTAAGCACATTCAGATTAAGAACTGGAAGGAAAAATAGGTTATGCATATTTTGTACAAAAGCTCCAGGTGAGGTCAAAGTAAAAGGGCATTTTACATGGATTGCTCATATTACCCTAGGCAAGACAGACATGCAATTAAAATTAATTTCTTGATTTTTTTTTTATATTTGCTTAAGGGGAGTGCACAAGCTCTTACATTTCTAGCAAATCTCCCACAGGTATTGCTATTGTGCATTCTATTATCCCAGTCATAATTATTGACATTTTGTTCACTGTTCAATAGTTCTGTTCAAGGCCAACGAGTGTTAAAGAAAAAAACATAAAAAATAAAAACAACAAAATATAAAATGCATTGCTGCTTGCTGTAATATGCTTAATGAAATTTAATGTTTGCTTTTGAACGGGACACTTTTATTTAAAATAGTAAGCAAAACACATTTCATCTTATAGAAAATGTTTTATGGACCATATTTGGGTATTCAGTTACAAAATGGTTATAGCATTTTACGTGCAAAGAAGTAAAAAAATAAATGAAACAAAATAGTAAATAATGATACAATAAAGATCATACATGAAACCAATTTATTTTTATCCAAGTAAAAACTAATTTCAGGTATAATTTAGTAACAGCTCCATATTTCATAGTGTCAATAATAAGACTGATGTCACCTCCTTGCATTCAAAAGTCTCCCTTCTTATAGTAGAAAAATGCCTGCCGCCATCATTATGACACCAAAAATAAATTCCCGCATACCATCTCAACTATCCTAGCATACCTAACATAGGCACCCCCTATAATACATACACTGTCGTGCCCTTATGCCATACTTCGAAATGTCATCATATTCCTTTGTCATAATTCCCTCGACATCATCATGTGCTGTTCCCTGACGTCACTAGAGGAGTTTCCCTCCGCTACAAATGTGCACAGTGCTCATTTTTTTTAAAACATTGTAGAGGGGGAAAATTCATGTTCTCCCTTTCCCTATACTCCTGCAGGCTGGTGTGACATCATGTCATAGCACTTGCAGCTTTTCCCTTTTCTGACCACACTAAGATCAGTAAGCAGGGCTGTACAAGCCTGCTCTCCTGATCACAGGGAAAAGTATGATCAGCAGCAGGGAAACCGGCTAGGAGACTTGATCGAGTTAATACAGAGTCAGAGTGAGGGTGACATTTGCATTAATGTCACTAAAAAAGGATATCCCTTGAATGTGACAGCCTAATCTCCCATGAACGAGCAAGGGTTTAGCCCTGCTGACACCTAAAACATCAGAACACAGTACTATGCCCTCCAGCATTAACTGCCTGAATTTTGCAGTGTTACCCCCTCAACAGGAAGAGGCTAATCTGCGACTGTTTTGCTACTGTTAGCATGCAAGGACATATGACCTCAGTTGATTCTGGTCGAGTTAATCCTTATAGGGACACTGAAGCCATCATACGCACTTTAATCCATATGATAGCTGTGTGGACAATTACATTTTTTATAGTGTCTATTTTGCAATAATAAGGAATTAATAGTAAATCAATAATAAGTAATTAAGCCAAAGGTCAGCTGTTCACCCCACCAAACACATTGGATTATTTTGTCCTCCTCACTTTATTTGTGTGTTTTTTTTTAATATTAGCATTGA
Source organism: Spea bombifrons (assembly GCF_027358695.1). NCBI lineage: Eukaryota > Metazoa > Chordata > Amphibia > Anura > Pelobatidae > Spea > Spea bombifrons. The sequence continues at coordinate 67,797,637 of NC_071089.1, forward strand.
AAGCTAATGATAAAATTTATTTTACACTTACACTGACACACTGGGCTATTTGGAAATATAGTGTGCAATGGAGGTTAGTTTAAGTGTTTTGAAATGGTCGCTATACCTGGGACCTTTGGAGAACATGTCACCCGTAGCTCTTCCTCCTCTAAAAGGAGAGGTTTCACAAGGGGGAGGGCTAGGTATGCAAGAGGACAGACTTGGCCAGAAATGGCGCGATGGACAAGGATAAGGAATGGCCCCAAGTATTAAATATAGTAAGAGCAGTAGGAAAATTAAGCAGGGAGTAGGCATGACTAAATGCTGGTCCCCTGCCCCAGAGAATGAAGACAGGGACTAAAACACCCTGAAAAGCAATACTTCACTTAGAGACTCCGTGTGAAACCCAGAGTTTTCCCAGTATGGGGATAGCATGGTAGGCTGCCATTGAAAAGACTGATTTTTAACTATCATCTTCTATTCTTTATTTTAAAGGGACAGTATAATGTCCCAGGAAGCCATTCCAAACAATGATTCATATTAATGGAGCTAATGGGTGATACATTTACTACATCACCTACACAGTAAATAGTGTTTGGGGATTCTACAGGCTCCACAGAAATTCAAAGCAACCGCACAGCTGTCATATGCATTGAAGTGCATATGATGGCTGGAATATCTCTTAAATTTTGATCATGATCCTTATAGAAAAAACATTGATATTTCATAGGAAAAGAAATACTAGTATTTCATATACGAAATTATCATTGCCTGCCAGTGCTGATTTTCACATTGCCCTCTTGTCTGTATTTTTTGATATTCATATTGACTGACTAGCGAGGCTACCACAAAGGGATTCCAAGCACTAGAGGTTTTTCTGTCCACAGAGGATGATGAAAGGGAAGGTTTCTTTTGAAGTCTGTTCACCATTCCTTATAGTTTGACAATGGATATACAATGGATTAAACATTTCTTCTGGCATGCTATAGACATAGAAACTAAAAAGTGTGAAAACCAGTGTCAAAAAAGGTGTGTACATGTTATAGACATAGACATTCCTGTAGTCTGTTGCCTATGTATCTTGGGCTTCTTGTTTAGAGTCGGGTAATGTAAACCTTTTACTTTTCTGCAGGTGTTAAGAAGGCATTAGATGTTCTGTATGGGAAACTCTCTGGTTTTATTTAAACTCTTCATATTCAAAATATGGACTTGCAAACATTAATAGCAATCCAGACCTATAGTAATGCTCTGACTAAGGGGTATGTTGATTCCAGAGAAGACATTGTTTCTGACATACTGGCAAAATTGTACTTGCCTGCAGCACACAGGAATCCCCACCCTTGGTTCTCCACGGCAAGAATATACAGTATCTCAAAAACGTCAGTACACCCCTCACATTTTTGTAAATATTTTATTATATCTTTTCATATGACAACCCTGAAGAAATGACACTCTTCTACAATGTAAAGTAGTGAGTGTACAGCCTGTATAACAGTGTAAATTTGCTGTCCCCTCAAAATAACTCACAGCCATTAATGTCTAAACCTTGGCAACAAAAGTGAGTACACCCCTTAGTGGAAATGTCCAAAATGGGTCCAATTAGCCATTTTCCCTCCCCAGTGTCATGTGACTAGTTAGTGTTACAATGTCTCAGGTGTGAATGGGGAGAAGGTGTGTTAAATTTGGTGTTATCGGTCTCACACTCTCTGAGGATCTGAAAAAAGAATTGTTGCTCTACATAAAGATGGCCTAGGCTAGAAGAAGATTGCCAAGACCCTGAAACTGAGCTACAGCACGGTGGGCAAGATCATACAGGATTTCACAGGACAGGTTCCACCCAGAACAGGCCTTGTCATGGTCGACCAAAGAAGAGTACACATGCTCAGCATCATATCCAGAGGTTGTCTTTGGGAAATAGACATATGAGTGCTGCCAGCATTGCTGCAGAGGTTGAAGGGGTGGGGGGTCAGCCTGTCAGTGCTCAGACCATACGCCACACACTGCATCAATTTGGTCTGCATGGCTGTCATCCCAGAAGGAAGCCTCTTCTAAAGATGTTGCACAAGAAAGCCCGTAAACAGTTTGCTGAAGACAAGCAGACTAAGGACATAGATTACTGGAACCATGTCCTGTGGCACAATGAAACCAAGATAAACGTATTTGGTTCAAATGGCGTCAAGCGTGTGTGGCGGCAACCAGGTGAGGAGAACAAAGACAAATGTGTCTTGCCTACAGTCAAGCATGGTGGTGGGAGTGTCATGGTCTGGGCCTGCATGAGTGCTGCCGGCACTTCATTGAGGGAACCATGAATGCCAACATGTACTGAACATGTACATACTGAAGCAGAGCATGATCCCAACATGTCACCCTCGAACAAGTCCCGAAATGGTTCCAGAACAAACAAAAAGGCTGCAGTTCTTTTTTCCTTCTCAACACGTTTCACCGGTGTTGTGTCGGCTTCCTCAGGAGAAACAATGTAAAAAATCTAAAATATCCGTTTTTAAATCTTCCTTGATTATGCAGCCTTTTTGTTTGTTCTGGAACCATTTTGGGAGGACTTGTTCGAGCGTTTCTGCATAACGTGTGTTATGCTACTACCTTTTGTAAGTGTACTCTGATTTTATACCAATTTCTGTTTGAAGATACTGCACTATTTTTCCATTTGTCTTATAGATTTTAAAGAAGAAATTAAAAGGAATTTTTTTTTACTGGCCTCTTATGATGGGCCTGATTTATCATGGTAGTTTGTGAGTGAGATTTATTATTATACACACTCCAAGTTGATTTACAATATCACACTATTATTGTTTATTTTTCCCCTTATGTACATGTGCCCCAATTCCTGTTGATTTATCATTCGATCATCCCGAGGAGTGTTTTTTCTTGGGCAGCTGCAGTATTTTGTGGGAAGTAGTTTTCATCCTATTTTTTCACGTGAATTGTGGGTTTCCTTTATTTTTAGGATCATCAATATGTAAATCTTTTCTACACCTACGTTACCAATTTCTATATCTCATTAATTTGATTGAGGTGTACATAGTGCAATTGACATTTTTATTATGTAAATTGCTACTTCCTAGTAAAAAGTGGTTCCAAGAACTGTCAAAGGAGCTGCGAGAATGTAATGTAAAACAGTGTTTAGATCTATATTTTTAGTTTTACAAAGAATGTAACAGGCTTCTTGTGGGTCTATTTCTGCAGTTGTTTACAGTGTAATGCTGTCTGTGGTGATTGTGTATAAACAGTGGGGCATTTAAAATGACTTGTATGTTTTTAAGCATGTTGACACACATATATAATAATCATAATAATCATAATATTAAATACTTCTCTCACACAAAAGAATTAAGTATTAAAGTAGAAGTAACAAAGCTCACAACAGCAATTTGTCCCATTTTCAGAATTCTCATGCATGAAGCTAAAATGGCCTTATAATATACATAGTTATATACATAGTTATTTATACTAAGCAGTTACCAAGAAGAGACCTAACCGATTTGGCTGAAGTTAGCTATTTACTTCCTGAAAGGGAAAATGCATTGAAAATTCCCGAATTTCTAAGATAAATGCATGAGTATATGAGAATACACTGAATTTGCCGACACGCAACAAACCCATATATGTTTGTTTCTGGATTAGACTAAGATGACTTGTGTGTGTACGTGAATGTATGTATATATATATAAAGTCCAAAAATAGTTACCGGCACTCCAGGGACTTTCCAAATAACCACACAAACAACTTCGGTTTTCAAGTCAACGTTTCAGTCTTGTTTATTACAGACTTTCATGTCCTGATGAAAGTCTGTAATAAACAAGACTGAAACGTTGACTTGAAAACCGAAGTTGTTTGTGCTACAGTTATTTGGCACCGGGCAGAAACTTGGCATTTGGAGTGCAATTGTTAATTTTGGACTTATATATATATATATATATATATATATATATATATATATATGTATATATATATATATATATCATATTTTTTATATATTTATTACAATCTATATGACTACCATTTATTTTAGAAGCTTACATCTTACAATAAATTGAACAGGTTACCGTAGCATGTGAGGTCTTACAATTTCAGTGAAGTCTAATCAGTCTAGTTAATCCTTAACTTAATAAATTCTCCATTTATTAAATAATATTTGTCACAGTAATAAAATGTACGATACAAGCATGCTTTGTTACAACAACATTGTTACAGTTGTATAAATAAATACAAGGTATGTGAGTATGTTGTGGCCAAAATACAGTTTACATCGTACATGTAACCTATTTTGTAATAACTAGCTCAAGACATAGTTAATGCTTGAGCAGCCCCTTGGCTTTTTAGTAAATCAGTCTCAAGTAGTTGTTGTTTTGTTAATAATTGAATAATAACTTTTCTCAAACATTCCTCCTTCCGTAAACATGAAGCTTGCTAAAGCATTCATCATATTCCATGTTAAAATATTACATCAAAATCTTATTATGAATGCTAGAAGATACGACGCCCGAATCCTATTATAAATGCTAGACTTGTTGGTCATATCGAATACATAAAAATATATTCTGAAATTAATTTGAACATATTTGAGTTTATCTGCCAGATAATTTAGTTTATCTGCGCCAAATTGTTTTATGCAATGAAGACGTGCTACAATCAATGCATTAGAGGGATCTCAGATATGTCTTAAGTGTTATGTTCCAAAGCCTCATCTTTATGAGCTGTCTAGGAGAAAACAATTAGATTTTTTTTACATTTAGCTCTACTAAGTGGTTTCATCTCAGGTGATCTGTAAGATAAGTGTTCCTAAATAATTAAGATTATGTGTCACCTTGCGAGCCAAAACTGCTAATGGTCTGTTTATTTCTTAATTTTTTATCCAGTGAAAACGTAATGTAAACCCACTGTTATTAGTTTATAGTTTATTTACATTTTCAAACAATTAAATATATAATAATTAGTAGTCATGTCCATTTGGAATAGAATTTATACCCTCCGTATCACGCCAAGGAGATCTGAATAGACAGTTTGGCTTAATTTGTATTGTAAGCAGTCGCTTTATTCCATGCTGGGGGACATGCTCACAAATGCTCCCTTTCCCATCATTCCTATGCAATCACATTGTTGTTCCTTTGTTCCTCGTGGGAAATGTGCCGGAGATTTATAGAATTCTATCCATATTCCTTACTAGGTATCTGAAACTTGACTCATCCTCACTAAACTTTTTTTGTTTGGGATTTCTGTTGAGAAATAAAACTAACCAGACTACCCCTCTTATAAAAATATGATGATATGTCCCAGAAACTCAGGAGTATTTATTTTCACAGATCACACACAATAAAACAGAGTCAATTGCTTCTTTAATCAATTGCCCTTAGTTACTGCTTTCTTGCGCATAGGGAAACTGTAAAGAAATGTTATTTATGGTCCTCGGTGCGGTTTCTAGTTTCCAAATCATTGCAATGTAATGCCGCTTTAAAACGTAATAACATTTACTGAGAAACTGGCAAATCCATGACTTTGTTTTGATGTGGCTGACAGTTTGAAATAGTTATGTTTAACATGAATCAATAGCACTCAAGATGGCTAAGTATTTATGTTTATTTCCAAATAATAACAGATGGTTCTATTGCATTTAATAAGCACACAAAACGCTGGATTTAAGCCACTGTTTGAGAATAACATAGTAAAACAATCCACATCAGTTGTCAGGAGGAATGAAATACTATAAGCTTTGGTGAAAGGAGGATTGGCTGAGGGATTTCCTCCTTCTTTTTTGGATTTTTTTAGACAGCCCAGACTGTTTTACCATTGAAAACATTGCTAATAGGCCAGGGGCAGCAGGTGCGTGTTGACTGATCAAATACTTGCATCGATTTTATTACCTGTTGCATATATTTCTATGACATACCAAGAGATGTAATATTCACTTATTTAAAAAAAATAAATAAATAAAGAAATCCTATTTGGTGTTATGTGTCATGGAGCTATGAAATCATAAGACAGAATCTTCCCTGGGCTAGCTAACCCTGTGTCCCAGACTCCAGGGAAGAAGATGAAAGATAAAATGAAGTGCAAAAAGCTTTAGAGATGCCAAATGATGAAAGCAAATAATAACCAATGTAACATCAAGCCAGGGGTATTTCACTGAAGAATGCTTCCCAAAAGGCCACTGCAGCCAGGTATTTCTGTTCTCTATATCGTAAGAGGAAGATGCTGCTTTCACATAAAGAGAACATGTCCGTGAAAATGAATTTATGCAGATATTAGTTGAAAATAAAAGTTAGCTCATATTTTTACATAATATATTGCATTTTTTTCTCCCTAATCGGGGTAGAGGATGTCACCAGAAGCTCCGCCATTTAAGGAGAAATTCACACAGGGTTATCTAAGGGCAAAATGGCGGAGCTTCCAGTGACGTCCTCTAACCTGACCCTCCAGGTCTGTCCTCAATTTCAGAGATTCCTATAAATGATGAAATCTGCAGATTTTGTTAAATTTGTAATTCTTGTGTCTGGCACAAAAGCACCGACCCTGCTTTTACATAAAATGTGGCACGCTCAGTAGCCATTTGTTGTAATACCTGCACGCAGCTGCTAAGAATCAGATATTGGTTCTGTGTTTTGGCTCTGATTATTAAATGACCAGGGCAGGTCCAATGAAAAACTGTCGAGTTGCCAGTGTCAGGATGACACATAAGGTGAGTGCATGTGGGCATTCTGAGGTTGCAGGAGCTGATTCTGCGGAACCATTCTTCTCCTATATGAACAAATGTTTTGGGACACCTGACTATTACGCCAACAGGGACTTTCATTACATTGCATTGTAAATACATAGACATTAATATAAAGTTGGTCCCCGCTTAGCAGCTATAACAACATCCACTCTTCTGGGAAGGCTCTCGCACATACAATACGTACACTCTCTTTCACACACACAAACACTGTCAACAATTCCAACACATTAACAATTCCCTCACTGTATCAGAAGCTGACCAGGGCCTCCTTCAATAAAGTTCATGTGTGCATCCCATGAAGCTGCCCTGACACTTGCATACAAGGTGGGGCAAGCAGAAACATCCTATATGTGGCATGAGCTTTGGTTTTGGTTTTTTCGGTTCCTGCATCCATCAAACTTTGACGAAGCAAGAAATGTAATAGCAAATATTTTTTAGAAATATAAATACTACTGATTGGTGGTTGAAGTGACATGTCTGCTTAAATGTCATATTTAAAGGGCAAAAGGTTAAGAAGATAGCTATATAACTATATTGAAACTCAACATAAGTATATTGGAATACACTCATTTGGGATCAAGGTACAAAATTATTATAACAGATGTATTTGAGAATGTAAAAATAATCATATATTTGATGGGAAGGAGAAGGAATGTGCAAATGGGAAAGTAGGCGAGTAAGTACTCCAACTAACCTAAAAAACAGATATGTGTGGGATAAGAGTTGGAAAACTTCCTGTTAACAATAAAAGCATAGAAGTGGATTCTCTCAGAAGTTCATTTGCAGGAAGCTGTGATGAGTTACATGTATCTAGTTTTCAAAGAACTGGCAAGAATTCTGAACTGGCATTACTCTCCACATGACGCGAATACACATTTATTCATGCTGAGGATGGAATGGACATTTTGGCAGCCAAACACCTCGAGTGAACTGGAGAAAGGCTGTCCATGATATGATAGCCAAGACAGTGGGATTCAAGGAGAGACTGTGAAAACCATCTGGCTTGTGTTCAGACAAAAATAATCCCCCAGGCATTATTTTAACAAAGAAAAAAAAAATAAAACACTGTGTATTCTCGGTTTATGTTTCTATCTTTCATGTTCAAAGTCACAGTAGGGTCAGAACAAAATATACTTTCACATTAATCACTGATTTGCTAATCTATATGGGAATAATTCTACAGCAACTATTATAAGAAAAAGGCATCGCTCGCAATGGGGATATATAAATAATATGGTTGGAATTTAGATCAAAGGAGTTAAACAATGTCAGTTTATTACTGTTCAACTTAACCCAAACCTGTGGAAAAGCAGATGAAGCAAGCTTCTTATAAAACTGTCTTTTAAAAGAAAATTAGCATGAAAACAACACCCTAATGTTGGCCAAACGATTGCAATTTACCGGTGTGTTTGATTTCTGATGTATGACCCTTCAGGAAGCATATTTTAATATTATAAATCACCATCTATATTCCAATTTTCTTTCCACTTATTTTGCCTTCTTCTTGTTTTTCAGCATCCGGTTTCAAACCACATAATACTCAATACGCTGTAGAACATACAGAATGAAAGCTGGCATTGTAAGAAGGGTCTTTGTTCTCTTATCACTGTTACAAGATAGGCTTCTGTAAGTGCTGGCGGTTCTGTCTGCTAGCATGCAACCACTTATATAAATGAAAAACAGACCATGCATTCTAGGTGACCTATGCAGGCTCACTTAACTAACTAATGTAAAGGCAGCGTAGAATGTGTAGTCTGCCATGTTAGGAGAAGTGCATATTCGAATTGTATTCATGGGAATCCTCATAGATAGATACCAGGTTCACAGATGTTTATGTGCGCAAAAGCAAAATAACATGCACATCAAAACAGATTAACATGGATGATCATGAGTTAAACTGACAACTAAGTTAATGTAGATCTGTTTCCAATATATCTGAACATGTTTGCTCCTAATTAGCATACTGTATTTGCACTTATTTGTGGTGATGTGCAGAAGATGAGTGCCGTAGACATGTGTGACATGTAGGGCTGAGTGTCAAGGGGAGTCAATAAGGAGAGCATCATTGACCAGGACCAAGAAGTAATATGTTGGCAATTTTTGTAGATCTGTTTAATATTAGTGTAAGAATAAATTTTTGTCCAGTTTTTCATATGGAGCATAAATTGATGTTCAAAAGCTTGTCAAAAGAGTTGGAGAGATATGTTGTTAAATTGTTGATGTTAATGATGATTAGTTGCCATGATCTCCAGTGTTGTTAAGGCAGTTTAGCATAGAGACAGATGTCCACATCGAAATTATTGTGCATGTACAGCTATATCAATTTTTCATAGTAAGGCTGTTTAAAAATTGTGGAGTTCGATTTGGAGGAGAACACCAAAATATTGGTCAGACCTTGGCTCTGACTTGGGAAATTAGGCTGTACTTTTACTTGCATATAAAATGAGAGCAAACAGGGATTAAGGTAAATAAGATATTGCTTACTGCTTATTTATGGCAACAAGGATCTTACATCTAAAATATATATTCTTCTTCATATGTCAGTTGTGGTTTCCCTTTCAGGTCAAAGGTCTACCTGAAATTTCATCTCAGGTCCACCTGGAATAATGCAGTACAGCTCCAAAAATATTCAGTGCAATATGTGAGAATTTTGCCATTATAGCATTTTTTTCTTGCGATAATAACTGTGAAAATATATATCTTACAAATCCCGGTAGTCAGTCGGTTTGATTTGCTCACAAAAAGTGGACCTGTAATTCTGTTACGATGCAATACCAATAGTGAATTTCATGAAATAGAAAGAAAAGACAGTATAAATGTACTTTTTGTTTTATTTGTTGAATAAACTGAAAGTGTAGGTTAGAATCTCGTAGACACAGCTAACTCTTCACCTATATCAACCACTTCTCTCCAGTACTTGAGCCTCTGGGTGCTTAATTGGAAGCTAAGTGAGCAGGCTAACTCTTCATCTCAATAGTGACTTTTGCCCAGGGTACTCTACAGCCGCCTGGAAGGCTAAGGCACAGAATTTATGGATAACCAAAACTTATAAACCAAAGACAAGACAAAATGTCAGAGCAGGGAGAGTTTAATCATTGGTCTGTTATCAAAACTGGTATCTGGTATCAAAACAACATAGTGCATGCAAGTTCAGAGAACTGGCTCAAGGAATGGGCAACATCACTTGATTAAATACCCTGAATAGCATGAGAATTTCTGCACAAAAGACATACGTAAAAAGGCATGAAAAATTTACAGGCAGTTATTTAGTACACCAATGGGACATGGATCTCTGTAGTAAAGAATGTAAAAGAAGGTGCACATGCATTGTTGGCCAAACAAGGTAAGGCCCTGACAATTTCTGATATATTTTTCATTGTCAGTCATTTAAGATTGTGGTAAAGCCATGCAACCATTATACTAAATGATAAAGCCCATGATACTGCACACAGTGGAGGGGATGATAATTATGTGTATCAAAAATCTCTTTGTAAACAACAATTGGGGTATAATGGCAGTAAAGTTGTCTCAAGGACGTAAGGGGAAATGCTTAAAATTGCCTGGTTATCAATCAATTATATTCAATAGTGCATTTTACTTTAAAGTTAAGTGGGCATTTTTCCATCAATTTACCCATTGAAGGCTTTACTGAACTCTTCCGTTTGAAAACAATGCATCTCTTGCTTAGTTACCCAAGTTTGTGTTGTTATAGAGATATTGCAATGTTGGTGCATATAAGTGTGTGAATTCACAATTTGCAAAGATTAAAATGAGACATATATTTCTAACCTGGTTTGTAACAGTGAAAGCTATATGCTTGTGTAGGTTACTAGACTGAATATATCCTGGGTATACTCCCAAATAAAAAATGTGATTGCTGAATATAAATGATTACTTTCCCCCAAGAACACTCAATTGTGTTGCTCAAGACCTACTATACTTTTATGTGCACCAATTTTTGACATGACAAAAACAGAGTAAGTAGGAGAAAGTGTGAAGGTTAAGTTACAATAAAGAGAGAAAGCAGGTATAATGTGAACTGAAGAAAATATAAAAAACATATTTCTCCTTGTGAAGAGCATTATTAGACGTCGGTGGGCTGTCCCGATGACATCTGTGGGAGTTCCTGCTGATGTCGGGGGCCTTCCTCCTGATGTCAGTGGGAAAAACCCCCATTTAAAGGGAAAATGGGCGGGGAACGGGGTACCGCAAGGCCATGCGCCTGCGACCCAGAGGACTTAAAGGTGAAATGTACCTTTAAGTGGTCGATTGTAAAGTGCAGGCATTTCAGTAGAATACCAATTCTTTATATCGAACAAGGGGCGCATGGACATGTGGAGAAAAAAATAACAATACAATAGTGTAACGAGTTCAAATAATATATCTGTGTGATGTGTATATAATGCACTCACAAGAGTAACTGGTAATAGAGGCTCATCAGGTGACAACTGATCTTGGCAGATCCTGAAATGTAGATGAAAAACCGCCAATAGTGCAGTATGGTAAAATATATATTTAATAAGAAAAAAACTGGATAAACTCACAAGTCAGTTGGCACAACAGAAATGTTATGCTATAAGCGCAGTATAGAAACAAGCATCCAGCAGAATAAAAGATATCCGTATGGGCAAAAAATCTCTACGCGTTTCACCAAACTAGTTGGCTTCTTCAGGAGAAAAATACGAATAATATACAATACAAATACGTTAAAATAAAGCATTAAAATAAAGCAAAGCTGCAGTCTATATGTCCTAGTCCGTTGGTTCCGTTTTTAAATGTTCCCGGCAACATTCTGGCCCACTCGCGTCCTCAAACGATTACGTCATCACGTTCCCACGTGTCGGCGTAATCACGTAGCTCCCATCATTCTTTCCCAGCGTCACGTCTTCTTACTGCGGCGGCATTTCGCCGCGATCGCATCTTCACACGCACTACACCGTTCCCTCACCATTCTGTCCTTCCGAAAAGTATTTAATAAAGATAGTTCAAATGACAAGGTAAAAAAAGATTTTCATTTATCTTTCGGACTTTTTCTTTGAGGGATTCCAGTTGTCTCGGGCACAGGTGTCAGAACATAACATCCCGGACAAGGACAGAGATAAAAATAAATAAATAAACATGTTGAAACGAAACAAAATAAACATGTTGAAACGAAACAAAATAAATGTGTTATAGCCAATATATGAGGACCAAGAGAATGGTAGGTAAATATATATGCATAACATAAAAGGGGAATAAAGTAAGATAGAATAAAAATAAGAATAAATAAAGGTTGAAACAATCGAAGGTATAGAGAGAGAGGATGCATTAAATGGTGAATTGGATAAAGGTATAATAAAAATATAAATAGATGTAAAATAATTATGTATTAAAATCTGTAAAAAATGTATTAATGAATTTAAGACTATATACAGATGATATGTGAATAAATGGTATACTAAAAAATAAAAATATAAATACATAAAATATAAAACCACAAATAAAAATAAAAATAAAAATAAATAAAAATAAATATAAAGATAAATATAAATAAAAATAATGAAAATAATATATCAAAAACCTAACAATAGCCCTACTGTTAACCCTAACTCTAACCCTAACCCTAATTCTAACCCTAACACTAACAAAAACAACTAACCCTAACCCTAACACTAACCCTAATCTCAACCCTAACCCTAACCCTAACCCTAGCTCTAAAAAAAAAAAAAAAAAAAAAAAATAAATTTTTTGGCTTTCCAAACTATTTATCATTATTTCAATTATATAATCATCACCATAACTACATTAATAGACATGAGGTACATAAAAACTGAATACAATGGTAGTGAAAAGGTTTGTTGATCAAAAAATATTTTCTCCCAGAAAAAGGTAGGGCATTGAGGTGCAGGGGCAGGCTAGGGTATAGGACAGGCACTGGCAGACAGACACATCCAACCACATTACTGAACCCCCTCCCCAATATCACAAAATCAAGAGTGCTGACATGTTTGTAGAAGTTTGCCAGGCGGTCACATCAATGGATGAAGATAGAAAAAAGAAGAATATGAAGAAGGGGAGCTGTGTGACACGGATGTGGCCTGAGCAGACAGACACTGGCAAGTGTAGCCCCTTGGTGCAGGACTCAATTTACCCCAAATACCCCTCAAAGTAAGGAATTCAAGGAGGAGGAGCAGCAGAAGCAACAGTAGCAAGTCTTCTCTTTTTGTTTTATATAGCACCATCATATTCCACAGTGCTGTACAATGGGTAAGCAGGACATAATAAGTAGTATGTAACATAATAATTTGACTTACAGAAACAACAGGTGAGGAGGCCCAAGCAGTGAGCTAGCCACCTTTTGAAACCAAGCAATGCCCCAAAGTGGCAGCGTTTTGCTTAAATCCTTGGTCACATCTCTGAAAGGCTTCAGGGCCGCCATTACCTGCCTATTAATACCCTTTTCCCTCTGCCCAATTGGCTGGACACTCCAATGTTCTGCTCAGAGGATATGGAATAAGGAGTCTGCTGCTGATCTAGGATTCGCTCCATCATGTCGAGGATGGCTTTCCAGTGGGTGACTAAGTCCTGACATAGACGGTAGTGGGGAAGACCTACCTTGTCCTGCTCCTCCTGCAGTTGCTGGCATGCCTTCACCCTGATACCTCACTGAGTTCTTGGTTGTAACTAGAATCGTTCCTTACTTTGGTAGGTGGGGTGGACAAGACTACTAGATTGAGGACGTTCAGTACTGCTGCTGCATTCAACTCATGGTAGTTCAATTTCTGCCTACTTAGGACTTGTATAACCCTACTCAAGAATCTCACACAGTCAAATACCCGGCTTTGTCATCCATTATTTAGCAATGAATACATACAAAGATAATAACACTTTTTTTAGTTGTGCATAAAAATATAGGTTTAGCTGGTAGCATAAACGGACAACTGTCTTAATCAACTCTACTTAGAAAGGAACAGCATTTTAATTTTAAATAACTGAAACACAGACACGATGTGCACAAGCACATTAACCCCTTAACGACAATCCACGTACATGTACGGGGTTGCCGTGCAAAGAGATAACGACAATGCCCGAACATGTACGGGCTCCTGTTAAATAGCTGCATCGCCGCAATCACTGCATTTTCGCCGCCATAGCAGCATTTTCGCCGCGACCTACGGCTTTGCAGCATCCACGGAAGCCTCACAAGTGGATCCGGGGCGGCGGGCTAAAACAGCTTAGGAAGCGCTTCCTAAGCATAAACTGTGTTGCTGACATGCCCGATATCGAGGCATGTCAGTAACACTACCCCCCTACCCTGATAGCCTTGTGATTGCTCCGAGGAGCAACCACAAGTGCCATCCAATGGCATTAACAATAGAAAATTAGTTCACAGAGGGTCTATCCAGACCCTCTTGAGAACTCTCGAACTCCCCCTGCAGGTTGAATGCAGGTACTGCATCCAACCATGCAAGGTCAATGGAGCCCAGCTCACTTATCAGAGTGATTAGTAAAAAAAAATTAAAAAAAATTAAAAATAAATTGTTCACAAATGTTAAACAAATTTTTTTAAAACATATGGTAAAAAAGTTTTTAATAAGCAAGTCCTACAATTCTTTATCTTCACAAAAATTCCCGCATGGAAAGAGTTAAAATATTGGCATTACAAATGCCCATAGGGTGTCTAGTATTAAAAAATGTATGAGTTGATGGGGTAAATTGAATTGGCCGGGTTCAAAGATGTCCCAAATATGGGACATGGGGGCAGTAGGATCAGATGTCTAAATGGCAAAAAAATACACACCTCACAAAGGCGGCCTTTTACCTCCCAAATAACCCAACAAACCCATGCATGGGGGGTATCACTGCGCTCAGGAGATGTTACTGAACACATATTGGAGTGTTGTTTGACACGGACATATACCAGGAGCGGTAAATTTATACCTGAAGTACAAAGTCTAAACTCAGGACAAATAGTAGAATCTTTTTAGCAGGTTTTTTTCATTAGTTTTTGCAGATGAGTAAAAGTTTTTTGTTTAAAAAAGTGAGAAAAAGTAATTTTTTAACAAAAAATACCCATATTTTATCATTTTTTTAATAGTAATTTAGATGACATGATAAAATTAATGGTATCTAAAGAAAGCCCTGTTTGTCCTGAAAAAAACAATATATAATATGTGTGGGAGCACGAAACGAGAAAGAAGAAAATCACAGCTAAACAGCAACACTGAAAATGTTAAAAGAGCCATTGTCCCACAATATACTAAGTAATAACCCCTATTGTCCTTAAGGGGTTAAAATGCCTGGTTTAGTCAGCAAATATAATAAGATATAAAGAAAATAAAAATATAGTGGTGTTGTCTTCAAATTATTGGTTTGGCTGGTAGCGTAAAAGGGCAACCGTCTTGATCAACTAAACTCTACTCTGAAACAGTATTTTTAATAAACAAATAAAACATACTGTGTGCAAACACAAATGCCTAACTTTGTCATAAATATTGTTGTGTTATGTTGACCAAAAACTAGAGGTTTTGCCTCCGTTCATTTTTAAAGTGAAAAAAGCCCTAAGACTAAATGGTGGAAAAATGTAACTAACCTACAGTAAGGTAGATGAACAATGAACATCAATTTCAGGCTTTGCTAAGCTAACTGTCACTCTGACTGAATACCTCACACTCCAACTCTCATCAGTCTGTAACTGCTACTAACAAAATGGTATCAGCACACGGCTAAACATGGCAAATGAATGGACAGATCTTGCAGAAATGTCAGCACGTTTGCCTATTGTTTTGCGGAACAAGCAAGTTTTATTAAAACTAAAGTTTGTACAAATCCGAATGCACAGGTCTAAACAATAATAATAAAAACTCATCATTTCATTCTCTGGTTGGACATGCAATATGAAATTGTGATCAAAATTAGTATGTGGCTCTCATTGTAAATTATGTATAGACAGCAGTTAATTCATCAAAGTAATCACTGACCCCTCACATAAGGATGCATCTCTAAGTTTATAGCTGATGGCTAATCACCTTGTGAGAACAAAACACTAAACTAGATTACACATGATGGCGAGTAATAACAAACAGATTTGTTGATCTTTAACATAATTACCAGCTTCATTTTGCAAATCAGCAGAACAAAGTCCAACCAGTATGTGGCCATCTTATTACACAGTGAAGTGCCATTGATTGCATCTACTTAAGGATTGTTAGTCACCAGTAAATAAATAACAGATCATCAACCTGTGTCTGTCTTTAGGATACATAGTCTTTTAACCCCTTAACGACAAAGCCCGTATATGTACGGGCTCAAAATGCATTGTGTTCAATGGGTTTAGGGACCGCCCATTCTCCTTAGGGGGTTAAAATATGCATTTTTATAGCACCTTGAATTTTGAAATTTCTAATTTCTAATGTGCGTCTGTAATGATTTTAGAATTATTTTTATTGAGCAATGTGACACATAGACGGTATTATTTCATAATGTGGCGGTACTGTATTACAAATCTGAATTTTTAGTTAATTTTATGCGCAAAAATAAACCCAGATTAATAATACTTTAGTCAATATTTTACTTCACTGTGTGCGTTTCATTATTACCATTGCCATGGGATGGAATCTTTTGGTGAAAATAAACTTATACTGTTATATATGTGGTGGAGTATAGTAGTCCCTGACAGATATTTACATTGTGATTAATAGAGACTGGGTATATTCTTACATTTTTTAATCAACGAATAATATTTCATGTTTAATAATCAGTGCTTTTCTAATATGTTAAATCTGTGATCATTTATATCTAGTGTACTAGATAGTATGTATGCTAGTTTGTTCCATTGCATCTAATAACACCAAGTATTTTACTATGTTTTCAACATCAATTAGTTATATATTAAAAAAAAATTACAATATTAAAGATACATTGATCGCTAGACAGCTCTGCTATGTCAGCTATATGGTGACAGGTGCCTCTAAGGAATATTCATAATACATAATAGCTTCCTTGTTCTAAGAACAATGGCTTGTCCTTTTCTAAGTAAGTAAACAGAACATTATTCCCAGTGAAAGTGCTTAGATTGTAGGGAAACAAAGATCCACAAAGCTTCAGAGCCCTGAAGAAATGGCAATGACATGTCCTTTAATAGCAGTTGATGGTGTTACCATTTTTCTTATATATAAGTAGCCTATGAAATCACATATTACAAACTGAGATTCTCTGGTCTTTTACACTGACAGTGTTGGATTCTCTGTATAACAAACAAGGCATGTAGCTTGAATGCTGGAGAACCGAAATGAGAGGGTTTTTTCACTAATTCTTTTTATTTTGTTAAATTATCAGCACCACGAGGGCATAGAAGAACTGGGAGAAAGAATAAAGTGAAGTGCTAGTCAAAAAAAGAGGAGTATAAAATTTAAAATGATCCAAGTAAGAGGGGATAACGACAGTACATCTTACACTCAATTAGCATCAACTTGGAGGAATCTATCTATATGTCTTACAACTGAACCCACTAACAGTATAGCCTAGGTTTCAAAGATGGCCACAGACAGATTTACTGCCTTTAAAATAAAGAGTGGCGACAAACTAGGGCTGCCAATTATTAAACAGTTAGTTAATCAAAACATGGGGATTGGTGAGTGCCATCTGTTTGATCAAACTTGCATCAATAATTCTTTGTATTCTGTAATATATAGCAGTAAAAAATACAGAAAATACTAAAAAACAAAAAATCATGGGTGGGAGGTGAGGTGGAGTAAAAACAGTCATGCTGAGGTCCTAACCATGCTCTAGATCAGTGGAAAGTTAGCCACCAAAAGAAATGGAAAAAGATAATAGTATATATCTATATAGTTCCAATTGCCCAGTAGCTCTCCCACTAAGAAATCCATAGGTCAAAAAAAGAGTTACTGTCTTGCCTTCTAGTGCACAGTAAACAGAACTCAAATATGAGATTGGCACTAGGATTCAATAATAATAAAAAAACCATCTAACTTTACAAGACAAAGTATCAAAGTTTTGGTAGATTTAGAGGAGTGGGAAAAATATCTTGCATTGACTCCCAAGTCACTGTAATTATGGCTTTGGAGTGGAGGTAGAATTGGTTCTTCCTGTTCTGTCATAGTATGTACCTGTAGTGTTTCCAGTTGTTTCCTCTTTTCCATTACCATCTAATGCCCATGAGTTCAATGGGGGTGAATGGTGGAGCTGCTAAGTTTGTTGCACCCGATTCTTGGGGCTAAATAGTGCTGTTTGGAAGGACAGAGCCTCCTGGATATCTGTGTATATTTCCTTTGTTGGTCACTTGTAGAGTGCGAGCTGGGCCCCAACAATATGGGTTCAAAGGTGTGAAATAAGAGGGTATATCGATCACCTCCAAAAGATTGTGTTGTGGACCAGGTGAGGAAATACCTTTAAATTTGACATTTCAAAAGATATTGGTTTTGGGCCTGGTATTGTAGCGATTAAAGCTATCTTATCGGTCATTGACCAGAACTGAACAATGACCTCTCTAGAAGAGTATGATGGAGCAATTTGGCAACTCAGAAGAATAATGTATTAGTCTGTTAGGAAAGAGCTGGGCTAATAGCCTTCTAATGAAATGTGGTAGGTCTCACGTACTGATGACCTCGTTTACTCCGCAGAGCCATATATTTTTGCAGCGGGAGCTTTTCAGCTCTTCCACTTTGTAATGGAGTGACTCTTGTTGTTTAGTAAGGACCAAGTTTTGCCTCTCCAGAATCACCAATTTAGACCTTAATTTAGACCTAAATGGATGAACTTCTGCTTGACTCTCTGCTATGCCACAATCCAATATTTGTACCAACTCGGTAACTAGCAATCTAAAACCTCTTAGTAGCTAGGGAATCTTCCTCAGATGCGGTTGGAGGGGTGGATGTGGCTTTAATGAGAGATCATGGCTGTGCGTTTGCAGTACAGCATGGGTCAAGCCTAGCAGAACCCTGGACGGTAGCAAAAGTAATGGCACCTCCAGGTAGTCCCAACTTGGATGTGCAGTTTTACAGGGTGGTTTTTAAAGGATTCGGGGAGCAGTAGCGTACCTAGCGGGGGGCGGGGGGGGCGGTCCGCACCGGGTGCCGCTCATCAGGGGGGTGCCAACTTGCCGGCACCCGGCACCCCTCCAGAGACGGACAGCAATGTCCGCCGCTGGAGGAGAAGGCTCGCAAGGGAGCGGTATCGGAGGTCTTTAACAGACCTCCGGCTCCCTTGAGTGATTTTAAGCCGGTGGAACCGGCTTAAAATCACTCAAGGGAGCCGGGGGTCTGTTAAAGACCTCCGATACCGCTCACTCGCGATCTGCGCGGCAACTGCTGCTGTGCGCCGGGGTTTGTTGGCAGATCCCGGCGCACAACACTGAAGCCGCGCCCACCGCCGTCCGTGCCCTCTGAACCCGGAAGAAGACAGAAGAAGAGGAGCGAAGAGAAAGAAAAGGAGCTGACTGCTGTAAGAAGAAAAGAGGAAAGGTAGGAAATCATTCAGTTAGAGTGAGAGTGGATTGGTATGTGTGGAATCTGTGGATTGGTATGTGTATTGGTAAATGTGGATTGGTAAGTGTGAAATCTGTGGATTGGTAAATGTGGATTGGTATGTGTGAAATCTGTGGATTGGTAACTGTGGGTTGGTATGTGTGGAATCTGTGGATTGGTATGTGTGGAATCTGTGGATTGGTATGTGTGTATTGGTATGTGTGTATTGGTATGTGTGGAATCTGTGGATTGGTAAGTGTGGATTGCTATGTGTGGAATCTGTGGATTGGTAAGTGTGGGTTGGTATGTGTGGAATCTGTGGATTGGTATGTGTGGAATCTGTGGATTGGTATGTGTGGAATCAGTGGATTGGTAAGTGTGGATTGGTATGTGTGGAATCTGTGGATTGGTATGTGTGGAATCTGTGGATTGGTATGTGTGGAATCAGTGGATTGGTAAGTGTGGATTGGCAAGTGTGGATTGGTATGTGTGGAATCTGTGGATTGGTATGTGTGGAATCTGTGGATTGGTATGTGTGGATTGGTAAGTGTGGATTGGTAAATGTGGATTGGTATGTGTGGATTGGTATGTGTGGCATCTGGAATGGTAAGTGTGGATTGGTAAATGTGTGAGAGTGATGGGTGTTATGCTGTACCATTTCCAATGTCTTTTTCATTATATAATTATGCTCTAAAGTACATCATAACTCCCATCACTCTCACACATTTACCAATCCACACTTACCAATCCACACTTACCATGCTGTTCCATACAGTGGCAGAGCTGGGAGACAGAGGCCTTGCACCCCCACCCCAGGACTCCTGAAAGATAAGTGAACTTCAAAGGGGGGAGAGGGTAGATGGTTAGGGGGGGGGTAGATAGGGAGAAGGGAGTGAGACGGGGGGGATAGGGGGTAGATAGGGAGAAGGGAGTGAGAAGGGCTAGATAGGGCAGAAGGGGGTGAGAATGTGTAGATAGGGAGAAAGGAGGGTAGCAAGAATATTGAAATAAAGAGTCAGAATGAGAGCGAAAATGAATGGATTAATGTGTGGATGAATTGTGTGAATGAGCGAGAGAATTAATGAATTTGTGAGAATGCATCAATGAATATGTGTAAATAATTTGTGTGAAAGAATAAATTATTGTGTGAATGAAAGTGAATTAGTGAGTGACTGTAAAAGTGTTTGTGTTAATCATAGGTGTATAGTTGATTTGTCAAAAAGGCAAAGATGGTATAAGCAGGGTGTTTATGGGACAAAGATGGCACAGGTAGCGTGTTTATGAGACAAAGATGGCGTACACTCGGCTGTTTGGGAACAATGCTGACTCATGCTGGGATGTTTGGGGGCAAATATGGCACGTCCTATGTGTGTAATTTGGGTGCTGGTCAGGTTCTATGTGGGCAATGTGGACGCCGTTTTTTTTGGAGGGTTATTAAAGAAAGCACTATTATATGTTCAGTAAATGTTATTTAAACGTGTTTATTTTACTTATAAGTTATTAATTTATTTTTTCAGATTTCTTGGTGTTTACAGTTTACAAATTGGTTCAATAAATATTCTTGCCAACATAATTTTGTAGATGTCTTTACATTTTGGGGGGGGGGTGCCACTTACAGGATCCGCCCCGGGTGCCAAATACTCTAGGTACGCCCCTGTCGGGGAGGCCTTGGTTGTGCCTCCAGAAAATACGTCCAGGCCATACAGCCACCCACCAGAACCAAACAGGAGAGGGTTTAATGCCAGATAAGACTTATGTCCATTTTTCAAGGAAGTCCCACGTATATTTGTTGTTTTTTTATCCACTGCTCTTCCTGATGTTTTCTTTTATTTTAAATCCATTACTCTTTTGTCTAGGAGTAGCTTGAGAGTAAAGATCTGGAGGTTAAGCATTAACAGCAAGGGCTCCATGACTTGGCCCAGATCAGGAGGACACCTATAGCAGCAGGCATAAGAGGTTAAGTGTGGTATTATGTGATGGCAGGATGGTCAGCCCTATATGACATGGCATGCTATTATTCCAATTTATCTTACCCCGCTTGTTTCCTCTCTTTTCCTCCCTGTTTTTTTAGGTGATGCCATGGGTAGACATAGGGCCACGTGAGAATTCGACACCATAGTAAGAGTTAGCCCTCACAAGGATGCTTGGTTGTATCTAACATCGATATACACTGTTATAGTACCCATAGGCCAATTCAAACAGAATATATTGTCCATGTTACAAATATTAATGCCTACCACTAGTATTATCCAACAATAATATCCAACTATGATTTGTTATGGCAACAAATACAGCATGTTATTTTATCCTTCTATTATTTTATGCTTCTATTGCAATCATTCACATTATGTAAATTATTAAAGTCATCACTATTTTAAACTTATACTGATTAACTTGGTTGATCTTAGAGAATTTAGCCTGCATGACAATTACATACTTGACATTATTGTGCTATATATAGTTTATAAATGCAAATGATATAACTATTTGGTTATATGAATTGTCCACTCAACCACTGAAAAATAAGAATGTAAGGAGACTGAATGAAGAAATAAAATACCTGAATTACGACATTGAAAGACTGTCATAGTTAAAGATTAGAATCAAATGCAATGTTAAAATTCTGCACCTGTTTCAGTGATTTGCATAGTAATTTGGCATTCATAGCAAGAAACATGCCAGGTTTCATCCTCATTGCTTTTATGGCAAATAGCATATGGAAGAAAAAAAAGTCTATGCGATTTTCTTCTGCATTTATTGTTAAGCAGAAGTGGGGTAATTTTAATCTAAAATATTTGGGAGTTAGATATTTTTAAGCAATGAGAAAAAAATAAGTGCTTTCACAGTTGTTTTCGATTTCTTTAGTAGTAGTGAATAAATTTACATAAATGTAATGAAATATTTGACAGATCTGATATAATAATTCACCGGCAATCCAGTAATACTGCAATATCGAAGAACAAGACAAGACAGCTCCCTGGACCAGGGACGTAAAGGAGGGCGTTGTGACTGCTGGCCTATGGCGTGAAATGTTTTAGCCAAGTGGGAATTAGTTGGAGCAACTATATATGTTCTCTGCCTTTCCCCCCCCCATGTCTGTTTTATTTTTCATTTATTTTCTCAGCTGCTGTGTTTTGTGTCTTTTAGTCGGAACTGTTTAAGTGTAGTTTAGAATTGCTCACTGTGGGCTTGGAGTGTCCCTGCCTGCTAGGGATTCACAGGAAAAGTGACAACAAAAAATGAAAAATGTATACATTGTAAACTACCTTAAAATGTTATGTTGTTGAATAAAAGCAAATTGGTTTTGGTGAATTGTGATGCACTTAACTGTGAGCTGTTGCATGTTTTTGATTTTCAATGTGTTTTGAATCTAGTTTCATTGTATTCCATACTTTGGTTTTTTTTATGTGTGTTGTCTTTTTTTTCCCTTGCTGTATGTCTCTATTTAGTTTCTCACAAGCAGAATTTCTCTCATTTCCTTTGTATATCTCTAGACAGAAAACAAATTATTGGGGTGATTAGGTTGGTCTGGCACTATAACGCCAGTGGCCACCAAATCCTGTATGAGTTGATGTCAAGTAGATACGCACGACTAGATATTACTTTTTTTTACTTATGTAGTGTGCGGCTGTGCATATGCAGCCAGAGGCCACCAGCCATATGTGCAGTGTGCCAAATGGCCAGTCCAGGCTTGCTGAAATGGTTCCAAGGTAAAATTGGTCCTTATTGTTCTGTGATAATTTGTATAGGCCAACCTATTCTTACAAACATACAGTCCCATAAGTTTTCAATATCTCATGCTTCGCTTAAGATAGAAGTAATTATGTCTAAAAAAAAATGGCTCCTGAGGTTTTGCAAGTTTATGTGACCCTATAAATCATTCTATGAAAATGCTGACCAACTAAAAAATAATAATTTCTAAAGATATTAATATAATTTTAAATTAGTAATCAGTTATGATGATCATTTTAGCCTTTTTGGCCAACTAAAATGACAAAGTTGGTGGAGTATGTGCAAAACATGTGTAAGAATAATCAGTGCTATAAGTAAACGACATCCATTTTCCAAGGCATCCTCAAAATGCTGAAGTGTTTGAAACAATGGAAGTCTGATGGACTTTTTTTTAGAAACTTAACAGATAACTCTAGCTATGGTAGTGGGACTTACAATAAATTGTATTTAACAAATGTAAAATAAAGCTATGCTTCCATTTTAATTTTTATTTTGGACCAGTCTTAAGCTAATTATACATGTCTACATATTCGTCCTATATACTAAATACTCTTTTCATTAGTAAAATGTTCAGATCTCTTTAGGCCTAATTTCAGCATTGCAATGTATAAAACTGGAATTAATGAATTAAAAAATACTCAAAAGCATTCTGTACCCATTAACATGCCGTGCTGCTAGATGGCCACCAACAAGGAATTACATGAACTTTATGGTATTATTTGGAAGTATTATGTAGAAAATATCATATCATAGGTAAATGATGGAATATATTCTCCATGTGATTTCTAACTAAGAGTAAATCCTAGAGCAATGATTTCTATAACAAAAATAACCAAGGTTAAGCAACCAAGCAGTGAATCTGTCAAGTGGAAAATGTATAAATACGTTAAGTGGTGGCAATCCATCTGCTGGAAAAGTTGTGGGAGATTGCCTAGTGAGACAATCAGATCTCCTGGTGTGCTTCTACTCTGGTTGTAAGAGAGATCATTGATCGCCCCAACTGGCCCATTTACAATATGGAGGACAACCTCTACAGTATGGTAACACACTGGGATATAATATCATATCCCGGTGGCCAGAAGCAAGGACAGTGGCCACGGGGGCTGGGGGCTGATGCCCTGGTCAGGCTTAAGACAGTGCCAGTGGTAAATATATCACTGAGGAAAGTATAATATAACTTCAAAGTGGTTTTTTTTTTATTCCAGCTATTTCATTTACAACTTTCTTCACTACTCATGTCTGCTGTACCATGATCTGGTTACTTCAAATGTGATTAAATGCTTTATCTTAGTGAATTAAGGGTTTTGTTTTAAATGTGAAAATAATAAGTAAAACCAAGTAAACCTAAATTAATAATGCTTCTTTACATGCATTGCATTTTAATATCTTTGGTTTAAAAAAATCTGCAGGGTAAACTAAAGCAATATACAGTTTGAAAGGAATAATTCGTCAGCATAATATTAATGCAAGACATGGAATATTCCAAAGCTTTGAAACAACACCAGCATATATATATATATATATATATATATATATATATATATATATATATATATATATATATATATATATATAAATATTTTTAATGTCTTTTCCACATAGACCTTCATGTAATATTTGGGGAATTGGCAGAGTGGTGATTAAGATTCATGGGAGGATTTCCACTTCTTTATCCCTCAAGATAAATTAGCCAAATGCAATTTTGATAATGTTTTCACATTAGATGGAGAATGTCAGTGGCTAAGGGACTGGTGTTTTGTGCACACCTGCCCATTCCTATCTTGTAACAAGAGCTAGACTGATGCAGATCCAAATATTCTCTTTTTAACTATGCTGATAAACCCGAGGAATTGCCCCCTTCTGGGAATTCCGTACGCAAGTCTGGAGAACAAAAGCAGTTTCTGACAGCTAGATTACTAAATAACCTAAAGAATATAAGTCATTTTTCATGCATTATTTCACAAAAGGTATTGGATTGCAGATATTGGCAAAAATATCACTCTAAGCTTTATAGAAAGCTATTTAACACTTCACAGGCACTTGCACACAGTGACATATGCATTTACACATACGCTTATGGGTACACAGGTATGAAAATTAACATTTTACTGATCCACCTCATTAGTGCCACATAAATTAATGATTTGCTCTTTCGGTCATTTGGGTAGGCAGACAACCTCCTGATTGAGCGAGTTAAACTTATAAAGCATTAAAGCAGACCTGTCGCAAAGTCAACAGAACTTTAAAAAACGCCTGTATTTGTATACGTATGCTTGTATACTTCTACTTAATACCTCCTGTTTGCGGCAAAAATAAAAGTTTAAAAAAAAAAAAACGCCTGTATATCGTCTTGATTAATTGAAACATACAATGCTAGTTTTTCTTTTCTCCAAATGTTATGTGTTAGAATTCTACGTACAAAACAAACTTATATAATTATATTTTATAGATTGAAAGAAGCAGTGTATATGACTTATGCACACGGACCAAAAACCTTTGGACGCTAATGAAGCCTTTTCCCTCAAAATATAAAGCAGAAGATGCAGAAGCGGAAGTGGTAGGCAGAAGTGGAAGTGGTGGACAGAGAATGTAGGAAAACATTTAGAGAGCCTGAGAGAGAGAGAGAATGAACGAGAACAAGAATGTGATGAAGTGAGTGAATGTGGGGTCCGGGCAATGAATTTCGTCCCTGAATTAAAAATGCACCTTAATTCTTGACAGAACCAACTGGGCAGGGAACAGAATTTGTTCCCTGAAAACGAATTGGCCAAAAACAAACTGAAAAATTTGTCCCATTCCCAAAAATGAACATTGTATTGTGATTTTGATGAATCCACTTGCCAAATATAAAGGAAACAATGTAAATGAGTGGATTTTAGACTTCCCAAACAGACCAGCTTGAACATGGATATCTCAATTAAAAATGTATTATATTACTTGTTTCAGAAAAAGATAGCAGGCATTGTAGCTAAAAAAAAACACTGATGGAAATCATGGACATCTAAGGTAGTGGGCATGAAAATAGGTTTGCCTTTATCTCAAAGTATTTATTCATTTTGTGTATTTGCAGTTTATCTTCCATGACAAAACTTTTGTTCATAAATTTTCCGGACTATAGGGTTAATCTGAAAACATAACCAGTTGTTGGCCTGTAAAACACTTTGTTAGCTTACGTCCTAAACGATCATCACGTTCTGCTGATAAACATTCCATAGACAAAAATTAGTTGTGTTCACTCAAGCAACAATTGTTCTTATATCACTACAATAAAATATAATTTGCGAGAAAAGTCTCTTAAGAAGCAATCATTAAAGAATATTGATAAGCAACATATGTTTTTCATTGTGTTGATCTGTATCTATAAAATTAGCTTCCAGTCTACAATATGCCATACTGCTTTTTTACCAACTTTAATTCACTTTTTTCTAATGTATCTTTCTTTTGTTATCTGTGATATTTTTCTATCCCATAAACTTTTATCTCTATTACATTTATTCTAATTTGATCCGGCTTAGCTTAATTTACACCATCATTTTGTTTTTAAACCCCAATATTAAGTAAAGGAAAATCAATGTGATAACTTTAGCACACGATGCAAATTAGATGTTCAAACTAATTAACACCTTTATTGGAAGCCACAAAATGAAATATGGCAGTGGCAGGATGTCTCAAAATGAAATAGTATTTTTTAACTAAGGAGCATAAAGTGATATATTAATTAAGGTACGGCAAATAATATTGTTAATAATTGTAATAATGTACAGAATTTTCAGTACTACTTAAAGCTTTATTAAATTCAAAATGTTAGGCTAGCTGAGAGCTACTTGTATAGATTTTGTTGATGACAGTGACAGTTACATCAATCATTATGTCACCATTTTATATTGATGGTTCATGGAGTTCCAAGTTGTACATAATGTTCCAAACCCCATGCAACATCAACTTGATAAATAAAACTATTGCAAACGGAAGCCTCTTTTAAATATTTTACCAATTATACAAGCTGCATAAGATCATTTAATAAAAACATGCAAAGTCTCACGAAGAGTTAAGTTTTTTCTGACATTTATAGTTATTTGAATTTTGAAAAGAAAGTAGAGATGTACTTTCTTTTTCTCATGACTGTATGCATCATTTGGCCCATCTTGCTTTCCCATATTTTCTGATGTAAGATCTTTGATCTTTTCTCAGATTCAGGATAGTTATATGCCTGTCCCATCCATGTTTAAATTTCCTTACTGTATTGGCATCTATCACTTCAGATGGGGGTCTGTTCCATTTATCTACCACCCGCTTAATAAAGTAAAACTTCCTTACATTACATCAAGCATATATATGTATTAAAATGTATTTGCAGAATGCCACATACGTTAAAAATCTATAAAGTATTAGAAAGTATTGGTGAGTGATGAAATTACCATACTATATATGTCAAAAGAAGGAAATGTGCTTTTCCTATGTCTCCCTGTCTGAAAAATACATTGTAAAGTAAGGAATTAAAATATCTTTACCTCTTTTAAGAGGATTACTTTTTCAACAAAATGTGTTGATGTATTCACCCATTTACCACTGACATTCCTTTGAAGGCTTTATGTGAATAATATTATTTATTACCAGCCAGCAAAACGCACTAATTGGTTCCTGCGTCAGTATCAACAACTCAATAATTGTGACAGATTAGAAAACGGTTAATATTTTAAGAATTTGAAATATCTCATTTATTTCTTAGGTCTCCCAGTGCTCTATACGCTGTGATGCTTTGAGCACCCACAATATCTACCTGGGTTGTTGGGAAATGACAGGAGCTGGGTTGTCAATGACATGACTCTACTAAAAACAGAGTTAAGCTGCGGGCCTGTACGGAAGTGATCGCGGGAGTCGTAAGTAGAGTGGTGGGCCTGGTCACAGTAGGTAGTTATTAAAAACCTTGATTCAAGACCCATAGTTAACGCCAGAATTGACCTTGGGCTGAGATATTTTAAGCAGCAACACAGAGCAAGGAAGTGTCACGAACCAGGGGAGCAGGTCTAATAGGAGCCCAGGTGCAGGGGATACGAGGGGCTCTGTCTGTACCCCACGATGCATAATGGCTTGGGGTTGGTACAGACAGGCACAGGAAATAACTCAAAGACAGAGGATGTGGATTAAGAGTTGTATTGCATATGATGGTACAATATATATACAAAGAAAGTCTCTTGGCAGGAAGCCCTCTGGTTGGGGCACACACGGCAGGAAGCCCTTTCGTTGGGGCACACATGGCAGGAAGCCCTCTCGTTGGGGCACACACGGCAGGAAGCCCTCTCGTTGGGGCACACACGGCAGGAAGCCCTCTCGTTGGGGCACACACGGCAGGAAGCCCACTTGCAGGGCACATGGCAGGTTGCCCACTTGCAGGGCACACGGCAGGTTGTCCACTTGCAGGGCACTCGACTTGGGAGTCCAGTTAGTGGGGCGCTGGCCGCAACTCAGGAACATGACAGGTAACAAATCAAGAACCAAAGCAGGAACAAATCAGGAACTAAAGCAGGAACAGATCAGGAACCAAACAGGCAGTCCTCTGACTTCAATGTCAAGGCCCAGACTGCAGGGCTGGGCAGGTTCATATAGGCTGTCTTGATCTGGTAATAAACTGCAGCTGGACCTGATAAGGAGTCAGAGTGGTTCTGAGTGGCAAGGGCGGCCACTAGTGGTTGGAAACATGAATGAGCAACGTAAAGTATGAACAAGTCCAGCCAGCGCATGGTGAAACGTTACAGGAAGTGATTTCTTCTTCTCCAATAAGAAGTGATTTCTTCTTCTCCAATAATAAACATAGAACACGAGCAAACAATTAGTGAAATGAAAACAAGTATTAGGGCGTTCAGTTGAAACTCAGTCTTCACCTTCTTTTTACAGATCACAGTTGAAGAGAATCCAACAAACTGCATAAAAGTAGAGGTTCTTGACACACCAAAAAGAGTTCTTTCTATGTTACCTTTAAATGTCTTCTTCCTCTTAGACAACACTTAATTTTACTAGTATGTTAAGGAAGACATGACCTTAGTTGATCTCTAATTGTTTCCTTTACTAAGAATGTTTAATCACATAAAACCAGCATAGAAAATTTGAGAATGCCTTTTAGTCTCTAAGGCAACAACCTATTAATACCTGATTTAGTGTTACACAACAACAGTTTGACTTTCTGGGAAGTGTCTGTTATTTAAGCAGTGCTACAAATTATGTTACTAATGATGCATTTAGTGATAAACTTGTTACATTCAGAAGCCTAGGTGGGATAGCAGCTTCAAATGGTCAAAGAAGGCATCTGTGGTAGCTGGGCCCTGGACAGTTTACAGTTTTCCCCATCTCAATAAATACTGCTGACCTATTCGAGGTTCGTGAGATACCAAGGTTTGGCTTGGCTTTCAAGAAATCAATCAGTGGTATAGACTGCAATTTTTGACAGTATATTTCCATCTTTCTAATTTTCTTCTTGTGCTCTTGACTGCTTAGGCCTAGAGCCTTCCACACACCATCCTGAGGCCAAAACCCTCTCCCTCCTTTACCTGAACAAAAGACCATGACAATCATTGTGAGTAAGGGCGTTGGCCATAGCTTCATTAATACCCCAGCAACATCATATGAATATCAAAATATATATAGAAAGACCGGCCAGCTGCAGGGCAAAGCCCAGTGGGTGCCATAAGCCACCCACTGGGGATGCCTTCCCAAGGTTGTTCAGGCTTGATGTCCACCTCCAAGATCTACATTTTACCCTGGCTGGGGGGGGGGAGGTAAGGCTCACCTCTGCTGTGACTAACCAAAACAGTTATAAAACAAAGAAAGATAGTAAAATGCTCACATAGCAATGCCCTTGAAAAAATTATTGTGGGCAGGCAGGAAATGTCCTGTACCAGAAGTGAAAGGAGTCCTCAGTCCTTAATTTCTAGCAAACCCTTTGGCCCAACAATGTTGCACCAGCCAATGGGTTAACTGCTGGCATGTCCTTAACTCCCTGCCCAGGCCGGGAGTCATATTCCTCCTTTCTCATAGGTCCAGGGTGCACCTTCACATTTACTCTATGAGACAATGTGGCTTAAGA
Organism: Spea bombifrons; assembly: GCF_027358695.1. Classification (NCBI taxonomy): domain Eukaryota; kingdom Metazoa; phylum Chordata; class Amphibia; order Anura; family Pelobatidae; genus Spea; species Spea bombifrons. Next base: position 67,827,620 of record NC_071089.1, read on the forward strand.
TTTTAGTACAATCCTTGGAATGACTCTCAATACACATGCATTTTTTTCAGAATAAAAACAGGCTTCTGGTCACTATACATAAAATATGTAGACATTTTCAGGCTTATCATGGGAGTTGATGGACTGTGTCTGTTTCTTAACCTATCACATTTGAAATAAAAATAAAACAAACAAAAACAGCAATTTCAGGTGACTTACAATACATTTACATACCTTTGTGAATGACTAACATAGCTTCACATAGGCATAATGATAAATTAGGTCACATAAAAGAGATGTCCCTGAATTTTTATTTTATTGAGCATCCTTTAAGAGTGTAATAAATATTTTATATATAGCATTATTGTGATAGAAAAAAACAAAACAATTTAATATTAAGATGAAATATAAATAAAGTAGAGAAACAGCTTTAACGTGGGATGTATGATATCTTTGAAATCTTTATTATTGAGCATAGTCTTGTAAAAGCAGTATTCTTGTTTATTGATCATAGTATAAAATGTTGCTTGTCTGTTCTTCCACTTTTGCAAATTCCTCAGAATTGCAAGTTCCCGGTGTTCATTTTATATTTATTATTTGTTTGAACATTTACTATTATTTGAGATAGCATTTACGTGCTAAACATAAAACCACTCTGAGTTGTCTTAAAGCATAATAAATTAGGTAGATTTCAATGTTGGAAGATAAATACCACTCGGGTCCTAACATCACTGTATTGTCTATCTAGGAGCGGAATCAGTGGTACTAGGTTACTTTTAAATCCAACAAGGCTCTACTCACATGTATAGCCCTGTTTGGACATAATTTATAAAATACTTGTGTGGTGGAAGCAGTGTCAGTCCAGAAGTCTGGTCAGGACTCACAGCACTTAACAAGCTAATACAAATTAATAAAGTAATATTCTAAAAAAAAATGATCTCATCGCCACAGCAACTAATGGAATGATCAAATCAACAGGTACATTTAATTGGTTGCTATGGTGATAAGGCATAAGACCACCATCAATTTAAGGTGCCTCCTTGGGGAATGTAGGAGAAGTGGGACAAAATTTCCCCAGGAAGCTATAGCACTACAATTTAAAAAGAAACAAAGAAAAAAAACTTTTTGATAAATTCATGCATCCAATAAGTATCGTGTTCCTTACTTCACAAATAAAATCATTTTTTAACATCCTTATCTCATATAGGGTATTCTCTGTTGTTTAGGTCAGTTACACCCAATCAGTCAGCAAGAATCTGACTCCTACTTATACGGAGACCCCAGGTTGTCTTACGACAGCCTGATGTCCTGTGTACTGGCAAGAAAACATCCCTATAGCTGCAAAAAACATAGGTTGTTTTATTGACCTCTATGGTTACAAAGCACATGGTCATGGGGATATATTAGTGTGTCCTCTGGTTAATTAAGAGGTTAATGCAACAAACAGCTGTGCCCAGATTTAGCTGGGTATGTAATAGACTTGTGCATTCAGATTCGTACAAACTTTATGAAAATTTGCCAATTTTTTTGTACAAATCTTTGATAACGATGAGGGTTCCCAATGAAACAAACAAAAACAAATCTTTAGATCTCTTGTTTCCTATCTCTATTAAGTTGGACATTTTCTAGTTTTTAGTTACTAATTTATTTCCCCTTCCTTTCTATTTTTATATATTCTTGTTAATGTACAAATGCACTTAAACATAGGACTTATTCAGCACATCTATTCTTGGTCCAAAAGAAAGAATAGGGAACATCTACTCCTGCAAAAGCAGTGGACCTTAGTACACCTTGTGCCCAAGTGAAAAGGATGTGGTGATCAACAATGTTGCTGATGATGACGATGACTTGGATTTAGATTATGAGCCAGATTTGGAGAAGTCAAGCGACTGCCCCTTGTTGGAGTGGCTTCTCGCTGCCCTGCCACTGAATATATGTTAAAAAAAAACAAAATTCCAGGCAACAATGATCAAGGAGAGTGTTTTCTTGGAACCGGTTGGACATTCAACTGAATTTGGAGTAAGCAGTTAATTACAAAAGTGTTTGGCTCAGCAGAATGAATAGAACATTTTCAATAAACAAAAACAGAACCAAAAAAATATGTTTTTTTTACCATTTGCCAATTTTAAAAAAATGTCCCCGTTTTTCATTTTAAAAATCTGGTCACCTTACGGTATAAACACTTTCAGATGTGTAATAAGGGTAACTTGAGCTATTTCTCTTATCTCTTAGATATAAAGAGGGTAAAGATGGCAATCCGATGAGGAGATGGATATAACATTCTATGTAAAAGAGAGGTGTATTGGATTTTCTATTTAGAAACAAGGAAGCCCAAGGGCATGCGTTTTGAATATGATGTATGACATGTCTTTCTCCCCAACCAGTCCTTTCACCATGGTTTGATGGGGATGGTTTTTAACCCTTTCCATACCTTTATTTTTGTAACATTGTATTGACTTATTTTTACAATCATTTTACAGCCTTAGTGAGTGTTTTTCATGACATATACCTGCACTTCATTGATACTACAGAAGACCTTAAAATGATAATTATTCAAGCAGATCATATATATTTAGCTATTTATTAACAATGTATGTTACTTTCATAAGAGTCTATATTGTTTATTTCACAACTGATTTTAATTATCCTAGTTTAGTATTACTCTGAAGGTATGCTTACTCATTGTTACCTGAAAACAGGCTGCTGCAGGCAATGGCTGAAATGTAAATAAAGGTTATGGAGTGCACTCAAGGTATTTTAGTATATAAGTTTATATTTTTTGTTTGACTATTATTAAGTGCCTCTCAGTGCGAAACGCATGAGGCATTTGCACCATAATGCATGTGCTTGTGAGTAATACTCTTTATCATTTGATGCTTGAAGAGACAGTAACGCTTACATTTTTTACCCTGAAGAGAGCTCCCATTTTGGGGTTTTTTGCACATTTTCTACTCTGAATCATCTGTTTTTATTGTCTATTCCAGTTTTTCTCAGCAGTTCTTAAGTTCGCATTATAAGCATCAATCTTCCATGGTTGTCGTTCCCTCTAATTCTAGTGTTGCAAGTAAAAATCACACTTTAGTAAATCCACTCATCTGCTACTTATACAGGTGATGTAAAAAAAAGAGCTTTAATGTAACCTAAGCATTAATAACACATTATAAGTGAATTTAGAACCCATTCACTGCCTTTAAAACAAAACACAAAATTAATCATTAAAAAAAAAACTCTAAGGACCGTGCATTGGTTGAAAAATCAATATAAGAAAACATTTGTCCTGGCTGTAAAGCCAAGATGGCTTAGGCAGTAAATCAGCATTATTGGCTCTTTTCTGCTTGGGGACACACAGATACATTATTACCTTTCTAATTTCACACACGTTTAGTGAAACACACGTGCAGTCGTCACAAGTAAAAACTAAAATTATTTTTTGTCTTGCTTTAAATGCTTTTGGGGATAAAACGATTATAGCTTTGTCTTAAGAAAACAAACAGTGGGACAACAACAATATACATGAAAGTTTTTTTATTTATTTATTTTTTGTTATGCTTTTTTGATAAAGCATTTCGCTTCTCGCTATTGACCATGCAATTCGCACTGTTTGTTATTAGGGTATATAAATAATGCAATATTTATCTTAAGAAGGCAGCAGTGATTTCTACCCACATTCATCTTGTTCCAAAATGTATATACTATTTTTTTTTTGCTATTGATGTGCACTCTTGTATTAAATAAGCTCTATCTATAACAGTCCATGGAAAATGAACCCGGTTACTCAATGACAACAACTCCTGACATTTATAGCTCAACTCCTGAGGGCCATAATGACCATAATGTCAGGCTGAATCTACTATTTATGTACCTTGCTGGTAAGATAGAATGTTATGGACTTTTTTTTCTTTGTGTAAAAGACCTATTACTCACATAAACTTTAAATAGAATTGAGTTATTAGAGGTTATCTCATACAGGACTCCAGCCAGAAGTTACATGGCAACCAATAGGCAAAAACATAACTTATTATATTATATATTATATTATATTATATTATTAGAAAGCAAAAACGTAAAAATCAACCTATTTTTCAAAGAATAAAGTAATAACTTACAAACTTAATTAATTCTAGTGCACTACTAACAATAAATAGGTAACTTGCATGAATCACTTTCAGTTTCTTTTAATTTACCAGAAATTAAAATGTCATGAAAATATTAATATCTGTTGTTATAACGCTAATGTGTTTTTGCAGCACAGTTAAATAATAGCGGGCCTAAGCATAAAAACAAAATATTAATGTCTGACATAGAAATAAAAATCAGAAATCATAATAAACACAATCTCTGCCTTTTTTAGGAACTTTTTATAGAATCATTGTGGCCTATCAACTTTGTCAAAGAACCTAGAGCCCCTCAAGTTTCTCCAGCAAGAAGGGCTGAGCTAGCCCTGAATAATGCATAATTCAATGGGTGAGGAGACCTTGGTGAAATTTCTTTCATTTAACTATGCAAAATACAGGACCAGCTAAGTTCTTCCTCCAGCCAAAACTCATCTTTATAATCTATAGTAAAGTAAAGGTGGTGAAGCACAACTCTCCCGCAAAGTCTCCTTTCAAGACTCCCTTGTGAATAGATCCCTTTGTCTCTCTTTTGGACTGATTATCATCAATAGACAAAAATACAACAGAAATGTGATGTGTAAACCCATGATGTTAACAAATCCATGGATTTGTCAATCTACTGATTTGACAAAGGATTATGCAGGGGAGATTGAGAATTAGCAGCGGAACATTCTTCCATAACGTCATAAGTTAAAGTTTTCACCTTTCCGTCATTTTTTTATTTAAAATATTGAGGTCTACACTGTTTTTCCGCTTGGATGTTTACATTTTTGCTTTAGTTTACTATACAAAAAAAGTGAAGATTAAAATTTAATAAACATTACATGTATTATCATTTGAATATGCTATATTTATTGTAATTAATGACACTGCCCAATTTTAACAAATAAATAATCATACATGACTGTAATACCAGTATCACTCTAAGTACTAGTATAATATCAAAACCACACACTACACATTTTTAGGCTCAATGATGTCCCCTCCTTCCTGAAAAAAATTATTTAGAGTACAATTTGCTCATCCAAACCCTTCTCAAGCTGTGACATGATCCACCTACTTCCTCTGCCCCGACCCGCCTGCTTTACACTCCAACCCTGCTTATTCCTGGCTAACACAACCCTTGGAGCAGATTTCTTTACTTCATCTGGGCAGCCTGCTCCTTCCCAGCTCCTATATCCATGGTAATTCATAGCCTATGTTCCAAAGGATCTGTAATAATGCAACGTATTTGGAATAGCTTAGTAATCACAATACAATACAAAGGAATTAACATACAGAAATTAATATTTCTTTACATGGAAAATAAAACTCCAAAAGAAATCAACAAATAATAAATTTACCCAAAAATAACTTTAGCGTTTCCTTTTGTACATACATAGTATCAGAGATATACAGGATAGTCAGACCACTTTCTCCACAGCTAATGTTAAGAATGTATATTTGGTTTAAGAACATTACATTTTCTACCCAAAAAGATGTAGTGTGACTTGCTTGGTAACCACATGCATGTGTTTCACATTATCTGTTAAGATTTATTGTGTGAGCCTTGCGTGAAGTAAATACCTAAGGTGTTACACATTCTTTTCATATATTGATAACATTACTTAAAATCTAACAAGCCATTTTACATTTACATAGAGCAACAATAATTTTAACAGATGATGCAAATTATTTCAAGATTTCCGGTGGTAAACATTTAGATATCCCCTCAAATACAGGAAGTTCATATGTACAAAAAAAGCAAAGTTTTGGCTTCTTATATATTGCGTATAACTATAAATGCCAATAGCCTATGTAGAAATATAGCCAGGAAAATGATTCCCAAATGAGAAACATTTGAATTTATAAGTGAATTATATCTTTTTTTTCACCTAGATTTACTGTTTGGACTGTAAATTGTCTTGACACAAATGCAGTATGTCAACGTGATACTTCTTTCACTACTATAAAATGATTTGTACGCCTGCATATAAACTGACTGCTGTGTATTGGTTATAAATATGTGGTAATTGATATTCCTTGCAATAGTTACAGCATTCAATAAAAAAAAAAAGAAATACATAAAAAGAATGTTGTGTGCTGGTAAAGTTTCAGAAAACATCAGAAAACCAGTTTGTATTTGTTCACAAAGCTGTAGACTTTATATAAACACATATTACAGTGATAAACTGCATTCTTTCTATATTTATATCCACAGAAAAAAATGGCACCTTAGAAATGTGGAATGATAATAATAATAATAAATGAAGAAGAAAATTAACCCATTCAAGACCGGGACATACCTGGTACTTCCTGTACCAGGCACAGGTCTCTGTCCTGTAAGTCCTGACCCGATGGAGAGTAACACCACACATAAACCCCCTCCCAAAATGCAGGTGCCCCGAATCTTCGTCAAAGGCCCACAGTCTTTAAAGTCTCTGGTAATTGGGGAAACGTGGCACTCTGTACCAGGGGAAGAAGTAGTCCCAGCGGAGTCCCTGTACCCACCTCCCCCAAAACATAACCCTTTCCAAGGTCAGGGCCCATAGTCTGTATGGAGGAGTTACCTAGCACAGTGCTGGAAAGTCAAGACTGTCCAGCAAAATCCAGGGCTCTTGGAAGGTTAACCTCTTCCCCTGATTATGTGCACAGCTATATATGTTATTTTCATATGTTTAAGCACTGAGCATATTTACCAAAATCAGAGGCATAACATTTAGGTAGCAAACCAAACCCCCAATGATCATATACAAAATAACACATAACAGTTACCGTATTTGCTCGATTATAAGACGACCCCGATTATAAGACGACCCCCCAAAATCAAAATATTAATTTAGGAAAAAAACAAAAAGCCTGAATATAAGACTACCCTATAGGGAAAAAGTTTTACCAGTAAATATTAATGTAAATTATTTTCATGTTTAATAAAAGCTATGATTGAGAAAAATATATTTTTTAAATTTCCTTTTATTTGCCAACCTGCCCCCCCCAGTTATGCCACTCTGCCCCCAGAAATGCTTTATACCCCCCTATTTGCCACTCTGCCCCATGATATGCCTTATACCCCTGTATGCCACTCTGGCATATAGGGGGTTAAAAGGCATATCATGGGGCTGAGTGGCATATAGGGGGGGTATAAAGCATTTCTGGAGGTATATAGGCATATCATGGGGCTGAGTGGCATATAGGGGGTTAAAATGCATTTCTGGAGGTCCAGAAATGCATTTTAACCCCCTATATGCCACTCAGCCCCATGATATGCCTTTTAACCCAGCATGTACTGGCTGCCTTGGCTTGATAGGAGTGTGATTGCTGTTAGCAGTTTGATATATATATATATATATATATATATCAAACTGCTAACAGCAATCACACTCCTATCAAGCCAAGGCAGCCAGTACATGCTGGAACCTGGGGATGATAGCAGTGGTTTTACAGCCTCCATATGCCATGCTACAACCCCCACCCCCCTTACACATCCATGCTATCACACACACACTCACACTCATTCACAAACATTTAAATACTCATTCATTCCCTTAATCACACACACTTCACACATACTCAAAAACCCTCCCCCACCCCCTCACCTGAACTGCAGATCTCCCACTCGCAGACTTCTGCAGGGGACCGGCTGTAGCAACTTCTCTGGCCCCGCCCTCAGAGGAGGGAGGGGGGAGATAGAGTTCTGTGAGGACGCTGCAAGCTTCCTGCCCTGCTTCTAACAGAAGAGACGCTGCTCGTGACCGGTAAGCAGCATGGCGCCAGCATTTTTTTGGGGTCTGATTAGAAGACGACCCCGATTATAAGACGAGGGGTATTTTTCAGAGCATTTGCTCTGGAAAAAACCTCGTCTTATAATCGAGCAAATACGGTAATTAATGTGTTTTTGTTATAAATATGTTTTGTGTTGGCTTAATTTTCTCTGTTCACTAAAAGGGGGACAGTAGAGTCAAGTTAACACTTGCCTAAATAAGTAACTAGTTTATTTACTAATATACCTGTTGCTTCCAGATACATTAATATTTTAAGAGATGCAGGTGAGTGCAGTAACTTGACCCTCCTACAGTGATGTAAATGTGAGCACAGTGTTAATTTAATGCAAGTAAAAATGCAGGTAGGCAATAGTGAATATGTTGATGCAAACCTACATTTTTTGCAAGCTCACAACAGTAGAAAAAAATATATACATACACCAGTCATACCTCCCAGCCTTTAGTTTATATGGAGAACATGGCTAAAAACAAAACAGTCCCCACAAGGCATAAATCAAATGTCAAGTGTTAACAATGACATTGGGAAATAAGGGTGAAAATGAAAACATATGTGTAAGTTTCAAAATAGAGGCAAGTGAGCGAAGGAGGTCATAATACATACAAGAAGCACACAGAGCATGGATTAAATATTAAAACCATCAAGATTTTACACAGATTTAATCTAAACTGATAAATTATTTTTCTATAGAGAACGCACCGCAATAAGAATATGAATTGGTCAAGATGAGTTTGTAGTTTCACATTTACACACATTGGACACAATGCCCAACTTGTATATTAACTACTGCCAACTGAAACATAACTGGTCGAAGTCGATGGAACCCCAGGTGGACAAGGCCAAATGAGGCTGGTTGCTTGGAGCAAAGACAGCAAAAACTAGCAGAGAAGCGTAAAGCTAGCTGGGGTCTCAGGAGAGGAACAAAGTCACCAATTTTGAAGCACAATGAAGAAGGTGAAGTTGGGAATCTAGCAGGGTCAAAACCAGATCCAATATCATGAAGCCAAATCAGAGACAAGGTCAAAACAAGCCAAGTTGTGAAACAGTAGCAATTAATATAGGTAATCCAGCAGGAGAACAAGGCTTTCCAAGGTCATAAAAGGTTACCCAGAGTCAAATTATGTCACATGCACACTACCTCAATGCAGCGGGTGTACTTGATGACTGGGTGGCGCCCCACCACCTCGGAAGATCCATCTGGCAAAAAGTGGTGCAGAATGTGGCTGATGGCGGCGGACTGATAGAGAGAACGTCGCCAGACACCCCACTTACCACAGAGGTAGGACCTTACACCAACTTGGAAATGTACTTGGCTCAATAAATTGATGGACACTGAAACTTCATTGACCCCTGTAGTTACTTGTGATTTGTAAATGTGAGTCGGGATATGTCCATTACTTCCATTATAATCTGGAATCTTGGATATGTAGCCATAGTTATCTAAAAGTGAGCTTAAAATGACATGTCAAGATTGTTGCCTAAGCATTATGATTATAGAACTTGATGTGATGTAAAGTACCCTGATCGGCTATTGTGAAAACTCATTTGGACATGGAGGTTAAGGTAGCCACAATGTTCCACCACTCTTAAAACATTTTGTTTGTCTTTATCTTATTTTTCACAATAAGTCAGAGTCCTAACATTGTTATAATTGAGAATGTACTATTCTCATCTCACTCTACGGAAATAAATTTAAAAAAATGTTTTAATTCAAGCTCTCTAAAGGGATATTAAGTTTTATAGATGAAATGTGTCTGCATTTGTCTGCTTAAGCCATACCAAAGTGGAACTATAATGTTAAAACAGGCTGTTCTTATACGGTCAAATACGGTTTATTTTTTTTCACACCCATATTATTGGTCTCTTCAAAGCAGTAAACCACTTTATCTTCTTGACAGAACAAATTGACTGGAAAATTACATAAACCCATCAGCAGATGTTCTACAATACATTGTTTGAACATTCTCCCCAATTACAATGTGATTTCACAATCTTTCATGGTGTATCTGGATATTGTATAAACCTACTTGAAGGTTTCTGCAAAGGATCAGTTATTCTCATGTGTCTCAACCTACATAATGTCTAAAACAAACACTATTTTGTGCATTCTGCTATATCTCTGTTTTTAGGTTCTTTCATGTGATATGCAAATGCAGTTGACTCAAAGCCAGTTTTTAGTAATAGCAAAAGTCAACACACAGACCTCAATGAATTTCGTTTTCCATTATAAATGGCCCTTGGAGTCAAACCTGTCAGACAACAAATAACAGGAAAAAATAAAGCTATTCTTCTTTTCCCGTTGCCTGTAATGTGTCTGTAGCTGCTCAGCATACTAATCTGTGCAAATCAAATGGCTTCACCAAAATTATAACCGTGAGTTAAGCATCTGTATTACAATCAGCTTTATCATCCATCATTTAGTGAATAGAACTAGGCAATTTATTGTCACTAAGTGCCAAGTAACATTCATCTAGATTATCTGCTAGTCCTCCTCATAAAAAACATATCGGAAGCAGAGACCCTGATATATTTCAGTGCTTCTTCTGGTTTAAAAACGTTGAATCTATTCAGCATCTATTAAACTAATCTGAGCATAAGTAATTCCTAAAACATTCTAACCTGATTCTTTTTTTAAACTAATAATTTTTTTATTTTTGCCATAAAAATCTTTCTCAGTTCTGTATGTTTTGTATGTTTTGAAAAAATGAATAAAAAAAATGTTTAATATTTTTTATTTATAATTTTTTTATTTTACATTAGGTAAAATGTTTACTTTTTAGGTTTTTGTACTGAAAATATAACATGATGCTATATACAAGGGACTCATGTGCATGCTTAAGGTAAGTAGGCCTCCGTCATATCCTGCTACTTCCAAACCCTTTGGTACTAGTGATGCCTACAATGTCTTTCAAAGTGCAGCTACATGATTTGCAGAGTGTACATTGGCAACCAGTTCCAGATTTCAAAAAGGACCTGTTTCTCTACACCCAGTGTGCCTTATCTCTAAAGTAGAAGGGAGCAGTAAGATGCCTCCAAAAAGATCCTTTGTTCCTGATCCCCTGTTTGTCTGCAAATGTTGGCGAATGTATATAGTGGTTTGTCACTGAAACAACTGAGACACACGAAGAAGATAAGACTGGTCTCTCTACTTTATCCGTTTGCGCAGTCAATGGCTGAGTACACATAAAGCACAACAGGGCAGGCATGGAAAATATTGGGGTAAATTAGTGGTATAGGCTACAAAATTATTTTGTCATGGTGACCACTATTACTCACAGATGCCCTTGAATATGTTATGCTAGGGGCTTTGTTTAGAAATATGGTTTGGTTTGGTCTATTTTGAATAGCAGAGGGTGATTAAGAGCGATATATTCCATACTTGCTTATGCAAAAATAAAAAGGCTTTGTAGGTGGACCATACCCAGATAATGGATAAGTCATAATTCGACCATTAAGTTTTGCTCATGTGGTAAATATATGCGTGTCTCATATATCTTATTACTCAATGTTTTTCATTGACAGGGAGCATGTATTAAAAAATGCAAAAATGATTCTGTGGATATTTGATTAAAACAGCAAGTATACTATAAAGCCCGCAGAGGCACCGAATCCCTAAATAGCCAAAGTGAGCCTATGGTAAAGTACTTTGGTTTATTGTGAGGCAGACATACAAACAGATGTTCAGATGTATTCAACAATAATGTTAAATTGTATTAGATTCTCATAGCTTCTCTGTCTCCTATTCATGATTTATATGTTTAATGTCAAATTTGTGTTATTGGTGTTGTATTTCATGGTTTGTGTTTTTTATATGTCTCAGTTTGTGAGTATATTTTATATACATGCATTTTATAGGAGTTGTTTTATTAAACTATTAAACACACCTATTAATTCACATCGCAGGTGTTCTCTCTTTTTTAACTTTTCTTGACTAAGACTTACTAAAGTGCTTTAGTACATAGTACTTTACTTACATAGTTGTGACCTAAAAGGGCACAAATGGTAACTACAATGGAGGTCTGTTCTGTAAAAGCACAGACCTTCATTGGTTTTACAGCTCCCTGAGCCTATTAGGAAACATCAGAGTATCTCCCCAAATGGACAAAGATCCCTACTGCCCACAAACATGGAACAATGTGGCAACTACTCAGGACAGCGGGGCAGTGCCTGTAAATCAAGACTGTCACCCCCTGTGACTATTGATAGGTAAAATACTAGAAAACTGTATTAAGGTGAAATAAAATGGCTTTCACTCCAATTAGGGACAACTGTCTTAATCTTTTAATGAACTCATTAGCTCTTTTGAGGAAGAAAATCTTAAACATATGGTCCAACATGCCTAAAATAAAAACATATGGTTCCAATATCCAGTAATAGAGAATTTAAGTAAAATGATCTTTTTCGGTTCACCTTGTCTTGCATTTGTCCTCCATTGGAGTGGAATTTAACTCGAACCTTGTTAATAATGATATAATATAACAGAACACGTGAGCATGTCAGGCAGGATGAATAATGAGCACAACACGTTTTAGGTCTGCGATTGCCCATATGTCTTGGTCTGCACAAGAAAATAAAGAAAAATAATTGTTTTATTTTTAAACAACTCTTTACAGTGTAATATTTGAAATTGTAATATCCATTTTATAATGAATAAGAAAAATGTTGATTGAAGCAAATTTGTTTTTGCCATTATCAGTGACAAGGCTAATTGTCTGTAGCTAAATATTCATAAATAGATTTACAAATTCTAGAGGGCACAGGCCACATTTAATCTCTGTGCCACTTTCGATCAAGTGCCAATTTCAAATAAGTGCCCTGATAAAAGAATTACAGGAGGAAACAAAGAGGAAACCCGCAGGCAGCGCACCAGGAAACAACTCTTCATCATTATACTGCAATGGATGCTACATTTTTGTTTGTGTTGTTTGCCTATCCATATGTTACATGTAAGTACCTTTACCACTCCAAATATTCACTCCATCTCTTACTAGTATTTATCACCTCATCTCCTGTGCATACCATAAACCATTTAAACCACTAACATGGACTTGGTAACATTTCACTCACTCCATTCATATTCCTATATCTATTGCCATAAGCGCTCACCACAAGCTAGAAAACAAATCCTTTTACACCATAGCCTACTCTGTTCCTGGAAGTCTGGTCTGGTCTGCTAAGTGCTGATGGAGAGTGTTACAATTCAGTTCTCCTACCCCCACCCCTCAAAGTTCTAAAATATCCCAGTCACAATACTACCAAGCAAAACTGCAGTCCAGATTCCCATTTAGTTTCATACTTGCTCTGGCAAATTATATTGAGTCTAACCCTGGACTCCAAGACGATTCAATGCCTTTTCTCCCCACTAAAATGGCATATTCTTTGTGCATTGCAACTTCAACAGCCTACTTCCTAAACTGGTTGCTCTACAAGCTTGGAGTTTTTATTACAAGCCCAAAATGATTGTGCTCTCAGAATCATGCTGAAGCTCAACCGGTCGCAATCCTAGTCAATGAGTCATTGGACACTGGATACACACTCAAACTCTGGAATGCTGCAAGAGTAGCACCTAACCATATAAGTGGTGACAATACCTTAGTATCTAACTACCATCTGATATCATTGCTCCCTGTATTGTCCAAAATCATGGAAAGATGCGTTCATACGTCACTCAAATCACTCAACTACAACCGCCCTCTTAAAAGTATGCAATGATATCTAAACTGGCATTGAACAAGGAAACCTAAATGGAACTATTTTCTTTGGTTTTGCCAAGACCTTTGACTCTGTAGACCATGGCATCCTATTGCAAAAACTTAAAAACTCAGGTATTGGTGATCATCAGTTAACCTGGCTTCAATCATATGTATCCGATCAATCATAATATGTGTCCATAGCTGACAGCACCTCACTCCCTCTCCTAGATATGTGGGGTGTACCCCAAAACTTGATACTCAGCCAACTGCTATTCACATTATTCATAAAAGATCTGCCCAAAGCCTGCAAGACCTCAACTGTACATATGTACACAGACAACACCATAAGGTGGATCATAAATAACAAACTTTTCCTAAACAATGCTCTTTGGAACAGTATCTATATTACGTAAATTATAAAATTCTCAAATATGCATCAAAACAAAATCAAATAGTACACTGACTATATACTGATCTTTCAAATAGCTAGGTTTGTGTCTAGATGCCAAATTTATCTTTTGGCCTCCCCTGTACAGAAACAAATCCTGCTTAGGCCCCACAATGAAGAAACATAGATAGCACAACAAATGCTAATGATAGTTATTGAGTATGGTGATGCAGCTGATGCATCTGCACTGGAAAAAAAACACATTCATAAACTTACTACATTATTTAACTCATTCTCTCACCATTGTATCATTTTAAAAAAGTTAACCTGGCTCCTGCTATAATCCAGGCCCACCCTTCCAACCTTGTGTTTAAGAGCATTTCTGGGAAGCTTGCACCCTACCTGATTAGAATGCTCTCCACCTGTTACCTACTTCTATAACCTCAGATACCAGCACATTATTTACTATTCCACAATACAAAAAGGAAGTGGTTCAATAATAGTTTCCCTACACAGCTCCGCAACTCTGGAATAACCTCTTGGATACTATCAAATCTTCCTCCAGTATAAAATCCCTTGAGAGATTTCAGACAACATACTTAAATACAAAATGCACTTGTAATCATGCTTGATTATATTTCACTTGTTTTCTTACCTGTGTGAGTTCTATGTTAAATTTGCATATTTGTATTTTAATATTATATTGTACTTTTAATATAATACTGTAACCCATTGTAACAATGCAGTATTCCTGGACATACTTGAAAATGAGGGAAATTTTAATGTATCCTTCCTGGTAAAAAAAATATAATAATTGTATTCAACATTTTATTATTTAATGTAATTAAATTACTTGGGACAAAATATACTTTGTGATGTTGTTGATCTAATAAGCAACTTTTTGGCAAGAACACATACATTTAAATTACCATATTAGTGAAACCTATGGAACAGTTAAATGTGCAAAACTGAACAACTAAAGGCAGCAGTTTTTGCCTTCATAAATATCCCACAGAGCTCCATAAAACACTAACTATAGCAAGTGCAAAGGCTTTAAATATGCAGTTAGTAGAAAGCAGAACATGAACCTTAAATCTGCATTCCAAACATTTTTTCCATATCACTAGCCTTCTAGAGTATTTTAGATTTAAAAATAAGGGACATTTAGCTATAAAGGGAATTTTGTATAAAACCATTGTGTTCTGGTTGAAAGTGCATTCTGATAATTCAGATGCTTCAAAATATCAGGTACATTATTTTACAACTACTTTTAGAATATGTTTGAGTAACTTTCTAAATGTTAAATGTTCTAATGTAGGTTCTTTCTTTCTTTTCTAGTGTACTACTATCAAAAGATATCAAACGTAAAGAGAGCATAGTATGATGTAACACATTCACTTTTTTTTGTACAAACCCAAACTTCTATATACTTTTTTTATGACAAGGTCTAATGACATGTCATTCATATGCTTGTCCTGCCTACAAGCATACTGTTGGAATAAGGAAAATAAATTTAGGAGTCACATGAATGCCAAATATGTCTTTTGTTGGCTGAAAAGTCAACGTTGTCAGGGAAACAGAACCCTTCAACCATCCCAGTTTATATACCCTCACCACACCATATTGGACACCTCATTTGCCATTCATTGACAAACCTCCATAAAGCCTTGATATCCACACTTGGTCGACAAGTCAGTTGTCCCTGTACATTTTATCACTTTTTACTTTAATTTTATAATGCCTGTAAAATCAAGACACTGTTACAAGTATTATAATTTCGTATGTATTTTGTAACTCTTATAAATCACGTATATGCGTACCTACTGCATTTAAAACAGTCAATTTGCTTTAAGAGGATATTGATGAGTGTCTATGATAGAGACTATTTCTGTTTAAATAATGCAAGGATTCCTTGAAAAGCCTATGTGTACAACCTAACGAGTGAATGATTTATTGCAGAATTTGTCAATATTGTTGTAAATCAATCTTGAAGAACATGACAGTAGTTCTACAGAATGTGACAGAATGTCACAGGCAGCAAACCTTATGGGAAGACTAGGGAGTACCAGAATTAAACGGGTCTTGGGAAACATTTGTATTTGGTAATGAAATAGCACTAGATAGAGGTTTATGAATAAAACAAGTGATTCTGCTGCAGTTTGAAAAATGGTTGTAGCCACATTAATACAGGAATAACTAATTCAACAGGAAGATTCTATTGGTTGGTATAACCCAATCACGTTTATATATATATATATATATATATATATATATATATATATATATATATATATATATATATATATATATATATATATATATATATATATCTAACCACTGAGTACTATATGATTCTTCATTTCTAAATATAAAGGTTTGCCATTTTTTCATTTAAGGAGCAGTTCCATGGATTGGGTTTTTTTCAGAAGCATTTGCTGTGATGACACAATCCAAGAAATATTGCAGTGATATTAAAATAATAAAGTGAGAAACACAACAGAACATAGAATGGATGCATTATCCTTGATAGAGTTTATATTACATTTCCATCTGTTGTTTAATTACTGCCATCTCACATCACATGGTGCAGCAAACTTAATGAAATGTGTCTCTACATTACAAATAACAATACATACATTCTACTTTTCTAATTATAAGGTGACAATTACTCGAAGAAAAAAAAGAAATTCATGTTTTTGCATATTTGTATTCCAGATGTGTAGGTCTATTTTTTCTTTAGGACAGACTTTATTAAAGAATGCACTGTATAGTCAGTTTGTCCCAGTCCTACAAGTCAAGTAGAATTTTCTGAAGATTAATGTTTAAAAAGTAAATTAGGTTTGATTAGCATGTATTTTTTTTTTCATCTAATATTCGCCCTGTCTTTTTGTTTACACTTATCCGCCGGTCTTTTAATTAATGCTTTTCCAGTTGCCAAGCTCGAAATTGCTCATTTTGAAATTTGTTCTCAGAAGCACAGGGTTGCTCAACGTGGATCCTGCAGCATGAGTTGCAGGTCTTAAGTCCAATGTATCCAAAAGGGGCAATATGGAAACATTTTATTACATCTTTAACACAGTAAAGGCTTTATGCACTTTTGCTATCTTGCTTTCAATCGTAATTTATTATTTAATCTAAATTTCATTTAATTTAACCCATTTAGTTCCTTATGGAAGTACTTGTGCATCCAATACAAAATACAGCTGTTCCATTTTTGTTCATGGGGACTGCCTCACATAACCAATCACAGCGACCGCTTGATCTCTCGTCTCCATTTTTGGAATCTATAGGAAAGATACATGGCATTGCATAATTTAATGTTATATATACATAAGTCCAACACCCTATCCCATAACATTTAACCCTTCACTCACCCCTGATCGTTATATATATATAAAAACAATTTTTATTTTTATTATTATTGTACTGTATATTTTAGTGTAATAGTGTTAGGTTGGTTTGGTGGATGGCTAGAGTGAATTGGTAGGCAGTGTATGTTAGGGAGTTTTGGGTTTTTTTAAAATAAAATACCTAACGTGATATCTGACCCTGTCAGAGTCATCTGAATCAGCCAGAATACAGTACCCTTGTTCACTGCTGTAGACA
This sequence comes from Spea bombifrons, assembly GCF_027358695.1. Lineage (NCBI taxonomy): Eukaryota > Metazoa > Chordata > Amphibia > Anura > Pelobatidae > Spea > Spea bombifrons. The sequence continues at coordinate 67,845,160 of NC_071089.1, forward strand.
CGCTACATTTTTATAAGAAAAAACTCCCGAACCTACACCGCCTACCATGTGTCAGTGGAACTGGGAAGACCTACACCTTCCTGGTATCCTAGTTGAAAAAGAGTAATGTCTTTTTTTGGAAGATAATGTCCTGAGTCTAACCAGCAGACTTTTTCCCAGTGGTCAAAAAAGATGCCACAAAAGGGAGTTAGGAAGGACTCCAGGTACCACACACATGGCAAAAGACCCCTACATCATGAGAATGCAAAGTAGTTTCACCCTTTTTACAGTTTAACCATTAGGATCCAAATCATGATTTTGGGGGTAAAACTATGTTTTTTTATTTTATCTTTTCACATTTTTGCACGTATCAGGAGGAATGCTGCACGTTGGAGTCTATCCTTTTTTTTCTTGCACACATGGCATCGTTTTTGCTAGAGTTCCTTTCCTGGGTTTTGGAGCAAATATCCTTCCTTGGGGCAATTTTTCAAATGTTTTTTGGTGTATAATGATTACATCTAGCAGTTAGTGTTAGAAGACAGCATAACGGGTAGTGATGTGGAACTGTATACTGACAATGTTAGGTATAGTTAAAATGTTCACGCTAGTTTACAGTCAGCTTAAAGTGTTAGCAATAGGGATGATCAGGTCACTGGCTATCGATTGATAAGACTGATCAATGACCTATATGTTATTGTTATTATAACTTTGGTTATAACAAGAAATCAAGAAAGATGTTTCCCCTTTCGAAGCACAATTAGAGTCACTTTAATGAGAGTATTTTCTTTCTTTTTCTGAAATTCTGAAGTTGTTGGGCTTTCAAACCTAAATTATATGTTACTATATTACCTTGATTTCTATCCAGAGTTTTCCTTCCTTTTGATTAGATGTTGAATGTAATTTATTAAAGTGGTGATTTCCTATTTCTTTTTTTAAGTACCGTATTTGCTCGATTATAAGACTACCCTGATTATAAGACGACCCCCCAAAATCTGAATATTAACTTAGGAAAAAAAGAAAAAGCCTGAATATAAGACGACCCCAAAGGAAAAAAGTTTTACCAGTAAATGTTAATTCATGTAAACTATTTTTTTTAATAAAAGCTATGATTGAGAAAAATATTTTTTTTGTTTTTATTTCTTGTATTTTCCAACCTGTCCCCCAGTTACGCACATCTGCCCCCAGGCTTGCCACTCCAATATGGCACTGTGGCCCATGATATGCCTTTTAACCCTCTATATGCCACTGTGCCGCATGGTATGCCTTTTGACCCCCTATGTGCCACTCTGCCTCCAGAAATGCCTTATACCCCTATATCCCATTCTGGCATTTAGGGGGTTAAAATGCATATTATGGGGCAGAGTGGCATATAGGGAGGTATAAGGCATTTCAGGAGGCAGAGTGGCATTAAGGGAGTTAAAAGGCATTGTATAGAGCACTCTGCCTCCAGAAATGCCTTATACCCCTATATGCCACTCTGCCATTTAGGGGGTTAAAAGGCATATTATGGGGCAGAGTGGCATATAGGGAGGTATAAGGCATTTCAGGAGGCAGAGTGCTCTATTAAATGCCCCCTTAACGCCACTCCAGAAATGCCCTATGCCCCCATTTAACACACACACACACCCTATACCCCCATTTAACTAACACACACACACACACACACACTCCCCCCCCTCTCTCACCCCCCTTCCCCCGCTCTCCCCCCTCTCTTACCGGTGCTTCCAGCCGGCGCAGCGGGTTGACGTCGCCTTCTGCTGCAGCCGGAAAGAGGTGTGGCTAGCAGCGGGGGTTTGTATGCGTCCGTCGCGTATACTTTCCCCGGCTGTCAGAGATCAGAGACTCTGATCTCTGACAGTCGGGGAAGGTCTATGCGACGGACGCAGACAACCCCCGCTGCTAGCCACACCTCTTTCCGGCTGCAGCGGACGTTGTCTACGCGGATCGCGTAGACGTCAACCCGCTGCCCCGGCAACACAGCAGGAAGCACCGGTAAGTGTGTGTATGATGGGGGGGGTCGGGTGAGACAGGAGGATCCAGGTCCCCTGCAGCGGTGCGGGGGATCTGGATCTTAGTCTCCTAATCAGACCTCTATTTGAGGTCTGATTAGAAGACGACCCCGATTAGAAGACGAGGGGTATTTTTCAGAGCATTTGCTCTGAAAAAAACCTCGTCTTATAATCGAGCAAATACGGTATGTCTGAAGTTGCAAGATAAACTATTAAGGTTTACATGAACACTCATGTATAAACTCGCATTTAATTGATGGTAAGTTTCCTAGTTACTATACTTTCCATCCTAACTAATGTAGCTCACAGCTCATTTGAGACATGGCCGAAAGAAAGAAAGAAACATTTAATAAATGAATAAGGTCCCTCTATTTATATGATATTTTATCATTGAAAAACAGGTTTTATTTTCTCTTGTACAAACAATGGTGGCTGAAGGCAGGTGTTGTGCACACTGTAATAAAAAAGTATACTTTTCATTACAAGTGAGAGAGAAAACAAACCACAGTATATAGTGTAGATTGTTTCAAAATAGAGCCAAAATTAGATAATGTGAAACAATGAAAAAGAATGGAAAACATACACTCTAGCCTGATACATGAACAGCCCACTGCTCCTGTGTATAAAGCTAGTAGGATTCATTTCATGGGGATGGTCAATTCACATAGAAACTAAAGATTTTCTCGCATATAGAATGTACGCTCAAGGTTAAAAGCCTCGGATGCCGTGTGTACGCTGGTGTTCAGGCTTCTCTTTCAGGTTCCTACTTCCTAGTGACGTCTCGATCATCCACACATGTACACAACGCATTACATCAGCTTCCTCAAGGTGCTGTTTATGTGCCCTAACCACTATTGAACAATGTTTTCCCCAAGACATGCAGAGAGAGTATGGCTTATGCTGTAAACATTTGTATATTTTTTGTTTTAAAAGCATGAGTTATTCATAAATAAATATCTCTCATCACCAATAAAACATTCATCTTTTATCTTGTTTTTTTTTTAGATAAATCAGGAATTAATACTGTATCAAAACACTGTGAAATCTGTTTTCACGTCCACACAGATTCAACATATTTTTTTATGCATTATAGTTAATAATAGACTTGTGCATTCAGATTCATATGAACTTGATTTTTAACAGGAATTGCCTATTTTGTGTGTTCATATGAATCTCTGATAACCAGGGGGTCCTGACAAAAAAAATGGATTGCAAAACCTGCCAAAATTTTGTTAAAATTGTTCATTTGTTTGCCTGCTATGGATTGTTGACATTGACTACAAAATGCTACTTTTTCTGTAGTCAGGCATGCTTAAACAAGCTATGATTAGCATTTTTGGCAGCATTCCCTGATAAATGTGGCCAAGGTTCAAAATGGGTTCATTCAGAGTCCAATAAATCTAACAGGTGCTGCTTATTAAGTATTAGCATATGCAAACAGCCCAGGAAACTATGAAGGATAGGATGCAAAAGGTTACATACAGCAAAAAAAAAGGACATTACAAGGCTAGACATACCTATACTGAAATAATTCAATCTCAGATCACGCTAAAACGAAACTTCTTAATATTTTTAAAAATCCTAACCAAAACACTAACTTATAATAGAAAGGGTGCAAAGATGAGGAAAGGAAAAATAAAAATCTCAAGTTACTTCTGCTGGAAGGTTGTTACATATATAAATAAAAATGTAATAAAAACGTTACCTTGTATATTATCGTATTCTTCTTTTACTTTGAGTAAATTGTCCTAATTAAATGATCTTACTTCTATAATCCCTTTTTTTTGCCCATGTTGAGATAATATTGATGATTCTACATTATAGGAACCAGATACATGACTTCAAACAATCAATTTTCCTAAAGGGAAAGTATTTATTTTTCATTTAAAGTGTGGGCAACACCTGGCTTTGGCCATCGCTGTTTGTAATGTATATTTCAGCACTTTATAATCTTGGGTTTTAGGATTATAGCAACCTTGGATACACTATATGCGCTTCTCTATGCTAAAATTAATTTTATCCTGATTTTTTAATGGCAGGCCTGTCATGATTGTAAGCAATGATGATATTTGCCCTGCTCCAACATTGACCTGACTGTGTATGAAAATACTAACAAACTAGTATGCAGAGAGTGTGTGTTAAATAGATTGGACCAGTGTTGCTTTAATTATGTTGAGAAGTATACAATTATATCAGCAATATTTTTGTAGAAAGCAAGTGATATTCAAATTGCTTTTAACCCCTTAATGACAAAGCCTGTACATGTACAGGCTCAAAATGCATTGTTTACAATGGGTTTAGGGACCCCCCCATTGTCCTTAAGGGGTTAATAAAAATATTACAAAACAGTAAAACAAAAAAGAACTGTTTGCTATATGTGACAAATTTAACTAACAACTCTACGTAAAATTATTTGTTGATCTACAGACATACAAATGGGACTCAAATGTTGAAGACTTTCTATTTTTCTTCATTTTACATTATTTCCTTAATATTACACTAGAGAAAACCAGAAATAACATTTTGCATATACTGCTGCAAGTTCAAATTAGATGCAGTCATCAGTGTGATTATGTTGACGGCTGCTGAGATAGGCAGAACTCTGCTTTTCTGTTTCATATTTCTCAGTTTTGTAGGAGCTGTTCTAAAATTAAGTCTTACAAATTGCATTCTGTTGTTGCAGAGCACAAATCTAAAAATGAACAGATGTTATTAGTAAGAGCTAACACTTTTATGTTAATAATGATAAGGGCAAAAAGTACATATGCACAAGGGTTCTAAGGGACTTTATTTTTTCCTATACATATTCGTGTTAATTGTGAACAGAAAAGCAAACTGTGCAGAATATTCACTTTATTAAAAAATTATTATTTTTTTGAATAGATTATACTTGTCAAACGGTCCAGTATCCTTTAGAATGACAAATATCTTATCTTATTAAATACGCACTTGCTTTACTTTTTCATGATTAGATTCAAACATGAAAATTATTTACTACAAATTGAAATATGAAATGTATTGTTGACACATATATCAGGTTAGCCATTTGTTGTAGTACAAAATGTGAGCCTGAGTCATAATTATTTCATTAAGGGTGCTCACATTTTTGGGGAACATGCAGGGGCGTAACTAGAAACCTCAGGGCCCCGGTGCGAGAATCTGTTAAGGGCCCCCCCAACCCCCAACCCATCTATCTCTTTCTCACGATCTACCCTCTCCCTCCCTACCCCCCCTTCTCACGATCTACCGTCTCCCTCCCTACCCCCCTTCTCACGATCTACCCACTCCCTCCCTACCCCCCCTTCTCACGATCTACCCACTCCCTCCCTACCCCCCCTTCTCACAATCTACCCACTCCCTCCCTACCCCCCCTTCTCATGATCTACCCACTCCCTCCCTACCCCCTTCTCATGATCTACCCACTCCCTCCCTACCCCCCTTCTCACGATCTACCCACTCCCTCCCTACCCCCCTTCTCACGATCTACCCACTCCCTCCCTACCCCCCCTTCTCACGATCTACCCACTCCCTCCCTACCCCCCCTTCTCACGATCTTACCGTTGCCGCTGCCGCCGTCGCCGCTGCTGCTGCCGCAGCATGCCTCAGCGCTGCCCAGAGTGCTGTGTTGGGAGCGTGCACTCTGGGCAGCGCTGAGGCAGGCGGCGGCGGCTGCGGCAGCGGCGACGGCGGCAGCAGCGATGGCGGCAGCAGCGAGCGGTCGTTTTCAGCAACCGCTCGGCACCCCTTGGGCCCCCCTGACTGGCAGAACTCCAGGGCCCGGTCGCAGTCGCGACCCCTGCGACCCCAGTAGTTCCGCCACTGGGAACATGGTAAACACTATCTCTGGTTTAGGGAAATCCCATTTCTGTATGTGCCATAGTTAACTGGTCATTTTTTGTTACTTGAAAAAAAAAATCAAGAAATCTTACATTGAATTTTGCATAGGTGTTAGCGCCTCTTTTTTTTCTAGCAGATTTCACAATATGTACATTGTTCATTGTGTGGCTCCTTTTGTAGCCATACTCCAGACACTAATGGGTGGAACTAGCCTGACATGAGACGCTTTGTATTTGAGGCCATCTATTGTAACAAATAAAATGCATTTTGCCATTTCTGTAACAAAATGGACATTTGATACCATTTGCGGCATAAATATTTATGCATTTGCATCACACCCTGCTTTACAGCAATAGGTTCCATTTCAAAATTTTAAAGAGCCATCCAGCTTGCAAGAACTAGCTAGGAATCATGCGTAGGCAAGTACTCACATGAAACGTTGGAATAAATAATACTATTACTATTTCTGGCAAATATTACATACCTGTACCTTACAACCATAAGATGATAATAATAAAAGGCTGTACAAGTATGGTGAAGTTCACCCTTAATAACCAACTGTTTAATAAGTCTAAAGTATAATTTTCCATGGACAAGCGAGACTTCTTTAGCCAGGGCCAGAGATGCACTGTAATGTAGAAAGTATTGTACATGTATAAGAACTTCTTCTTATACATTACACTGTATATCTACTAGACAGTAGATAGATTTAAGACTTAAAACAAATTAAGAAAAAAAATGTTGTTCATAAACAACATTTTCTTTTTGCTATGCTGTTAGACATCATTTTTTGTACTTGAATAGCTGTAGTTATGTTACATTAATACCTAGCAGCTGTGTTGGATAGATATTCTGGGACTAGAGGAAGACATATTTCATTTCTGCAAAGAGATACACCAAAATGATTATTCCTAATAGACCAAAAACATATGCATATTGTCTCTAAGATAATTTGCTATTGACGTGATCCTTTCCCCAAGTTGTGGACACATAAAACATACAGAAACAGTATCAATTTTTATAGCATTGTTTTTTTTTAACATTTAACCTGGACAAAAATGTATTACTTTTTATTGCAATTTTATATTTACCGTCTCCCATGTATAAAAAAAAACACAATACACATGACTGTTATAAGTCATTTCATTGAAATTAGAATCAGATTTGTAGTCTATTGAAATATGGAGTTGGAAACAGATTCCAGTTCACTTGAGGAAAATAGAATACTAAGAAAACATATGTGACCATCTTTTGATGTGAGAGGACTTTTTAAATACCTGATACTCTCACATAATTTTCATTGTAAAATTTTCATTGTAATCACCTTCTTACTGAGGGTGTGCTCAAAATCCCAAAACGTTGCCAGCATTTTAACATGATGTTTCCTTAACCATGTTTCTCCTTTTTAATTTTTCATGCACCAATACAGATTATATATTGTTTTTTCAAGGACGGGTACAGCTTTCTTTTGACACCATTTTAGATGAATTGTCCAACATTAACTATAAATAATACATTAATAATGACAATTACCATATTTGCTCGATTATAAGACAAGTGGCATATCAGAGAGGCAGAGGGGCATATAGGGGGTATCAGCCATATCTGGGATGTAGAGTAGCAAGCTGTGGGGCAGATGGGACATAACTGGGGGGGGGCAGGTTGGCAAGTAAAAGGACTATGAAAACATAGTTTACATGTGAATTAATATTTACTAATAAAACTTTTTTCTTATGGGGTAGTCTTATATTCAGGCCTTTTCTTTGTTTTCAAAATTAATATTACAATTTTGGGGGGTCATCTTATAATCAGGGTGCATCTCTGGAACAATGACTTTCCAAACACGAAAGAGACTTAGCAATACAGAAACAACACATCTCCAAAGTGTCAAGGATCTCTTTCTAACACTGCCTATATTTAGAAGATTATCAGTGTTGCCTTGAGGACTTAGATAGCCGAGGACAGAGACAGGACCGTAGGGAGCACAGCCTAATCCTAACCATCCCAACATTAAGGTAGCTATCTAAACACATGGGCACACTGGGCAGTTGCCCAAGGGCCCCATGTTGAATCACATTCCTGGCAGCCCACATCCCACCCACAGGGAACAAAGATGATCTATACCTAGAGAAGACTAATGCCTACGTAGATGACTTGATAGAGATACCTACAATGGTTTTTTGCCACCATACCGACTTAACCCATTACCGAGCCGAACCACAAAAGGTAGAGGCTCACACATAAACTGGGCCTGCAAATTACCCTACTGTTATACACTTTTTTGAGCATTGCTCAGTATTAACACTTGGTTTATATCTTACTGAATTTGGATGGTGTAAGATATGTTCACACAGTTGACAGTTACATATTGTTCTTTGTTGTATCACTAAGGCAATCTCTATTGGTGACTCATGTTTCCTGAACACCTAAGGCGTCCTGGTTCCATTGGCCAAGGTTTAAGACTTGAGTCCCGTAATTGAGGTGGGGATCAGTCCTGATTGCCAGTAGACACTAATAGTTTTACTCCCTTTTTTCCCCTCTTTTTTCTACTACTGCAAGAGAAGAGAGATGTCGATATACATACAACACTCACTATACGCACAAAGTTGATCTCAACCTAATCTCCCCTTAATGTCATTGAGCTAAATGTCCCTTAGAAGTGGAACCACCTATTGAGGGACCTTGGCCATAGTCAAGAATCCAAGACAAGAAGCACTGCAATTCTGTTTTTAAAATACCTAGATGCCAGATGCATTTTTGTAAAAGATCCAATTGCGGGCCACTTGTACACCTTTGCGAATATATACTTACCTAACTGAAAGCAACACATCTACCTCTCTAAAATACGAAACCCCTTGAGGGACTTCCAGGAGGTTTTTCTGGTCCTGGGTGGAGACTTGAGCTCCATGGGCTCCACAGGAACTCTGCCTTGCATCAACAAGAAAATGAAATACCTTCTTCTTGACCACCAGCTTATTGACTGTTGGAGAGCCTTGCATCCTACAGAATGAGATTATAGTTACTTTTCTCCAGTTTTACCAACTGTAAACCCACATTTCATTACCTGTTCCTACAATATTACCATCTAACCCAACTAAAGAAAGCTACTTATGGACCAATTGATCGGCCCACAAGCCTCTGATTATATCCATATCTTCTCCACTCACATGGCTTAGCAAATTCATCCTGGAGGATCCTGTAGTAGTAATAAAGAAGACAACTGATTTATTAACATTCTACTTCATTGAAAATCAATCCACATATATCTCACCATTCACATTCTGGGAAGCACATAAATATGTAGCGGGGGCCACTTTATAAAAGTTGGCACGGAAAGGAAGAAAGCCAACACAGTTCAAGCCTTGTACCCCCATATCACCGAATTAGAAAAAAAAGAGATAAGAGAAGATCTTCAGGAACTGGTTGTCTCATCGACATACGAGCGACCCGTCTAAATCACTATATTATGAACACGGCAATAATCCAAGGAAATATCTAGCCCGGGCCCTCTGAAACTACATCTGAAACTACACAAATAATTTATCATGTTTTATTACAATCTATACAACATAATCCCAACAAAAACACCCGCAAAGCTAAACCAAAAGACCTCCAAGATTTCTGAATATCTTACAAAACATCTACAACGTAAATTAACCACAGTTGAAGCAGACACTATAGAGAGGTGTCAGGGTTCCAACCTGCCACTCTATACTTCATGATATCATACCCTTGTCATGTTTCCTTGCAAACTTTAGAGGCCACTTTCCCGTATGAGGAGTCAGGAATCATCTCACCTGACTACCTGCACCTGCTTACCTGGGACTTACCCTTACTATAAATTGCTGCTCAGCACATCAGTCTTGGTCTTTGCATTGCAGTGTTAGCAGTCTATTGCTTTGCTGTGTGGTGTGTTTGGGTCTTGATTGTGTTTAAACAGTCATTTAAGACAGCAGGCTGCCTACCTTAAGTCGGAGTCGTTTATTGCTCTGGTGAAAGGAAAATGCCTGCAACCATCAATTTTGCATCTGTTAAAGACGAGAGACTAAGGAATTTGATCAAGATTGAAGCTCCTGAGAGAGACAAGGAAGAAAAAGAACAAAAGTTTGTTGTAGAGGAGGTGCTAATAAAAACACGTGGAATGGATCTTCAAAACATCTACTGACTGCAAGACCAAGTTAGAGGTACTCAGGCAGCCTGCACAGCTGACCCTAGGCCCCTATGCAGGAACTGTGGAGAATCGGGCCACCTCACCGCTAGCTCAGTCCAAGTTATGCAACGGATGTGGCAAGCTAGACCATGTATATAAGGACTGATGATCAAGTGGGTTTAAGCAGAAAGCTGTCGCTAACCGAATTGCATGATGCAATGAAAAGCTTTTCTGCTGGTAAGTCCCCAGGAGCAGAAGGAATCCCTATTGAATTTTATACATGTTTTTGGGAGCTTTTACAGGACAATCTTTTTAATATTTTTATAGAAGCTTTTAATGCCCAGGAGTTACCCTCTTCATGGAGAAGAGGCATTGTTATGCTATTATGTACTATGTTTTACTATTGGCGATTGGGATGGCAGTCAGACACCTGCTATCCAGACCCAAGGTGACAATATTAAAATTCTGGGAGTGGTTTTTGATTACGCAAATAATGGAGAGAGATCATGGGATATTGTTTTAGATAAATTAAACCGCAAAATAGAATTATGGAAGGGAGAATTTTAATCATTACTCTTGCCAATAATGATGTATTTAGGAGTGGTATTCCCCCCTTCTGACTTCTCTCCAGAAGTGAGAAAATAAAAAAGAGAGAAAGCGTGCAAACAAAATGTGAATGGTGATAAGGGGATGCCTGATATGAAGCGTATTTTATATATAAAGTTTTTTACTATATATTTCAAAAACTTTTACAAAGAATGTACCTTTGCTTCTTTTTTACGCTACTCGGCTGGTCATATTTTTAGGTAATATAACTTTTATTCGCTGTCTCTTAACTCTCCTGTACTTTTAAATCCACCAAAGCAGTATGTCGTTTTAAGGAAAGCAATAGAATTCTATCACCTCCAAGATTTTAGACCGGATATTTTATCAAATCCAAAGAAGTTGACTGCTGCTATATTATCAAATAAACAAACTGAACAAGTGGCACAATACTCTTTCATAGAGTCCAGAAGAGTTTGGCAGAATGTGTGTCGCCACTTTCTAGCCAACTCTCAGAGAGATCTTGCATGAATGTTTGCCAACTAGGCAATTTCAGCACAGGAGAGGCCTTGGTGCCACTGCTAAGTGCCCCAGAGATCAGTGTACCCAAGATGAGACATTGCTACATATGTTTTGGAACTGCTTTTATGCACAGGACATATGGGAAAAGGCAGGATTTGTGGCCTCCGGTTTTTAAGCTATACAGTTGTTTTATATGGCCTTTTTTCCTGCCCCACAGCTGACCAGTCGTGTGTTTTATGGATTATGATAAATTGTATAAAAAAAGCAATTTGGAAAACCAGAAATATTTTATTGCTCCATAAAGAATATACAGACCCTTTCATTTGTCTTTAGATGGCTTTAAGTGGTATGTACACACACTTTTTAGCCATGTTTAATCATATTTTATTGTTTTTTCACAGCTCATACATCATAAAACAAATAGAGACGACATAGTACTAAGACAGTACATAACAACTTGGTCATCAGTTTACACATTCGTCTTCCCATCTCATTAGACCTCTATACGGTCATATCCTAACATAGTAAACATCACCAAAAAAAAAAAAAAAAAAAAAAAAAAAAAAAAAAAAAAAAAGACAAAAATGGAGTCAGGAATAAGATTATTTACATGTTACGGATTCATATCATCAATTTCATTAATTTTTTTAATCCAGTCTTTACAAATTTCTGATTTTATTTTATATGATAAGCTGACCCACCAAAGACCACTTTCCATTTGCAATTGGAACAATATTTGTTTCACCAATGATGTCTTAGCTATTAATTTAGATTCTTTCCAAGCTCTGGCTATTAGTATCTTAGTTGCCGCTAATGCGTGTATTATTATTATTTTTCTTTCCTTAGATACATTCTTAGGAAGAATATGGAGAAGAGCTATCTTCATATTTTCCTCTAATAGGATATTATCCAATTTCCTTAGTAATTCATATGTGTAATTCCATAGCGGTCTAATTTCTTTACAGCTCCACCAAATATGCTTATAATCCCCCTTATCTACATAACATCTCCAGCAAATGTCCGATGTATCGGCATACATATTCTTCAGCTTTGATGGGGTCAAGTACCACCGGTGCATAACTTTAAAATAATTTTCTCTAATTGTTATAGAATGTAAGGTATTGTAAGTCAAATTTATTGCTAGATACCACTCTTCTTCTGTAATCTGTAGCCTTATATCTTTAACCCATTTCGCTAGGAACTTTTCTGGTGTAGGCTCATCAGTTTCTTTAATTAAAGCATATAAGTTAGTCATAACATTCTTTATAGGACTCTTATTAAATATTCTTTCAAGTTTTTTATGAGTTCCTTTATCTGTCTTATACCGTGCAGATGTTAAGAAGGATTGGATTCTTAAGTATGTGAATATTTCCGAATTAGGCAATTTAAATTCTGAAACTAACTGATTGAATGTTTTTATTCTATCGTTACATATAATATCTTTGATCTCTAATATCCCAGATTTTTTCCAGTTTTTTAGGCTTATATCGGAGACATTCATTTCTATTAGATCCAGGTCTGCATTGTCTAAAATCTTATTACAAATATTGATTTTTTTTTTGAACTTTCTCCATTCGCCTGTAATATCTTTAATTATAACACTTTTAATCTCACTGACTTTACGGTCTGAATTGCGGTCAAAATGCCACATATGTGCTGATAAATATTCAATTTCTGTCAAGTATTTCTCCAATTTGTACCAAGGTTGATTTAAGTTTGATTGAAGTTGCAGATTGTACATATGTAATAAGAGGCTCGCTTCATATATAGTCTCTATCCTAGGATAATTTAGTCCTCCCTTATTCATTTTTCTTGACAGATATTTAATTCCCAATCTCATCCGTTTCCCTTTATTAATAAATTTATTTATACTAAGTTGTATCATATTCAGCCAGGGTTTGGGAATTTTTAGGGGCATATGGCGAAACAGATAAGTCCATTTAGGAAGTATATAAGCATTAACTACATTTATTCTGCCTAACCAGGATATTTGCATATTCTTCCATTTGTTCAGTGTGTAATTAGATGTTGATAGAAGGGTTATAAAATTTCTTTCTACCATGTCTTCTAATTTTGAAGTAATTTTTATTCCTAAATAAATTAACTCAGATTTCCATTTAAAGTTATATTCCTGCTGTATTAATGTTTTAGTTTGAGTTAAAATATTTAATGGCATAATTTCAGATTTTTCTATATTCAATTTATAATTCGAAACATTAGAGTATTGCTTAATTGTTGTCATAAGAATCTCTATTGATTTTGCAGGGTCTTCTATAGTAATAAGCACGTCATCAGCATACATACTCACTTTTAATTCTTCTTCCAGAAACCGAAATCCTTTAATATTCTCATTATTTCTTATATTTATAGCTAGGACCTCCATAGATATTATGTAAAGTAATGGCGAAAGGGGGCAGCCTTGCCTCGTACCATTTTTCAATTTAAACCAGTTGGCCTTGATATTTTGCCCAATTGTTCTTGCTGTCGGGTTAGAATATAGTGCCTGAATCGCTAACAAGAATTGGCCATTAATCCCAAAAGCTTCAATTGATTGAAACATAAAATTCCAACTAACTCGATCAAAGGCTTTCTCTGCGTCAAGTGTCATTAAACACAATGATTTTTTTTCTAATTGTGCACAATCCATCACATCAATAACTCGTCTAATATTATCGTATATATATCTTTGAGGAACGAAGCCTATTTGATCAGGATGTATTATAGTTGTTATCACTAATTTCAGTCTTTCGGCTAAAATTGTTGCATATATCTTCATATCTACATTTATGAGCGAAATAGGTCTATAATTTCTAACATCCTCTGCATTTTTGTTGGCTTTAAGTATTGGGAGTATGTTTGCTCTCAATAATTCTTCCGGGGCTTCTCCTTGTTTACTAATTTCATTAAACATAGATGTTAATATTTTATATATATTCTCATTTAAGCATTTATAAAACTCACCACTGAAGCCATCTGGGCCTGGACTCTTATGGTTTTTAAGATTTTTTATAGCTGCCTTCACTTCTATTTCCTCAATAGGTCTATTTAATACTTTTAACTGATTTTTAGTAATTTTTGGAATGGGTAGTCCTGCTAAGTATTTTTTTACTTCTTCTGTATTTATACTGGGGTTTAAATTATATAACGCGCTGTAATACTGGTTGAATATTTCACCAATACCCTCTGGTGACATATAGCACTTATTATCTTCAACTATCTTATAAATACGCTCTTTTGCTTGTTTATTTTTCAATCTAGTTGTCAAAGTCCTATCCACTCTATTACTTTTATAGTACCAACTCTGCTTTAATCTCTCTAAATTTTTATTAATTTTTTCTGTTTCTAATTCATTTATGGTTTTCTTTATTTGTAATATTCTATTAGATCTAAATTTAGTTGGGGATCTTTTGTTTAACATATCCAATTCATATAAATTTAAGTATAGAGTGGATAAGTCTTTACCCCTATTTTTATTATCTATACTACCAATTTTAATCAGGTGTCCCCGGATTACGCACTTGTATGCGCACCATAGCGTTGATCGTGATATTTGTTGATCATCATTCTCTTGAAAGTAGAGATTAGTAGTATTTTTTATTTGTTCTACATTTTTCTGCGATTTCAGAAGATTTAAATTTAATCTCCACTCTCTGACTCTAGGGTATATTTTATTTAAGTATATTTCCCAGATATTAGCATTGTGGTCTGACCACACAATATCTTTAATTAATACCTTCTTAATCCTATCCACTAAAGTTTTGTTTCCCAAAACAAGATCTATTCGTGCATATGACGCATATGGGGCAGAAAAATGTGTGTATTCCTTATTCAAAGGGTTAAAGATTCTCCAAATATCGTAAAGTTTGTTTTTTTTAACAAAATTTGTTAATAATTTAGCGGATTTAACCAGTTTTATATCAACTACTTTTCCTCTGAGTAGCTTCTTGTCCCACATTACGTCCGGGATACAATTATAATCTCCTGCCATTATTATTGTCCCTTTAGCAAAATTTTCTATTTTAACAAATAGATTTTCCACAAATTTCATAGGGTTAGTATTTGGGGCATACAAATTAACTAGAGTGAAGAATTCATTTTGTATCTTACAAACAATGATTACATATCTAGCCTCTAAATCACTTTCTTGGGTAATAATTTCTACCGCTGTGTTAGAAGTAATTATCACAGCAACTCCCCTTTTTTTTCTATCTGTTAACGAGGCAGTTATGACTTTCGCTATATATCTTCCATTTATATCATCATTATTGAGCCAATGAGTTTCTTGAAGGAAACAAATATCGATTTTCTCCTTTTTTATAAGGCGTAATATCCTGGATTTCTTACATGGGCTATTTGCCCCTTGTACATTTAGAGATAAGAACCGTACCATTCTGTTTTAAACCTTAGCGATCCATATTCGTGACTCCACATAACTAAAAAACACATACAATACATCATATAACATAAATAAACTAATACAAAAACATTATGTACCATACACAAATAGACAGGATGTAAGAATTTTACCCCCGTCTGCAAATTCCTCTCAAACATCCAGTTTGGAGAGAATCTTGAGGTCTTTCCCCTCTTCCTAGACCTACTCAAACTAAGCCACATATATACCCCAATTTTATGTGGCATATCATAAAACAAAAATCGTCGCTTTAGGAGTTCGCAGGCAGAAAAGAAAAAAAAAAAAAAAAAAAAAAAAAAAAAAAAAAAAAAAAATTAATCATTAATACTCCATACCTATGGGGACGTGAAATCAGTGTCTTGTGTGAATATATGTATTCTAGTGTATTATAATAAAGTGATTAAGTCATGCTAATGAAGTTGGCCATCTAATCGTGCACTTTTGTAAAAGAATAAAAGAAAAAAAAAAAAAAAAAAAAAAAAAAAAAAAAAAATAATTCATTAATGCCCCATACCTATGGGGACGTGAAAATCAATGTCATCTATAAAATATATATAGTACTAGTGTATTATAGTAAAGTGACTAAATCATATTAATATATTAAGCTATATAATTGTGCACTCTAGTAAAGAGTAAGGTTTGGGAAATGTGTAAAAAAAAAAAAAAAAAAAAAAAAAAAAAAAAAAGTGTATATTGGGTGTATAAAAAACAAATATTAAGTGGGTGATACCGTAGTACAGTATGTAAACATAGATTAATGTGCAACCATCAAGTGTTTTCTAAATAAACATTAACAAAATATATATGAAAAAAAAAAAAAAAAAAAAAAAAAAAAAGAAAGGCAATCTTCATATTATTCAAATCAACAGTAAATAATATATACAAAGCCAATGAATGCATCCAATCACTATGTGCATGTCAACAATTGTAAATAGTATTAAATAAAGTCAGTGGCTTATTATTATCTAAACATTTCGTTTTGTTGAACTTCAAATCGTCCGTATAGCCGCCTATGTCTAATAACATAAAGAAAAATAGAAAAGGAGAAAAAAAAAAAAAAAAAAAAATTATAAAAAATATATTTTTATCCGCAATGGGATTATCTAGTAACGTTACTATTTTTAATTTTCCACCACTCTTGTGCCTTTTTAGGTGAGTCCAACAGCAATATATGTCCATCACAAATTATTTTCAGCTTAGTGGGGAAAACCCATATATATCGTACATTATTTTCTCTTAAGGTTTTAGTTATGTCTTTATATTGGGCTCTTTGTTGGCGAGTTCTTTGCGATAAATCTTGAAAGAAAGACACATTTTTGAATCTGTCATCTTCTGAGGTGTACTTTCTTGAAGCAAGATAGACCATTTGTCTCGTTTGAAAATTTATAAAATTTACAATCACATCTCTTGGCACTTCCAGGGCAATAGATTTAGGTTTAGTTAATCTATATGCTTTTTCTATCATATGTTCTTTTAATGATTCTTTCAGACCCATATCTTGGAATAATAGTAAACAAATTGATATCAGATCCTTTGTATTGATTTTTTCTGGTAAACCGCGAATTCTTAAGTTTTTGCGCCGAGATTTATTTTCTGCTTCCTCCAGTTTATCTTCCAGTATTAATATTTTATCTTCTATTATTTGTAAATTGTCCTTAATTTGATCTTGCTCAAACTTCAATTCTTCATTTTTATTTTCTACCGTTTTGAGGCGTTCTGCAATATTTGCAATATCAGTTTTTATATCAGAAAAATAATTTTTTAGCTCTTGCTTTATTTGTTGCAATTGATGATTCGCACATGTTTGTATACAAGATTGTAGATATTCTTGGGTAAGTATTCCCTCTTGTTTAGTAATTATATTTGGTATATCCTCTTTTATAAGCATTTCTTCTGGAGTATCTCCTCCTGAAAGTATAGAGGTTTGCTCTAAGTCCTCTAGTGTTTGATCAGCTATTTTCTTTTTTTGTGGGACCGGAGAAAAAAGTGTGACCAATTTTTTATCTCGCTTATTTTCTTGATCATTCTTTTTTTCTTTCTTTCTTTCTTCCGCTGTTTTCCTTTGTGACATTTTCACCACTCTTTATTTCTTCCCTTAATATGCCTTTTATATTCTCTATTAAATATGCCTCAGAATGGGCTCAATAGATTAATATATAGAGCGTAAGTGCTATTTACGAAATTATAATGGCATTAACACGAAAAGCAATTCAGATATAACATAAATTAGTTATTATAGTGGCATTAGTTTTATGTTATTAGAGCATTTCCTCTTAATTGAGGTGATTCAACTCTTGCATAACAGTCAGGTATTGCCCAGTAATTGCGACAAAGTTTTCAGAGTCAAATATACTCAGTAGTGTTCTCCAGCACCAGGTTTCAGCAGTTTTCAGCATACAAATTTTTATATTATACCTTTCTGTTCTTTGAGGTAAATAGAGTTAATTACTAATTAGTTCTCCTCATTCAAATGTGCTCACCGCCATGTTCAGCATTAGGCCATGTCAAATCACAAATATAAGAAAAACTGCTTAACTCCAAAGGCCTCCACTTCTCACCTCTTCAGGCCCCCTCTTAAACACAGTCAATCTTTTAATCTTTTAATATGTCACCGATTCACCCGCAGTTCAGCGGCAATTTATTAGCAGGTGAAGCCAAGCAGTGGCGGTTCAGCCGCAAAAAAGCCTCAAAACAGGACAGCGATTTGGCCGCGAGACAGTTCAACGGCGAATCAGTAGCGGTTCAGTGACTTGTCATGAGTCAGTAGCAGTTTAGTGATTCAGTGACTTACCGCGAATCAATGGTAGTTCAACGGTTCAGTAAATAGCCTCTAATCAGTAGCGATTCAGCAGCTCAGTGACTTGCCGCGATTCAATGGTGATTCAGTAGCGGTTCGGTGACTTGCCGCGATTCATTAGTAATTCGGCGGTTCAGCAACTCAATGACTTGCCGCGATTCAGTGGTGATTCAGTAGCGATTCAGTAGCGGTTCGGTGACTTGCCGCGATTCAGTAGCAATTCGGCGAATCGGCGATTCAATGACTTGCCGCACATCAGTGATAATTCAGCGGTTTCGCGAATCAGCGGTTCAGAAGCTCAGCGGTTCAGAAGCTCAGCGGTTCAACAGATCAGCGGTTTGGAGGTAAGTCAGATTCAGCAGCTCACGGTTCAAACACAGCAATTCAGCAGATCATTGCGGATTATAGGCGGCTGTATCCTCAGGATTGTTGCCTGTATCGTTTGCCCGCGAACTCCGGACGCTCCTCCCACCTAGCGTCTCACGTGAGACGTACACACACTTTTTAAAGGATTGCAAAGGAATGGGTTCCATGAACGCAAAAACACTTTGGTGTCTTAATATGTGGAACATTTTGCTTGCATGAACATCCCAAAGACTGGTTTTATGTATTTATTCTAATTTTATGTAAAATGTTCATCACACCGCCAGTTCAGCTACACAGATGGCTTCCTGCGGTGTGCCCTGCTAGAGGGCTTCCTGCCGTGTGCCCTGCCAGAGGGCTTCCTGCCGTGTGCCCTGCAAGAAGGCTTCCTGGCTTGTGCCCTGCTAGTGGGCTTTCTGCCGTGTGCCCTGCCAGTGGGCTTTCTGCCGTGTGCCCTGCCAGTGGGCTTTCTGCCATGTGCCCTGCCAGTGGGCTTTCTGCCATGTGCCCTGCCAGTGGGCTTTCTGCCATGTGTCCTGCCAGAGGGTCTCCAGTTCCACGCCTGTCCGACAAGACTTTTCAGTCTATGCAAACTTTATCCTGTTTGTGCTTTATTAAACTGTATATACTAGTCCTGTTCCTGATCAGCCAGCTTTCATCAACATAATCTGTTCTTTTAAACCAGCCTGGTGTGTGACTGTTATCTCTGGTCTGACCTATCTGTCAGTATGCATCTCGGAGTAGAGACAGGGCCTCAGCTATCCCCTGAAATTGGGGTCCTACCCGACCTGTTGACCCAAGCCCTGACAAGAGGCCAGTTACATTGACAGAGGCACTTAAACAATATTTATCTAATTCCAAAAGAATTAGAGGGCCTGAAGAATTGTGGAAGCTTTGGACCAACCTCCCTGCTCAACATCAATTTGAAGCTGTTCTCCAAAGTTCTAGCAACACGTATGCAGCCCTGGCTCACATGCCTGATCCACCCTGACCAAGCTGGCTTTGTTCGTGACCGTAAAGCCAAAGACAATATCATCTGATGTGTCCAGTAACTCGGTATACAGGGCCAGGAACACACATAAATACAGGACTAGCCTAGGATTATATGATAACAATTAGAGATTTAGTCACATCTTATGGCCATAGTATGCTTAGCCCACCACTACACCAAAGTACTCAAATATTTGGTGGGTCCTAACGCTAAACCTTGCCTACTGAAGTACTAAAACTAAACATTGAAACTAAACACATATCAGAAAGACATACCTGTAGACTGCAGACTGAGACAAACATAACGGGTGGGGCACACCTTATAAAGGGAACAGAGCTGAAGCAAAGAGCAGAACTGGAATCAAGGAATCAAAAGCACAGTACAGAGCCTAGGGAAATCCAGGAATGGATTGTAGCAGAATAGGGAAACTGTAGCAAGACAGAGATATGCAGCTCCACAGCTTGGATGGGGCCTGACAGAAGGCCATTGTACCAGAAGTCTGGTGGTATGTTCAGATGCAACTTTCCAAACATAAGCTGTGCTGCCATGTTCTTTTAAAAGAGAAGAGGCTTTCTCCTGACAACCCTTCCAAGCAAACTATACTTGTTCAGTTTTTTTCTAATTGTACTCTCATGAACGTTAGCATTTAATTTTCTAACTGAGACCTGTAGAATCTGAGACTTAAATCTTGGGTTGTTTGCAATTTCTCCGAGCCTTGCACGGTCTAACCTCAGGGTGAATTTGCTAGGACGTCCACGCCTGGGAAGATTGGCAACTTTCCACTTTTGAATAATCTTTCTCACTGTGGAATGGTGGACTTTAAATTATTTGGAAATTACCTTATAACTCTTCCAGATTGATGGGCAGCAACAATTGCTTCTCTAAGATCATTGCTGATGTCTTTCCTAATTGACAGTGTGTTATACAGACCTGAATGCTCCAGACCAGCAAACTACTAAAATGTCAACTTTTATAGAGGTCACACTTGCTGATGATCAATTAATCAAGGGCATTTGATTAACAGCACCTGTCTGCTACTTAGCATCTTAATTTATAGGGAAGCAGTAAGGGTGTACTTTTCACACATGGCTTCTTCATTTTGGCTTTATTTTTGTTAAATAAATCATGACAGTGTAATATGCCATTTATCATGCATCTGAGGTTTTATTACGTAATCTTTAGACCTGATAATTGTTATTATGTCCTGAAAAACCATGTAAAACCATAGAATTCAAAGAGGATGTACGTTCTTTTTCGCACAAATATAAACCATATAACCCACTATTTAATATATGCTTTATTAGCATTGTTTTACTTTGTTTATTACTGCTAGAGATGATCTCATGGTAATGGATCATAAAAGTAGGTGGTAGTAATCACATGCTAGATTTCTTTATTTCTTTATTTCTTTACAAAAGGCTCTCTTCTAACAGACAACTAATATAAGTTATAGGAAGCAAGTGGATGTGGCTTAATGTCAACCCCACCCATTCCTGGATTTACTTTAACCAGTTTTGATCAATTGCTCACATTTTAACCTTGCTCTGCCCTGGAACCCTTGTGGATGCTTGTGAAGCACTATATGAAAATAGGCAGCCTTACGTTTACATGATAGGCTTTCAACTATAAACACTATTCTATTACCCTTCTGTCCAAATGTCCCGGAATAATTCAGTTAAAACATACAAATCTGCATTTTTTGCCATTTAATATGAGTCTGACAAAGCAATAATTCAATAAGCCATAAAAATACAATCAGTTAAATGACATTACCTTTATTCTTGGTATACTGTAACTGTGATATATAGTTACGTTTAAAAAGAATTCAATTTCACTGAGCCATGAAACATGTCAATTACAATGCTGTAAATGCTTTAAAATATTGTTACAATGCCTGTCAGCAGTTGGTGACAGGAACAATTGCAGAACAATGAAAGAGAATGGAAAAGAACAGCAATGGGAGGGGACAGGCAATTTGATACATAAGACATTTTAGATAGAAACATTTCCAGTGCAAAATGATTTAAAAGTTTGGGGCTTGTTCACTACCTGGAGGAGTATGTGGGTGGTATTTACTTCCTTGAAGCTTTGGCATGGGTGTTCAAGCTGTGTTTAATGTGCCTGTTGTCAAAATGAGCATGTGTGGGTGAAGAATGTGTAATGTGGCATATGTGTGTGGGATAAGGTGGTGGGGAAAGAATAGAAGCTTAAAGAAAAATAAGTAATTTTAAGGGGCTAAAGCAAAAAGAAAATATTGTGTTATATCATATGTGGGTATATTTGTAAATATTCAGACATCTGGATTTTTTCCTGCAGTGTTCTAGATATTGTTGATATGTTTTCTAATGAGTAAGCAGAAGGCAGTGTAAAGTTCATTATTAGGGAAGGAAAAAACAAAGCTGATTTATGCAATTTTGAGCAAAGGGTCCATGCCATTTGTTCTGTTACACATGACATAAGACCACAAGTTGCGGAACAGAGGACTTGTGCACTTATATTGTCTGTGATGCTCAGTCAGAACCGTAAACCAAAGGCTAAAATTAGCCTTAGCATCATGGTTGTTGTAGTTCTACAGCTGTTCAAGAATGATCCATTTACCACTCCTGCAATAGATTTGCCAAAGTCTAGTGTTCATATCACTAAGGTATGCAGTTAACCTTTTAAGAAGTTAATTGTCTGGCACTTTATGTTCAAAAGGTCCTAACTGGCAAAATTAGATTATGATAGTAGCTAATCATAAGTTTGGCCTTAAAAAGTGAATGATCTTAGTAAATATTAGCTAGGCTTGGGTCAAAAATACATAGGCTGTGCAGTCAGATTTAGTGAGAAATTATGTTACTAAGGGTGAAGGTTCACATGGAGCTGGCTGAAGACAAGCAGAGATAAAGTATAAAGCAATCCCAAGGGGAGTTGCAAAAAATAAGATTGAATATATGTTAATCAAGGAGCATCACACCAAGGCTAATAACAATCTTGCTTGGAAAAAGGGAACATTTCAGTGGCTTTGTCTACTGATAACTTAATATTTCTTCTCTACAGTTCACTCTAGTGACAAACCAATGGCAGAGATATCACAATACAAGGAGACTAACTATGTCATCAATGATAAAATTGCTGTCTCAGAATCTGAAAGCATCTGATCACACTTAAGGTGTGTCTGGATCAGATAGTATTCATCCAAGAGGACCTTAGTTTTAATTATTTACAGACTTTTATGTTTTAGGATTCTTTTCCAAATGAAGATGTTCCACTAGATTGGAAGAAAGCAAATGTGATACTTATATGCAACAATATTAATTATTGGAGTCAAAAATGTGTAATAGGCCATGTCAAACTATTTTTGCATGACTTATATAAAACTATAAGCTACAATGTGGACCATGTAGATGTAGTGGATATTGTCTACCTGAATTTGTAGCATTCTACACAATAGATTATTGCATAATGTAAAATACATTGTTTTGGGAGAAAGTATTTGTACTTAGAGAGAGAACTGGATTGAATACAGTGGGTAGTTGTTATTGATCAGTAGTAGATCAGTAAGTATATTGTAGTTAAACAGAGGTTTTATTGCAAGTAAAGATTGTTTAATTGTTTTTAAGAGATGATAAAACTTTACTTTAAACCTGCTCCATTTGAGTTTTCCACAGATTAGATTGTACAAAAGTGGAAGATAAACTTATTGGGAGAAGTAAAAAAAAAAAAAAGTTCTAATCACTTCTCTCATAGTGTACATATAAAGTGGATTTCTATTCCACTTACAAAGTTCATTTTGTAAATCACATCTCTTACCATACTTGGTTTACACAACCAGTGGCCTCAGATGGAAACTGATAGTTAAGGTGGTAGAAACGTGGACTATATCCATTAGATCAATTATGTTGGTGAGATAAACAACATAATGATGATATTGTTAAGTGGATTGTCCTGCTCAAAACCACAATTAATAATTCTCTTGATATTGTAATACAGTCAGAATATAAATTCAAACTTATCATAAAAACCTTGTATGAAAATTAGTCTGTTGTCTCAAAATTATAAAATAGTAATTTTTCTTTGTGACTATCTACATTTTAGGTTAGAACATTCCAACCACTTTATCATAGTCACTCCTAGCACATCATCAATCAGTGGTATTTTAGTATCACTTTACTTTACCTTTTTTCATCTTGCTCAATAGATGTTTATTTGTGTTCATAGATTGAAGGTTTTAGCCATTTGAAGTTGTATGCTAATTAACTGTGACAACTATTAATTTTGATATGGCTTCATTGTGTGGCAGTAATGGTCTTGGAACGCTGAATCTTAAAATGCAAAGAACGCTCACCTAAAACCACATCCTACCACCCCCCATCTCCCCCAGCACCCGCTTACTAGGGCTAACCAACTCCCCAATATGCATGGCCCCAAAAACCGCTAAAGAAAATGCCAAACGAAACAAACAAACCTCAAACTCTGAATTGCAAACTATCCCCAACACCGTAAACAAACGCTCCAAAACAGCTCCACCATTACCGGTCTCCTATGGTCAACTGACCCTTTTTCCTTCCTCCATCCTTTTAAAACTTGCCGGACTGTAAATTGCTTAGTGCAGTCCAGAACCCCTGACAATTTAAACATAAAACTAAGGCCCGACAACCGCGCAGAAGCTGAAGAAGGAGACACCCCATTAGTTAAACGACATTTTCTATAACTATCAGTTCTTATATACTTTTATATGCAACATTGCACAACATTTGCAGGCATAGATCAATTGAAAATCACATGTAAACTCAGCATTAAAGGTATAGATAAAATCACCTAAATTACAGGCATAGATCACAGGTTGCACACCCCAAAGGCCAGCCCTGGCATCCACATTGCCTACATAGAACCTGACCAGCACCCAGATTACACACATATCTTTGTCCCCAAACAGCCCAGCCCAGCCTCCCTAAACAGACCATCGTGAGCCATCTTTGCCCCCAAACAGCCCAACCCTCTGCCATCTTTGTCCCAAAAACACCCTGCCTGTGCCATCTTGGTCCCCAAAGCTCAAACACCCTGCTCATGCCATATTTGCCTTTCCCCAAATCACTTCTCTCAGTCATTCAGCATAGACCAATTGGAAATCACATGTAAACTCAGCATTAAAGGTATAGATAAAATCCCCTAAATTACAGGCATAGATCACAGGTTGCACACTCCAAAGGCCAGCCCTGGCATCCACATTGCTTACATAGAACCTGACCAGCACCCAGATTACACACATATCTTTGTCCCCAAACAGCCCAGCCCAGCCTCCCTAAACAGACCATCGTGAGCCATCTTTGCCCCCAAACAGCCCAACCCTCTGCCATCTTTGTCCCAAAAACACCCTGCCTGTGCCATCTTGGTCCCCAAAGCTCAAACACCCTGCTCATGCCATATTTGCCTTTCCCCAAATCACTTCTCTCAGTCATTCAGATAATTCATCCACACATTAATTCATACTCTCACTCATTCACACAATTTATCCACTCATTAATTGATTAATTCTCTCATTCATAAAATTCAGCCACACATTAATTCATTCGTTCTCTCATTTATTCACACTATTTATCCACACATTAATGCATTAATTCTCTCACTCATTCACACAATTCAGCCCCACATTATTCATTCTCTCACTCATTCTCATTCTTTATTTCAATATTCTTACTAACCCCTTTTCTCACTTTCCACTGCTCCCCCTTTCTCACTATTTCCCCCCTCTCCCCTTTCTTACTATCTACCCACTCTATAAGTGCTATTATTGTGAAGTGGAAGCATCTAGTGGAGTAACAACAGCACAGCCATGAAGTGGCATACCACGCAGACAAATTACCTATTCTCTGTAGAACTACAGAGTTCCAAACGGCCTCTGGAACATCAGCACTAGCGAGGTGCGTTGAGAGCTTCATGAAATGTGTTTCCACGGTTAAACAGCTGTACACTGCCTACGATTATTATGCGCAATGCAAAGCATCAGCTGGAAAGTTGCAAAGCACATGACTATGGGACTCTGGAGCAGTGTAAATATGTACTCTGGAATGATGAATCCATGGTTTCTGAATGGGATGTCCAACCAGCTCATATAGGTGTGATGGTAAGGTGTCCACATACTTGGTCATATAGTGTACTTTGGTAAAAATCATCTGCTTGTTTGGTATATGAAAGGTAGGAAACACAGAAATTAGGATTATAAATAAAAAATTCTAAATCTAAATGTAATTTAATTAATTGTAAAAAGCAATTACGTAAAATTCTTACAAGATCAGTGGCGACAAAATATAGGGGGAGGGGCACATACGAAACTGGGGGCACTAATAAGTTCCACCACTAAATCATGCAACTGAAAAAACTAAATAGACATGTATAAATAAGATGCAAAAATGTATTGCAGTATGCAATGATTCCTTTTTTATTGGACTAACATCATACTTAAAACAAGGTTTCAAAAGTTTTCTCTTTTTTTCTCTTCCTCAGGTATTGCTTTAGACCTGAGAAAGAAAAAAAACTCTCAAAAGCTTGTTGTCAGCAAAGCCGTAGCTAGCTCCTTTTGCTCCCAAAGTATGAATGGAAATTTTATTCACACTGTCCACACACACTGCCTTTACACAGACCTGCCCATAAACACACATATACACATACACTGCCTTTACAAGATGCATTTACATACACCTGCCGATTAAAACACATATACACATACACTGCCCACACACACTGCCTTTACACACACCTGCCAAAAACACACATATACACATACAGTGTCCCCACACACCCTTTCTCCCCATCTCTTACCTTTCTCCTCTACCATACCTCGCCTCTCCTTCTATCCTCTCCTCTGATATCTAGCTCTCATGCACGCTTACAAGATTTCTCCAGGGCTGCCCCTATCCTCTGGAATTGTTAGGGACCAGGAACCAGACGGACACAAAACGTAAAATGCAATCACCTTTATTTAATGACAATAGTGAACAAAGCCAAATCGTGATCCAAAAGCATATACCAAAAGACAAGCCGGGGTCAGGAACCAAGACAGATACTCAGACAAGCCGGGGTCAGGAATACAGAGATCAGCGAAGTCAGGAACAAGCCAGGAATCAGGAGCCGGGATGGACGTCAGAGAAAGCCAGGTCATACACAGGAATTCAGGAACACAGGAACACAGCAATAGCACTTGCAGCCGGAAACAACACAAGGGCAAGGAGGAAGTGAAGTTTAGCTGCTTAAATAGCCAAAAGGGGCTGGCTGTGGGCTGGACAATGGGCTGAGTCACAGGAGTGACAGGAGTGTAGCCATGGCAACCCAGCCAGGCTGTATAGCCTCCAGCAATGCAGCAGAAAAGCAGCTAGACCATAACAGTACCTCCTCCTCAACGACCCCCTCCCCGCGGAGCAGGGCCGGGTTTGAGGGGAAAACGCGAGTGAAAGCCACGAAGGAGAGCGGGAGCATGGACATCTGAGGCTGGAACCCAAGATCTCTCCTCTGGACCGTACCCCTTCCAATGGACCAAATACTGGAGCTTCCCACGGAACCAACGAGAGTCGACTATGGAGCGGAGCTCGAACTCCTCATGGTTGTCTACAGTCACCGAACGGGGGCGAGGAGTGACTGTAGTAAAACGATTACAGATCAGAGGTTTCAACAGAGAGACATGGAACACATTGTGGATGTGCATGTTAGAAGGAAGATCCAGGGCATAGGCCACAGGGTTTACCCGTCGAAGGATACGGAAAGGCCCCACATACCGGGGAGCCAGTTTCTGGGAGGGCACCCGGAGGTGGAGATTTCTGGAGGATAACCAGACCCTCTCCCCGACCTGATAGGAAGGCGCGGGTAGGCGTTTACGATTAGCCTGGAGCTCCTGACACTGTTGTGAGCGTTGAAGTGCCTCCTGAACCTGCACCCATGTGGAACGGATCTGCTGGAGATGATCCTCCAGTGCCGGAATCCCCTGGGAAGTGAAATTATCAGGAATCATGGAGGGCTGATACCCATAATTCACCATGAAAGGGGAGAACCGGGTAGAGGCCGAGACAGCACTATTATGAGCAAATTCCGCCCAGGGTAGCAGATCCGACCAGTTATTTTGGTGGTCCGAGATGTAGCACCGCAGGAATTGCTCCAAGCCCTGATTGGCCCTTTCCGCAGCCCCATTAGATTGTGGGTGGTAGGCCGAGGAGAAGGAGAGTTGGATACCCAGTTGCGCACAGAAGGCCTTCCAAAATCTCGAGACGAACTGGCTACCCCGGTCAGAAAGTATGACTTTGGGAACCCCATGTAGCCGATAGATCTCCTTGATAAAAACTGTAGCCAACTCCTTAGCGGAAGGGAGCTTTTTGAATGGTATGCAGTGTATCATTTTAGAAAACCGGTCAACAACCATGAGGATAACTGTGTTACCGTTAGACAGCGGAAGGTCGACTATGAAATCCATGGCAAGGTAAGACCATGGCCTCTCACCAGTAGGTATGGGTTGGAGAAGGCCCACTGGAAGGTGACGGGGTGATTTAGTCTGCGCGCAGACTGGACAGGCTGCTACGAAGGCAACAATATCTTTGTTAATTCCTGGCCACCAGTAGAGACGGGAAACCGACCAGAGAAGTTGGTTCCTCCCGGGATGACCTGCTGATTTAGGATTATGATAGGTGGAAAGTAACTTGGTACGCAGGTTGACAGGTACAAAACATCGCCCTGAGGGGGTTTCAGCAGGTGCATCTACCTGAGCGGCCCGTATTCTGTCCCCGAGGGGAGATGTTATGCTGGTACGTATGGTAGCCAGTACTCGGTCCGGGGGAATAATCGGACTAGGAGGACACTCCTCTTTAGCTTTCGAGAACTGTCTAGAGAGAGCATCGGCCCGGACATTTTTGGTCCCCGGCAGGTACGAGACCACATAATTAAAACGGGATAAAAATAATGCCCAACGGGCCTGCCTCGGAGTTAAGCGTTTAGCCTCGGACAGGTAGGTGAGATTTTTATGATCCGTGAGAATTAGGATTGGTACAGAAGTTCCCTCAAGCAAATGCCTCCATTCTTTGAGAGCCAGTATTATCGCAAGCAACTCACGGTCACCAATTTCATAGTTGCATTCCGCAGCACCTAGCTTCTTGGAGAAGTACCCACATGGGTGCAACTGGCTCTCAGGAGTAGGACGTTGAGACAGGAGGGCGCCTACCCCTGTCTCAGACGCATCGACCTCAAGTATGAATGGAAGTTCGGGCTTCGGGTGTACCAAAACAGGAGCTGCGGCAAAAGCGGCCTTCAATGACTCAAAAGCTTTGATGGCCCCTGGGGACCAAAGAGAGGCATTGCCATCTTTTTTGGTCATGTCCGTAAGAGGCTTAACAATAGAGGAAAAATTCCGAATGAATTTCCTATAATAGTTAGCGAAGCCGAGGAACCGTTGAAGGGAGCGGAGACCTACAGGTCGTGGCCACTCGAGAACAGACGAGAGTTTTTCAGGATCCATAGCGAAACCGACCTCTGAAATTACGTACCCCAGAAAGGTGACCTGCTTGCGGTGGAATTCGCACTTCTCCAATTTGCAAAAGAGATTATTCTCTCGTAACCTCTGTAGGACTCGGGCTACATCAGCGTGGTGGCTTTCTATGGAGGTGGAATGGATCAAAATATCGTCTAGGTATACCACCACACATTGTTGGAGCATGTCCCTTAGGACATCATTTATGAATTCCTGGAAAACCGCGGGGGCATTGCAGAGACCGAAGGGCATAACTAGGTATTCATAATGCCCGCTCCTGGTGTTAAACGCGGTTTTCCATTCGTGGCCCTCCTTAATCCTTACTAAGTTATACGCCCCTCGCAGGTCGAGCTTTGTAAATACCTTGGACCCTTTTAAGCGATCGAATAACTCGGTAATGAGTGGAATCGGGTAGGCATTTTTAACCGTGATACGGTTGAGCCCCCTGTAATCTATACAGGGTCTCAGTTCGCCGGTCTTCTTTTTCACAAAAAAGAATCCGGCCCCAGCAGGGGAAGAGGATTTACGGATGAACCCCCGGGACAGCGCATCCGCAACATACTCCTCCATGGCCTTATTCTCTGCGACAGATAATGGGTAGACTCGACCTCGAGGGGGTATGGCACCAGGTTGCAGCTCAATGGCGCAATCGTACGGGCGGTGAGGTGGGAGCTCACCAGCCCGGCCCTTACCGAAAACATCATGAAACTCTTGATATTCCTCAGGCAACAAAGAGACCGGAGAAGTGGTTAGCACCTTCACCACTCTCCCTAGGCATGTTTTGGAACAATTAGGCGACCATGCCAAGACTTCGGCCCTTACCCAATCAAACACGGGATTATGTTTGCGCAACCATGGATATCCTAAAACCACAGGATAATGAGGAGAGTGTATCACCTGAAGTTGAATAATTTCATGATGGAGAGCCCCGACAGCCATAGACAAAGGAGCGGTTTCATGGGTGACCTGCGGGGGCTGTAACGGTCTGCCATCGATCGCCTCAATGGCAAGCGGAGCAGTCCGAAGCTGCAACGGAATAGAGTGCTTCTGAGCAAAGGTGCTGTCAATAAAAAGACCCGCTGCCCCCGAGTCAATGAGTGCCTCTGAAATGACAGAAATCTTGCCCCAAGTGAGACCCACCGAGACTAGAGGTTTATCCTTCTGGACATCTGGGGACGCCGAGACGCCACCTAAGGACTGTCCCCTCTGGAGCCTTAGGTGCAGGTGTTTTCCCGGACGTGTAGGGCAAGTTCGCAGCAGGTGCCCTGCTTTACCACAGTAAAGACAGAGACCCTCCTTCCTCCTAAAGGCCCTCTCCTCAACCGAGAGACGAGTAAATCCAAGCTGCATGGGTTCCACAAAGCCCGGAGTGTCGAGACCAGGAGGCATGGGAGGAGAGGGAGGCACGGGTGGGGATGAAAAGCTCGGGGCTAAACGTATAAGAGGCCTCCGCAGGCGCTCCCGGAAGGATGGTCTCTCACGGATTCGTGAGTCAATAAGGATACAAAAAGAGACCAATTCCTCCAAATCACTGGGAAGGTCCCGGGCCGCAATCTCATCCTTAAGTATACCCGAGAGCCCATTACAAAAAGCAGCCACGAGAGCCTCATTATTCCAACCAACCTCAGCGGCCAGGGTGCGAAACTCAATAGCATAGTCCGAAACCGTCCTTGTACCCTGCCGAATGGACATTAATCGTTTGGCAGCCGAAGCAGAGCGTGCCGGTACATCAAATACCCGTTTTAGAGACGCAACAAACTCAGGGTAATTGTGTACTAAAGGTTTCTGTGTCTCCCAAAGGGGATTCGCCCATGCCAAGGCCCTGTCTGAGAGTAAAGAAATCACGAAGCCAACCTTACTCCTGTCAGACGGAAAGGCCTGAGGTACCATCTCCAGATAGATACTGACCTGGTTCAGAAAACCTCTGCACAAATTAGGGTCGCCCCCATAACGTTCGGGAAGCGGAGCAGACCCTGTCAAGCCTCTGGCAGTATTAAAATCACCAGTGGCAGACGGAGCGGAAGCAGCAGCAGGTGTAGAGGCAGCCTGTGCCGTGGGGACCTGAGCTGGCAGAACCAGATGTGCAGTACGGAGCAACAAGGTCTGGAGAGCTAGCGCAAATTGGTCCATGCGCTGGTCTACCTGGTCCAGCCTGGTAAAAACATTTGGTGGATTGCCTGCCCCTTCTGGGTTCATGGCCCTTGTGTAATGTTAGGGACCAGGAACCAGACGGACACAAAACGTAAAATGCAATCACCTTTATTTAATGACAATAGTGAACAAAGCCAAATCGTGATCCAAAAGCATATACCAAAAGACAAGCCGGGGTCAGGAACCAAGACAGATACTCAGACAAGCCGGGGTCAGGAATACAGAGATCAGCGAAGTCAGGAACAAGCCAGGAATCAGGAGCCGGGATGGACGTCAGAGAAAGCCAGGTCATACACAGGAATTCAGGAACACAGGAACACAGCAATAGCACTTGCAGCCGGAAACAACACAAGGGCAAGGAGGAAGTGAAGTTTAGCTGCTTAAATAGCCAAAAGGGGCTGGCTGTGGGCTGGACAATGGGCTGAGTCACAGGAGTGACAGGAGTGTAGCCATGGCAACCCAGCCAGGCTGTATAGCCTCCAGCAATGCAGCAGAAAAGCAGCTAGACCATAACAGGAATGTCCTCCCCCGGTCTATCTGTCTCTCCCCCTGCCTTCGGTCCTTCAAAAAAATCCATCAAGACCCACTTCTTTAAGGACACTTATAATATTGCACATTAACACCCCCATATTCCCTTAGCTCACCTAGTGCTTCTAATGCAATACACTAGTATGGCTGGTCCATCCCTACAATGGCACTTTTACCTTTTACCTAATGTGTAATACACCCTAAATCCCTCTAGATTGTAAACCCTCCTCACCTGTTGTCTCTGTAAATCAATTTGTTACTACTTGTTATGCCCTGTCTACCCATTGTACAGCACTACGGAATTTGATGGCGCTATATAAAACAATAAATAATAATAATATTCTATCTTCCAGCTTCCACCCCGTCGTGGTTGAGGCCTATGCGCTGGCTATTGGTGCAAAGTGCTGGGATAAGATGTCATATCATGGTGCTCAGCATCAATTGCTGGTGCATAGTCATTAGGGAGCACAGAATCTGAGGTCTGAAGTGACAGACCTTGTGCTCCCTAATGTTGGGGTGGTTGAGGGGAGATTGTGATCTTATCAACCAGCCCTGCTCATCGAGTGCCTCCTACTCAGACCAGCACTCACAGTGCCTGGGTGCGCACTGCTCACAAGGGCAGCCGATGAGCAGGGCTGGTTGAGGAGATCACAATCTTGCACCTGTCTCGGCGCAGCCCTGAAGATCGGACCAGGAACCGCCCCTCCCCTATAGAAATGCTACTGTTTTAGGGGCTCCGTAGTGAATCACATTGATCATATTGCTGGTAACAATGTGATTCACCACAGGGCCACTACAAAGCAGAGCCCCTGGGCAACTGCCCAGTGTGCACATGCAGTTAAATGGCACTGTGCCAACTGGTCCAGAAGCTGGGGGTTCCAAATTTGGTGAGGTGGGCAACAGGCGAGGCAAGGAATAATCTAGGGAGGTAATCCCCCTACTGTATTCAAGTGGCTGTTTTTATAAAATGTAGAATATGAGAGATGTGCAATTTGATTAGTTTTTGGCCGATTCATTTCCAAACAACATTTTTTTTTCCTGAAAGCCTTGTGGGCTTTTTAAATTTCGAAACAAAGTTGGGCCACATTCACTCACTCTCTCTCACTCACTCTCACTCACACTCTCATTCACTCTCTGTCTCACACTTTCTAAATGGCTCCCTACCTATTCCACTGACCGCTTCTCCTTGCATCTCCTTTTCTCTCTAGCATCCTCTTCATCTTCTTGTTTTTCATTTTCTTGTTCTTCTTTCTTCTGTCCTCTGTCTTCTTTCTTTATACGCATTTCTGTAGATGTCACCAGAAGCTTTGTGACTTTTGCGGATGTTCATGGGAGGTTATCTTTAGGCAAAATGGCAGAGCTTCTGGGCACACCCTTTCTCCTGATACTCCAAAAAGAGGACAGGATATTACTTTAAGCTTTGACGTCTTGAAGTTTACCAGGAGGTCATGTATGTCTAAGGAGATGTGGACGAAGAAAGAAGATGGAAGACTGAAGAGAGAAGAACAGGAAGATGCTAGAAAATAATTAACTTATGCTTAGTAAAATGCAAACTCACATTTTTAGCTAACTTTGTTTTGACCTCTATTTTGCTGGTGTTTGTGAAATCCCTACCTTTCTTGCTTTTAGTCTGATTTTGAAAAGAACAAGATGGTTTAAAAAATGCTACATATTAATATACAATTTGCAATTCCTGAATATATTTTCCAATCCTTTGTTATTTAAAAGAAAAAAACAACAGTTAAAAGAAATATTTCCAGCAATCTACTTATTTCCCATAGCTCATGCTGTTAGCAAACAAGGATCTGTATAGTGAAACCATTTACATTTCAGCAATGCAAAATAATTAAATACCTTTTATATGTATTTGCTTTATTGTGTGAAGTGAACGTACTAAACAAAATGTGTCATGTCTTCAAGTTAATGCGGCTTTACGAGCTATTTAAATTGAGATAAATTGAGTCACATGGGGAGAGTTTGAATTTATGGTATCAGATATGAATTGTTTCTATTATATATTTTCAAAATATTCCAGCTTCATTGCTTTGTTTAATTGTGATAAATGAAACCACAGTGTGCATTCATATCTATTGCTGTAAACATGAACTATTTTGGTAGAAAGTTCTTAAAATGTAATAGAACTTTGTGCTTAATATTAATATTTTTCTTTATTTATAATAAATTGCACAGCAGTAATATGAAAACATAGTTAAGAAAACAATTGGTAACATAATTTTAGTAGGATTTAGCTTGTTTCTATAAATGGACTTTAAATAGACTATAGTTAATGTCATTATAAAAACAATAGTGTTCATTTAAATACCTCAAAAGTTACATATTTACAAAAACAGTTGTGTACAAAAAGTTATTCTATAAAAAGACTATAGATACATTTCAAGTAGAACCAATGTAAACTATTTTTTTGGATTTGAAAATCTAGTATACAGTCAATTATGGAAACATCATATATAGAGGTATGTGAAAATGTTGCATATATTTCACAAAGAGTTGTGTTTAATTCTCTGCATTTAGGAATAAAACTCTTCCATAAGCAACAAAATGTAAAAGCTACTTGTCATGCTTAGGCGAGGTGTCATTCCATTATGCTGTATGAACATACAAATAACTTGCAAGTGTAAGAGCATTCTTTCATTTAATTTAAATTGCAAAATGGATAGATAAGCTTTTTATTAACTCATAAAAGCATGCACAAGATGTAAACATTTTACATAGCTCTCCCTCACACCTACACATATAGAAATACTCTAATTTTCAAAATGATGTATGCATGTACAAGGTCTGATCAAAAAATGTATCTTTTACCAAGCTGAGAACAGATGAGAAGTGAACCTTTCACACTCTAAAACCATTTCCCAATACCTTATACCGGTTTTAAGAAAGACGTGTTTAAAGACAGACATTATTGCTTGCGATTTTTTTGTGCATTAAATTTTGTGTTTAAAATGGTGGAAAAGCAAACCAACTGCCTATAACCCTGATTGCTTGAGTAAATCTGTTGTTTCCAAGTAGATAAAGAGTTTCCAAGATGGCCAAGAGCCAGAAGTGCTTACTAGGATGAAATAGAACAATTGAAATGATCAAAAACCAACCATCTGAGAAAACTGCTTAAGAACCGCAATTGAGTCAGAACTGGATCATGCCAGTTGAGAATGTGTGTAAAATTTGTACCATGACTGTTAAATAAAGATTAAAGTTTTTGGTGTTCTCAATATCAGAATGAAGTTTAACAACTGAAGACTTCCAGCATTGCTTCTGAAAGTGGCGGGGCCTGTGAGACAAAGCATATCCTCTGGAGGAGATTACTTTGAAGGTGACAGCACATAACAATGATGCTCATACATCACTGTTTTAAATAAATGTAACTTTTGTTCGGTCCTCATAACCAAATGCAAAAAAACAGTGCTAATGGTGATTTTTAGTAAACAACATATAATAGTCTATTTCTTAATTCCACTGTATAGGTTTAAATAATAAAGTTAGAAGTGAATGTTGCCAGCTACTTATTGGTTTATATGGATGTGCATACATTTTATGTTCCTTAATTCTGTTAATTTCTTTTATTTTTGTGCATATAAACCCCATTTGAGGTATTTAGAAGACTGATATGAACATATGAGGTCCCTAGATTGGCCACCTCTATGCATACCATCCGAGCAGGACACAGCTTTTAGTGAGTATGACACATAAAGGGGCACGACAACACTATGTAGTTGCAACTATGAAAAGGACTGAAATGGATTTTTATTCTTTATATAGAATATGTTGTTTATATCAAAATGTGTGTGCAACTAAGTCACACTTTATATACCTGAATAAGTAGCATACAGTTTCATCTGCCTTGTGTGTAAAGCTGATTGTGGGTTGGCATCAGTCAGTGTAACTCTGAACTTTCAACTTGTTGGCTGCAAAGCACTGGCTGCAGTAATTCTAGAACTTCCCATGCTCCCAGAATAAGGGTCCATAACATGTGGGATAGATACTTGAATTTTGGCATTCCTGACAATTTTGAGATAAATGGCCTCTCTGTCATCCTTGCAGTACATAGCTAATACAATTCACCATAACGTATTCTATTTGCTCTATTATTTTTAATCCAGTATGGTAGTCAAAGTAAGTAAAAATCTAGAATTAAAATGATAATTCTAAGGCATGGTCTTAAGAAGCATTAACAGTTCAG
The DNA here is from genome assembly GCF_027358695.1 of Spea bombifrons. Lineage (NCBI taxonomy): Eukaryota > Metazoa > Chordata > Amphibia > Anura > Pelobatidae > Spea > Spea bombifrons. The sequence continues at coordinate 67,881,129 of NC_071089.1, forward strand.
AATTAAGAGATACCCTCCTATTGGAACAGGTTTATTTTTAATAGGTAATGCTTTTGAAATAGAGAGATGCTGAAAATGCCCAGTCAGGTCCCAGATAGTTATTGAAAAGAAGAATGACATATATAAATATAAGTGCAACCGAGATGGACTGATTGACATGCACAGTATTTCTCAGTGCTGTACTATTCTACTTGGTACCTGCAGTGTGACAATACCATACAATTTCCCTACCTCAAAAAGTAAAAGGATGCTATTTGCTCAGTGAGGATCAAAGCAAAACATTGTTTCTCTATTTGCATCTATTTAAAAAAATACCATTGCATTCTACTGTTTTAGCTCTTTGATTCAAAATGCATGTCATAAAGAGCTGTGATGAAATACATAATCACTTTCAATAGTTAATTCCTTTATATAGATGTAGTTGTGCTTATTGTTGCCTTATCATTGACCTAGTAGCAATTTTGTGCATTAATACAATATATACACAAAGAGAAACACCAGTTAGTGGGTAAAAATGCTGTGCAATTCCACCGAGTCAGCTCCATGGCGATACAGCCATGTTAGGATTAGATAGGACTCGCTAAAAATAGCAATATATGGTCATATAGTGTAACGGAATCCCCAATATTTATGCTTTAGATAGGTGCTTTTAAATAGTATTTACTTTGTTGTGTTATTTCATACAAACCATAAACAACAATGTTAATTTGTTCTCATACCGACAATTGTATTATTTTACTAAAAAAACAAAACATATTTATGTGAGCAAAATAGCAAAGTTGCATAAACATACTCCAGTTTAGATATGTGGTTCAAGGATTTACTTTATTTTGCTGAAAACCTGTACAACAAACTTTTTCTTCCTTTCCTTAAGACACATCTCCTGCTAGCAATAAGCCCATGAATGGACTTTAATACTAGCTGAATAAAGGCAAGATCCCTCTTTGTATGGCTTCAGATCAGTGACCCATAATAACTCGCAAACCTAGAAAAAGCAACTTAAAGAAGACAGCCACATCGTGGGTTTTTTTTTTTCCTCCTAGAGATTAGATATTATCCTAGGAATCATTACTGAGCCAAACATAATACTCTGTCCTGCTGGCTCTACTTAGTTTCCGTTTAATTTTCTCTATACAATAACGCTTTTCATCTTGTCTCCTTACAATGACAGTGTAAAGTCATTAAATATATTGTAGAACTTAAAAGGTGGAATCATTCCTTCAACTCCATAGAATTCCTATGGTGCTCTATGGAAACTATTACCATGAAGTATTACTGGAAAGTTACATTCCTAAATGCACAAGCACATTATAAATGTTACCCATTTTTTAAAGAAAATGTATATAAAATCTGCATGTGTTGATATAGTATAAGGATATAACCTAAATCAGGTGTATAGCCCGTCCTAGGCTGCCCTATAGTATACACAAATTTGGAGGGGGCACTTGTTAGGTTTTTCTTTACAAAAAAGTGTTGAGGCATCTGACCATTACACCAACAGGGACTTTTATGACATTGCATTCTAAATTCATAGACGTTAATATGTAGTGCGTCCCCAACCCTTTGCAGCTATAACAGCTTCTACTCTTCTGGGAAGGCTTTCCGTAAGATTTTGGAGTGTCCTTGTGGGTTTTTTTGCCCATTCATCCAGTAGAGCATTTATGAGATCAGGCACTGATGTTGGACAAGAAGGCCTGGCTCTCAATTTCCATTCCAATTTATCCAAAAGGTGTTTGATGGGGTTGAGGTCCGGGCTCTGTACGAGCCAGTCATCTTCTTCCAGACCAAACTCATCCAACCATGTCTTTATGGACCTTGCTTTGTGACCTGGGGAACATTCATGGTGGAATAGAAAAGGGCCTTCCCCAAACTGTTCCCACTAAGTTGGAAGCATAGCAATTTGTCTTGGAATGATCAAGGGGGCTTACCAAGACATCTCAACCTACATCAGTGCATGACCTCACAAATTCTCTAGTGGATGAATGGGCAACAATTCCTACAGAAACACTCGAACATCTCATGGAAAGCCTTCCCTGAAGAGTGGAAGCTGTTATAGCTCCAAAGAGGGGACCAACTACATATTAATGTGTATGTATTTAGAATGTGATGTCATAAAAGTCCCTGTTGGCATAATATACATTTGTCCATATAGTGTACCTCTGGAAGTTTATAATATACGGTTAATAACAAAATAGTATTACATTTAAAGTTGAAGTTGCCTCACATGATTATTGAGAGATCACAATATTCTAGATTTTGCCATGGCTACCATTTATTTATTTGTGATATATTTCCACATTTTGCATTTTCTCCTTCTTCTCGGTTTTCTTCTACAATCATTAGCATGATTTCATTTATATTAATTTGTGTTCTGTTTGATTTGAAAGACATTTTAGTGGCTGTTAATTCTGGTACAAGCTAGCCTGTTACTGTAGCACCACCTAGTGAGAAGGATCAAAGTATTTGGAAAATAACATTGTTTACTTAATATATAACAATGTGATTACATTTTTCATGGATACCTTTTTGTAAAGTTGGACTAGCTGGATGACTATGAACTAATGTTAAACATGTAAGCATTCATTTGAACTTCCCCTTTTTTGGGGGGTGGGTATTCCCCATGTTGGGAGTCAAATCATTCTGACTCTATTTCCTCTCTTGATGTCCATGATCCCTAGAATCCCAGAATGTTTCCTAGGTATGGATCTAATATGGAAGAAGTGGGGAGAGTCTCCACTTCTCTGATGTGGTGTGCCACTTATACATTCTTTTTATATATGATATGTCCCTCGTTGATATTCCATCATATTATCTCTTAAGTGTAGTAGTGTATTAATTCACTGTATCTGGAAAAGGGTTAAACAAAAATAAAATAAATCACTTAAAACATTCACACTCAAGAATTTTTCTGGGTGTAGGTTTGAAAATAAATACACACAAACACAAAAATCATATGATATGAAGAAGAGATTCATGCAAATTCAAAATGTAAATAAACCAAGTGTTGTGCCCCCAGGACCATCTTTAATTCAAGGGCATGCCGGCTTATCTTGGGGGTCCACAGCCACTGCTAATTGCCCCCCCCAAGTTGCAACGGACATGCTAAGGTTGCAATGTAGATGGCAGACTACTGGAGAAAACCCATAGAACAGTTCTGTGCCGGCGGCTGCATGGACCTTCATCTTCATTGCATTGCAGAAGGGACAACAGAGCTAGGGGCCCTAAGCGAGACTTGTGCAGGGCTGCAGTATTGTTCTACTCTAATTTGTTCCTTTTAAAAAAAAAGTTTTTGAAAGCAATTATAATGCTTATTTTTTTTTTAACAATATGGGAAAAAAAGAAAAGGATTTGTAAACAATTAGGTAAAAAGGGACTACTGCTCCAGGCCATCAAGACATGCAAGATATCTGGAAAGGCTACATATAATGTACTGTGTTATAAACTAAAGGAACGTGAGCCCATCCACAAGCTCAGCTTTCCCCACCTTCTGGATACCTTTTGGATAAAATATTCAGTGCATCCAATACATAGGACCTCAGACAAGAGCGGACAGATTAAACAGGAGGGTAAATCATAATTCATACATTAATCCAAAAAACAGCAACAAAGAATTTGTTCTCTTAAAGTGCATCATCACCGAATTAAAACTTTTGCTCCTAAATACATACTTAAATAATACTTAATAACACACACCACTGCCCCACTCAACCCTAAGAATGCATATGAAAATACTTTGGAAGTGAACAAAAAAGTAGCACTTACCTAAGCTGTATCACAGGTGACACAACTTTTTTTGCCTATTATTTAATTTCTTGACCTGATATCAAGTTTCTTCCCCATCAATCTTTCTCACAAAGACTTCCAGAACTGTTGCCACCAAACAGGGGTCAATAGCAATTGTCATCATTCAAATTCTTGTACATGACCTTAAGACAACTGCTTTTGGAGATATACTCATAAGGGGTCTTCTAATATGCTTGTATTGCATTCATTGTATTAAATAGGATTTGGGACAGCTTACTAATGAAAAACATAAAAAGTATGAATTTTTAAAACTTCATTACACTAGCTGGGTTTTGGCTTTTGATACACACTTCCAGTGACAAACCAGTACAAAAAAGAATACTATTTTCTTATACCGCAGATGCACATAAACAAATGTTTAAATGACTGAAGCAGATGACTACCAATATTGTCTTTAAAACTCATGCATGCATAAAGTCACTCTTAGCGTCTGACAGACTGGAACAGTTTCAGGCAGTTTCTCTCTTCTAATGATGCACTCTCGTGACACGACAAATATATAACAACAGATGTAACCAAAGTTCTCTACATAAACGTTTTTTTCAAGGTCAGGCTTGCATATAATGAGGAAACCAAAATGACTTTCCTAATTGTTGTGTTTAGATCTTGTCAAAAATGTGCACATTTGGTATTAAATGTTGTGTTTCATAAGAAATGTAAAATTAAATATTTTAGAAGATAGTTGCAGTAGCAGAAGGCTTAAGTATGTTAGAGATTTTGGGTGCAAACACAAGTTGGATGTGGTCACTGTTTTTGAATAGGACTTAATAAGTAAATTATCTTTCACAATCCTCACATGAATACTATGCTCTATGACTGGAAGCATGGGATAACAGTCTCAACTAATCAGGGAGGGAAAAGTGTGACCCAGAGCCTAGCTTCAAGACCTTCATCTTTCACATTTTTGACCCTCACACCTTTTTGGCACAAAGAATCCTACCTGACCCTGTACCCGTGGTTGTGGCAACCACCACACATATCCAATGAACAAGTTAAGAGAGCCATGCCCTGGCTCAAATTGTGCCATGCTACTAGAACTATCACAAGGGATTACACTGCCTTACTGTAGGTGATCTACGTTATTAGCGCTCCCTCCTATATGCACTGCTGGCTAACTTAAATGACAACCTGTTTGCTCCCCTACTAGCTCAGTGCCCATCAGCTCAGGTAAATGTATAGGTATCCTATATGTTAGTGTTAGCCCTAAATGCTACAGCTTGCTCATTCCACTATACCATTGATTGTCATACAACAAACTTTTAAGAAAGGCAAATACAACACTGAGTGCCCATCAAGATTGTCAAAAATAGAGTACCCTTTAGTCACATCCACTTAAACATAGACACGTAGATAATAACGTGACATAAGAACCATTTAACCCATCTGTCCAACCTCTGAATACTTTCCATAGTCCCTGGCCTTATCTTACAAGGCTTGCTTAAACTCCTTTACTGGTGTAACATCTACCTCTTCTGTTGGAAGGATATTCCATGTATCCACCACCCTAGCAGTAATATTATCTGTTATTACTTTTATACTTTTGCTTAAGCTTATGTCCACTTGTATAGGTAGTATTTCTTCTTTTAAATCAACTCTTTTCCTTTATCATGTTGATTCCCCTTAAGTATTCACTGTATTTCCCCATGTTTTTTCTAAAAAATTTGGGGTGTAAAAACAGGGTGTGTCTTATACAGTGGTTGTAGATTTTTTTTTCCCGCTTACCTCTCTGTTGCTCAGCAACGTCTCTTGTTCCATCAAGGAGACACAGGAATCCAGTGGAGTCACAGGAATGCACATCACATGACTCCGTTCCTGCTCCCCTGGCCTGGACATGAGAAGTTCACTCAGAGTTTGAGCAACGCAGAGGGAAACAAAGTCTGTGAGTGGCACCGGAAGATCTGCAGTTCAGGTAAGGGTGGGGGAAGGTGCATGAGTCTGCGTGAATGAGGGAATGAATGAATATGTGTGTGTGTGGTAGCATGGATGTGTAAGTAGGGGGGCGGGGCACAGGGAGGCTGAAAGTGATGTGCATGTGTTGGCTGCTTGTGCATGATAGGAGTGTGATTGTTAGCCCAGGCATACCCAGATTCCAGCACAGCTAACATCACACTCATCCTGGAACCTGGGCATGATAGAAGTGTAATTTCGGGCCCCAAGATTAAGTTGCATCTTATACATGGGAGCGTCTTATACATGGGGAAATACAGAATACAGAAATGTTTCTATTCTATCCCCCATCAGGTCAATGAACAAGTTTAGTAGCCCTTCTCTGAACTTTCTCCAAGATATCTATATCCTTCTGGAGATACGGTCTCCAGTACTGTACTCCAAGTGGGGTCTCTTTCTACTGCTAATACCTCTCCCTATGCAACCAATCATTCTGCTAGCTTCTCCTCCTCCTCTCTTTTACATTGTCTACCTATGTTTAAGTCCTCTGAAATAATAACCCCTAAATCCCTTTCCTCAAATATTCTATACTAATCCATATTAAACCTCAGTTGTCGCAGCTTTGACCATTTTCCTAGTCTACCTAAATCATTTGCAATCTGACTTATCCCTCCAGGAACATCAACCCTGTTGCAAATCTCTGTGCCATCAGCAAAAAAGGCCTACGTTACCATCATGACCTCCTGCAATATCACTAATGAAAAAATAAAAAAGAATGGGCCCACATACAGATCCCTGAGGTACCCCACTATATACTCCATTGACTACAACCCTCTGTTATCTGTCACTCAGCCACTGCCTGATCCATTCAACAATATTGGGATCTAAACTCAGTTTATTGATTATTTATTCTATGTGAGACAGTGTCAAAAGTCTTACTGAAATCTAGATATGCAATGTCTACAGCACCACCTGTATCTATTATTTTAGTCATCCAATCAAAAAAAAAATCAATAAGATTAGTTTGGCACGATCTCCTCAAAGTAAACCCATGTTGTTTTGGATCTTAAAACCCATGTGACTTTAGATGCTGAACAATCCTATCACTTAACATAGTTTCCTCATTACTGAGGTAAGATTTACAGGCCTGTAGTTCCCAGACTCCTCTCTACTGCCTGTCTCCCGAATGGGCACAACATTTGCTAATTTCCAATCTTCTGGGACTACTCCTGATAACAACGATTGGTTAAATAAATCTGTAAGCGTTTCTGCTAGTATACCACTGCACCAAGCTTTTTTGTTACTTTTTGCCTTTGTGGTAAATCATTCCTAGGTTAGATTATCTAGTGTATATGTTATACAATCATCTTATTTATCATGAAATTGGCATTTTTTTTAGGAATCACATGAGAAGTTTAATTGATGCATAATTTGCAATAGGCTGTAGCCAGCAATGCCTATGGGCCTAGGCTGCCTACGTTTAGGCTTGTAGGTCCAGGTGGGTGCCAATCCCCTCACTGCAAAACTGGGGGACAGATCACCATTTTGGGTGATCAGGTTTCACTCTGTGGTGCTACTAGATGGGCAGGTTACAAGGGAGATGTCTCCAACAGGCCCCTTTACGCTATGGAGGCTTGCACGCTTTTAAGTCATGGACTGCCAGGATTATGACATCATATCCTTCTGGAGGGGCAGCTGGGGCACTGGGTCAGCCCACAAGTTAAACACATAACTGACTATGGCTGAACAATGTCTAAAATCTGAAATGGTGTGTTTTTAACCTCTGCTATTGTGCATTCCTACATTAAACTGACTTTTACTTGCCCTTTATTCCATTATAACATTATTCCAAAGACAAATTACATTTAAATACATACTTTTTATATAGCTTATGAGCCATGTGATATTAAATTTGCTCTTCCAACCAGATTTTCCTGGAAATCTGTACCTTCTCAGTGTATTTTACAATTCCATCGAATTATAAAGCAACGTAACTATTACTTGCTGACCAATTGTATGTTGTACAAACAGTTTATACACCTAATAACATATTTTGCTGTTGTTGCAAAAGTAAGAAACATACTAAAATTGTTTTGAGTCAATAAACATTGCAATATTTTCTATTAAACTGCAGCGCAAGTCAATTCGTTTTTTATAACCACTGGTAACATTAGATTTCTAGCAAGATATTGTACCGTATAAAAAATGTTTGAAATAAAAGGAGTGTAACACTCAGGGGACATGTATTATGGAAGTTAAGCACTGTTTCCAATAGTATACTTTAATATATTTGGTTATTTGTAAAGTGAAGCAGTATTTTTATGACACTCTTTGAAAATGTAATGATAGGTAAGAGAAATTGAAATAGATATATTCCAGAATATTTTACAGAAGTAAAAGCATTCTTTACAAACACCTAGGGCTGCATTTTTAAATTCTGGTGAAAAATACTTTATGTGGAACAATTGTCAGGGATGTTTTACTGGTTTCCACGGTGGCTTAGAACATAAGAACTTTGCTCCAGAATTTCATTTTTATAGATACAGCTCTTGATCTCCTAATTATCTATCATTACAATATTCTATCTGACAGAAAATATTGAATATAAATACTGCAGATACGTTGGAATGATATAAGTAATATTGTATTGTGACATGCTTTTTTTGGTAATGACTAGATTTAAATTATACTGCAATATATGAAATGTGGAATTTATTTAAAACTGATGACTGCTGCGACTTAATTCCAGAAGAAAGACATGAGCAGAGTGAAGATGAGGTTTAGGAGTTGCAGGAGGGCTTGATAGGTGAGGTCAGGAGAATTTTATTACTCTCCCCAATACGCCATTTGGTAGGATCTAGGGAAGGTTTCTTTGAAATGCGATAGATGATAACATGTTCAAAGGAGGAACATGACATTGTAGTAAGAGAGAGACTGAATAGATTAATTAGGGTATTATAAGGGCATTGAAACAAGGTTGGATATGAGGGAATAGAGTCAAGTGTGGAGGTAGTGAGGTAGGAGGATAACTGAACATCAGAAATCTTGTTAGGGGTGACATGACAAGCAGTTTAGAGTAGCTATTGGGAATTCTGTATAAATCTACTCCATTTAAAAATCGAAGATGGTGATGAGATTAAAGAGAAATAAATAAATAAGAACAGCAAAAAATTCCAGTGGGCACATTCCCTGTTGCGAGTGACCGAGTTAGGAGTGCATTTAGAGATGAGTGAGGAGATGTAGGGAGGGGAACCGCTGTGGAGGGCTTTGAAAGTAAGTCAGGGTCAGGATTTTAAAATGAATCCTGAAGCGCACAGGCAGCCAGTAGAGAGACTGACAGAGGTGTTAGTAAAGCTATGGGTAAGGAAGATAAGTCTGGCAGCAGCAAAAACTAAACAAAAATTTTGTCAGAATCAATTTTGATTGCCATGCGCATGTCTATTTTATGTTTTTTTTGTAATTATTTTTGTTCCATAACTTCTGAGAACTTTATTAAATAATTTGGAGGGTAAAAAAGCTCTCTTTATATAAAACCAAAAATATTTTTCTCAAGTTAATTTTGGGTTGTAGAAAACAGTGTTTAATTTTTACTGGGAGGATTAAAAGTTTTTTTTATTTTTCACTTACATGTATTTATTTTTTATACTTTGCAATTTCTATTTGTACTGCCATCTTTATTAACTAGCAGGTACACCTATTATTATAATTATATTGAAACCATAGGCTACAATTACAATTATAATTATTTATATATTTTCTTTTTTATGTTTTTTTTTTTTTAATGTTATTACTATTTTGGCTGGCTACATAGCATGTACATACATGCCAAATTGAAAAAAAAATGGCCTGAACATTTTGGTAAGAACACCCTTCATCACAGCCATGGTGCCGCATACTCTTCCTTCAACTTGGTGCATTTTTTACATTATGCCATCACACTCACAAAGGGTTGCACTCCATACTTAAACACTAACACACACTTTCACTCCAGCATTGGAAAAGATAACTATATGCACAATCTTGCACTTCTGTAACACTGTGTCTGGCAACAGGGAACCAGCTGGCTTCTAGGTGGCTTCTACTATCAGAGTGAGACCAGGCTACCAGAGTATACTCTTCACCATACAAACTGTTGGAAGATATCCAACCAGCTTGAATCTTTTAACCAATGGTTAGGACAGTCACATTCTGGGCACTTGACAGGCTTTGTTGATACTGTAAGGTCCTGTCAGGAATTTAGTAGCTACTAGAACTTGACCCTAACCATTGTACCAGCAGAAGTTTCTATTTGGAACATTACCTGCCCTGGTTCTGCAGAACAATTTTGGACACTCCTCTTCTTCGCAGCTCTTTCAAGTGATTCACCTGTTTTGAATCCTAATTAGAAGCACCATATTAACCAGCCTTTGGTGCACCCAGGTGCTGAAATGTTAGTTCAGCCGGATCTATTGGTATCCTGCTTGTAGCTTGTTAATCGTTTTGCGGCTGTGCCTCTGATCCTGACTTTGGCTTGTTACTCGTTTTGCTGTTCTCCATGTGACCCTGACCTCGGCTTGTTACTTGTTCCTCTGCTGTGCCTGTGACCCGGACCTCGGCTTGATTCTTGTGCTGCCACTTGCTTGTAGTTGCCTTCTGACCTGAATTGTGCATTTATGTTTGCAGTATATACTAAAACATGTCAACTTCCAACATTGACAAGAGTTCTGCAGATGGCCACTCAAAGCCAGGGGCTCAGCACCTGGTGGACAGCAGTCATCCTGCACAGAACCCTTCATCAGTATCTAAACCTGCACCTGGACTCTCCGGACAAACCTCCTGTCCGACAGATATAGATCCAATCTCAATATAGTGTTAATTTTTCCCCTGGGAGGACTCCCCTGTCTATTTTTAATGGCAAGGAATAATCATGTAATTCTGATATAATTTAAGATCATCATGGATCATGGATTACACATTAGGTATGTTTATAATGCTCATGTTTAGGTCCATTTAATGTATAGAACTAGTTAGTTTTTTTTTAAAAATTGATAAGGTCTGTATCTATATAATATAATTTCAAACACAGACTATAAAGATATGTGGTGGAAAAACTGTGAATGACACTATGCATTCAAACAGAATTGAATAGAAAACTAATTTAGATTTTTTTTTTAATATCCATTTTGTTGAATACATAATATTGTGTTTAAAATAAACCAATGAGCCATAAACTAAAATGAATATTATTTCACCATGTTAATTGTGGGTTGACTTGGAAAAAATGAAGTTAACTTCTACGATGAAAAAGCTCACATGGGTCCAGGCTCATTAACTGACTTAAGCACACCTGCTATTACTGGTTTAATTACAGGCAGTATTTTAAAATCCTTTTTGGTTATAGCACAAAGAACACATACATGTATTATAGACAAATCATAATTAGTAATGGCAATTATAGAAAATAAAATGTAGCCCACTTTTATTTATTCTCTTCTATGTCTACCACTTAAACATGGTTGCGTCACACACAGAGCACACACATTTGTCAAGTGTTTTTCCATAAGGAAAATGGATTCAGCTATTCAGCCAAGAGAAGATGGAGTCAGTGGTCGGTGTCTCCAGCTTTCATATGTATATATATACATACATTTTTTACTACATAATACATGCCCTCCAACTGTCCCGATTTGGGCAGGACAGTCCAAATTGTGGGACTCTGTCCCGTTGTCCCGCCTATCCCTACCTCTGTCCAGCTTTTCAGGGTCGGAGGAGGGGTGAGGCGAGAGAGGGTGCAGCTGCAGTTTTAGCAGGGATATAGGACAGCGGTTATAGTATCTTATGATACTTAAGACTTTAAACTTGTGTGTGTAAACAAAATAGATTGAGATGTTTGCTATGATATACTTTGTCAAAGAACGCTAGCAGCAATTTGTCAGAATGTATTTCCACAGCCAGAGTCAAAGAGCTGAACTTATTTTATCTTTTAACAGGAAACAGAGACAGTGATGGAAGAAAAGTAAAACTTCAAATCAACAGCAGGGAACATTAAACAGAATTTTACAGTCTGGTTACTGTTGGAAATAGCAGTGATTAGTGGTCACCATCAACAAAGATTGTCTTGCCACCTGAAGTGTTACTGTTTCACACAGGAAAAACAAAACAAAAAAAAAAAGAAAATCTATACCACCTTCTAGGTAAAATGCTGAAGCACTTTGCACCAGCTTTTGGTATCGGAATTTCACAGAAAAGCACAATATACAGAACAGCTTATTGGCTTTTCTAGAGCATTTTTGCTACTAAATACCAATTTCAGAGCTCAGTTGTAACTATCCACAGGGAAGTAGAGTGATATTGTTTTTAAAATAAAAACAAGAAAATAATATGTATTTTCGTTTTCTAATTACATAATTGATAGCGGTGCATTGCTATGTAATTTCACATAACAAAACCCAAGTAAAAATACATTTTGGAAGACAAGATAACAATTTACTGAGAATTATCAAAAACAAAACATTCTGAATTGAACAGTGTTTTCAATGTTAAGTGTTGGCTGCAAAGACTATAAAGGAGTCTTATCCACCAATGTACACGTAGAATGGCCACATGTGGCTGTAACTTACAAAAGATACATTGAAACCAAGACTTGACATCATTGAACTTGTAGATATGCATGGGTAGTTGTGAAAATCGTGACCTTGTTTGAGTGATTGAAACACAATAGTCATGTGAGGGATAGGATTAGCTATGCATATGTGCAGGGCTAGCACAAGGCATCCTTAACTGGCCTCAAAATATAAGGGCAATACTCTTGCCTAGAGTAAGAGGAAAGTGACTCTGAGACCCGGAGGTACAGTGTTTTACTCCAGGTCAAATACCGAGAGTTCTCAGTTATGTTTATAATCACATGCAGTATAAAAATATATAAAAATATGCGTAGAAAACATAGTTTGTCTAAGAAACTAGAAGAAGCTAGATATTCTCAAATGTAAAGTAGGATAATATTGTGTGCACCCCACAAAATCTCCATCTTGACCTCCATCTGCCCTTTCTATTAATACTTGACTTTGGATAAGCCATTGTTCTAAATGACCATGGTGCATTTGGTGAAGTTTTTTTGAAAGTTTTATTTAAACATAACGTCAACTGTAAAGCGATAACAAACTCTAGAACTATGAGTAGATTTAAAAAAAAAAAATGCATATCCCCCAAAATTATCAATATAATCTAAATTGTATAGAAAACTCCTGGGAATCATATTTGATTCTAGAGACATCTAGTGGTCAACTAAATGTGTGCTCTGTATTGTGGTGATAAGTTTTAAGCTAAGGGAAGGAGTATATCATATTTTATGAGAGGCTGGATAGAAGACCTTCGTTTCTTTGTCTGTAAAAGTGTATTTCTTTGGAGCAGCTGATTTCCAGTTTTGACCACATGAGAAAATGGCATGTGTTTTTGCAGAAAATGTTGTAGCTTACATTTTTTTAATTAAAGGCTTCATTGCGTTAAGTGTATATTTAACTTTTTTTTTTTTTTACAAAATAAGATTGTAGTCCTGTACCCTAGAAACAAATAAAAAGCCAGTGAAGAGATAATAATATCGCCAATTTATTCATATAGACAATGCTTCTTTTCCAATACAGTAAATAATTTAATTAATAAAAACACGTTTGGAATTTTTGAAATGGTGTTATGACTTTGTATGATCAATGAAAGAGAATAGGCTAATATATAAACAGGGTATATTCTATTAAACAAATATTCATTTTGTCCTTCGGGACTAGCTCATAGATGATCACTATAAAATATATAATATATAGGTTTAACATTATTTGCATATAAAGTGTCAGCGATAATAAAATAAAACGATCAGCTATTTCAATAAATATACACTTTGGTATTCTTTATTTTTCACATGTCCAGGCTTTGCAAGAATCAAAATATTTATTGACCACGGGGGTGTAATAAAAAGGTGCACGGCAAACGAGCTATTTATCAACCTTGATAAACTGTTTGTAGTGTTGAAATGCCAATCAAAATAGATGCAACAGAAGACATTTGTAATTCTTGCTGCAAAAAATAGAGTCCAATTAATACACTATGCAAGAAATCATTTCTTCATCTTCCCAGACACTAAAGAAAAATTGTCCTTCAGAAATGTGGTTTATTGTTCATCAGAGAAGTAATGAACAATGAATTATAACAGTTTCATAAGCAACACTGCTTCCTGTAAGTAGAGTAATGCATTATTAATAAGCACTATTTTTGAAAACGAATAAACTGTTTGAAATACATTAACATAGTCTATTGGTTATGATTGACACTGACTTCCCTTTCATTTTGCTTTTGGCGAGAGATGTCTCTGCTGAATTATGTGCATCTGGACATTACTAATATCATTCTTTTTATTCATGCTGGCCAGCAGTGATATGGAAATGTATATACATTATAGTTTCAATAGCTGATAGAGGTTTGTTCAATGTGATAAGTAAGGAAACTTTGTAAACTCTAACATTGTTTAATCATCGTGATATAGAACTGTGTATCCAAATGATGTAAATTACTGTAATATTATAGTTAATTCAATAAGTGAATTTAAACATGCATGGGATAGTCATGTTGCCTATCTTGGATCTTAGATGAGATCAAGGACTGATTAAGGGTTTCATCTTTCTTTTTATCTGATGTCAAATGTTTCTACAACAATATTTTCCTAAGGTATGCAGCCTAAAATTGCTTTTGCTGGCTAGGCAGTAAAAATGCATTACTAGTTTATTTCAGAATTTTTTTTTTTTTTTAAAAAACCTTATTTTATATAAGCAAAAACTAGACATGATTTTTGTTTTTGGAAAGTGCCTGTGAGAGCTATACATAAGTATTATCCCATAAACAATAAAAAAAAATCAATTCTTAGAAATCAAAAGCCATGAAAGAAGGCTTATATTCAGCATTAATCAGAATAAGAGATTTTACGTATTGATTTCCTTATTCTTGGATTGTCAAAAACTATAAAAATGCTGTAATGACTTGGTGTTTCTGAAATCCATAAAAAAGACAGATTTGCTGGGGACAATGTTCCTTTTTCATTAAAAGGTGAAGGCATCAACATTTTTTTTGGATCCTGGAAAACACTAACACCATGAATTACAGTAGATGGTAATACATTAAATAGCTGGTAATAATTTTATTGTTTTCTTCTACTTTTTTACAGTAATAAAGGCCGATCCTATTTCTCTTATCTTTTAAATTATACTTCCATAAATTATTCTAATATTAATATTAAATTTAATGTAAAATTAATGTATAATATTAATATTACAATACAAATATATGCTAGGAATATGCTAGGAAATAATAAAAATAAAATAACAATAAAAATTGCACATATGTCATATGTGTTTGGAAAGGTTGAACCCAGTAGCCAACCATGTATATCATATGCAGTTGTATATATTTTCATATTGTTATCTTATAAAACTATGTATGGTTCAATTAGAGATGTTTTTTTGAAAAAATCTACAACATCCCCTGAGTATATTTTTAATGAATATATGTAGGCTTAAGTAAACATGTACTCAAAATTGGTTATAACACAAAATCATCTGTTATGATTTTGTTTTATAAAAAAAAGCGATAAATGTCATGCTCAAACTGGTATAATGTGTCAATATAAATAAAGTGTATATATTTTATAAAAGCTCATTTCAAGGGCAAAAACACAAGCACGCGTTCAGTTTGGTATTAATGCAGCTAGTCACAACTTTGAATTATGTTTTCTAAGAGACCCCCATATCACATGTGCAGGGATTTCAAGCGAAAAAAAGAGGTGAACCAAAAATGTGTGTCTCAATTTTGGAGGGGTAACTAGCTTTAAACACCAATGTAACCCCCATAAAGTATACATCCATGAACCAAGAACATCACATCAAGTTGCTCAGAGCAGTGGTCATAAGCACACATCCAAGGGAAACAAGTTGATATGTGCTCCTTGCTCATTTAGCTTTTGTAGACTCAATGTATCATCAAAGTGTTGGCACTATTGGTCTGGACACCATTTAATCTCCAGACAAGTAAATAATGCACTCACAACACTGCAACATTATCAGCATCCTTAAAATGTATGTTAACTCAATAAACCTCAGCAAACAAAGCATGAAGAGAAACACAGTGGCCAGATGACTTTTCTTCATTTAATGAAATATGTTGAGAAGTGGTTTACATGGAGTACCTGATTCACCTATCACCTCCAGCTTTTGGAAAACAGCGTAAAACCTTTGGAACACTATGCAGGAATCACACTTATGTGATATTGTGTGCCTCAATAGGGACAGTGACATGTTACGTAGAGATTCTATGGCTTTATCCAGTAAGATATGTTTAAACCGTATACATTAAAATGTCTTATTCCACTATACAAGATTCCTGTTTTGTTTCTTGAGGATTGTTACAAAAACGCTAATATAGTAAAATTCTTGCTTATGCATTATTTGTGTGTCTGGACTTATAATGTAGAAGTATAATGTAGTCATTACTATCTCTTTCTCTACCTGTATGTAAACATCTGCGTACTTTGTTCCTGTTTCGCGGCTAAACCTTGCCATTGTAAATATTGCAGCTATGGTTCTTCTCCATAACCCTGTGTACGTTTCCAAATCTCTTGATTCATCATGCCAGCTCTTTTTTTCATATATTACACTATGCACATTGCACAATACAGTTCACATATATATCTGCATGTGTGTGTGCTTAATTAAGCTAACTAATAAAACATTAAAAATGTAAAGTAACCAGAGTTGGAAAATATGTCTACGGCTATGCAGTATTTCTGTAACATTGTTATTGAGTATTAAAGATTAGATGTTTAAAAATTGACCAAACTATTAATTGACAAAATCCATGAAATTAATATTTAACGTTGTATGATTTTCCCCAGAAAGAAAACAATACAAAAAAGTATTTAACAGTTGTAGATATATCCCCATATGGAATGCCAGAATGGATATAGTCTTTTTTTAACCTTGGCAGCTGAGATAGAGAAACCCACAGGTAGGATAGTAAAGACACTGCCAACAAATTCTTTTGAAATAGGATCACCATCTGTCATTACAGTATTACTTCACGTCAGATAACAAAAAATAAAAACACACTTGATGGTTCTGAACACTCAATTTCATATGTAGTTGACACTGAATGCATAATGCAGGCATGTGTATGTATTGTCTGGGCACTCACTCCTGGAAAAGAGCCTGGTCTATGATTATAAAAATGGGAATGTGCAGGTGTATTATGCAAACTAGGGCTCTCGCTTCCAAATGCTACTTTTAGTTCCCTGTGTGAAATACAGCACTGAAGGAATTTAATAACCATCTACCGCAGGCAAACCAATGTGTAGTGAAACCATGCTGCAATGAATTGTAACTGTCATTCTCGGAAATGCACAGAAATACATCTGTCAATAGATGCTAAGCATCCCCACAAAAAGTTTTCCTTTTATTCTGCATGTATTGGATAGTAACGGCACCAACTTTTAAATAGTAATGTACTTAAAAACGCCACTAGTCCATTAAAATGTAATGTAACAAGTTAACAGTAAAATAACAAGTCATTACGCATTCCCAATAATCGCTAAGAGCGGCAATGGAGATCTCTGCTGCAATAGGGCTGCACTCCCCTCATTTTTCACTTCCCAGGATCGCCCCAAGCAGCCCATGCTCCCCACCGCTTGCAAATGTGGGACAGTGGAACAGCTACCGGGTATAGCACTGTCTTGCGAAACAGTTGGTATTCTTGATATACTTTAACAAGAAAATACCTACATGAGATATGCCTCACTCTGGCACACTGCTCGGCCCCTTAATGAACCTGAACACACAGTATATTATGTGGCTCACTCAGAGGATCGTTCCCTGCTCGTTCAGGCTTTGGCTCAGCTGCGGCATACACATTACTTCATTTGAGGAAGGGCACTGGGTGAAGATATTGGGAGGAGCTTGCCGCTGTACCAGATGTGACATGGTTACCCCTTAACACACATCCTAGCACCTCCCTGAAACTTCTCCACTAGGACAAAACACTAATACTTTCCACTACCCTATGCAAGGGAAGGAAAGTGGGAATGGTTGGGAGTGCCCTGAAATCACCAAAACACAGGCTCAACAGCAAGTTGTGCTTGATATTTCACTAGGAACAGCAAGACTTTTTTCCAGATTTTAGTTCTGGGCTTCCATTATGAGAATTTTTGTGGTGCTTTGACCATTCTCAGTTGAGCTCATCTCAAACTAGGGCGTGCTGGTCAGAGGGACAGTGGGGCAATTGGACTGGACCACCCATGGCGGGAGGGTCTCATAATGCTATAATGCTATGCAATGTTATGTGACCCTGTAGTAAAAATGCAGCTACTTGCAGCCCTCCCCTCATCTATGTTTTTACAACTCTTTGGGACCTCCCCTGGGTGTAATAGGTTAGTTTTGTCCACTATTATTGGGTTCATGGTGGTCTGGTGCAGGAAAGATTTGCCTAGTATTTTGAATCTAGACTACCCTTATATAAATTAGGTAAAAACATTTTTTTTACAAGTGCCAAACTGTGATGGCTAGACGACTGGGTCAGAGCATCTCCAAAATTGGAGCGCTCGGGGGGTATTCCCGGTCTGCAGTGGTTGGTATCAAAAGTGGTCCAAGAAAGGAAAAGCAGTGAACTGGGGACAAGGTCATGGGAAGTCAAGAATAATGTTTGTTTAGATTTCCTTTGTTTTTTCACTTACACTTACTCTCAGAAGTACTCTGAGAGGCCAGAATAATACAGACCATCTTCATCATTCTGGCCTCTCAGAGTACTTCCACAAAAGAGCAGTGTCACAGGGATGACTAATTTGGGGAGAGGATATGCCTGGAGGCTTCATCCTTTTAGGATCTTTAAAGTGGGGTGTGGCCTATAATCGGTGTTTAGCGCAGGGAATTTGTATCCCAACGATACGAAGCAGCAGGGTTAGGATCCAGATCCCCTGCACCACTGCAGGGGACCTGGATCCTCCTCTCTGGCAGCCGGTGGGCGTCTGCACGATGCAGACAACCCCCGCTGCGGCCGGCACTTCTATGACAAAGCGCCGGCGTGTAATACGACCTTCCGTGCTCCGTCAAAGAAGCCCCGGCGGCACTACCGGCCAGCAGCAGCAGAGGTTGTCTGAGCACCTCACGCAGGCATTCACCAGCTGGCACTGTGCAATACACGCAGATAACCTCCCCTGCTGCCGGCACTTCCACCGAGGCTTCTTTGACTAAGTGTCAGCATAGAAGCCCCGGCAGAAGCGAGAAGCTGCCCCCGCTATATACCATGGAGTCTGGGAATACATTGGTAAGTCTGGGGGAGGGGGGCAGAGAGGCATATCAGGAGTTATAAAGCATATCAGAGGGCAGAGTGACGTATCTGGGGGGCAAAGCGGAAAATCAGGGGTTATAAAGCATATTAGGGGGCAGAGTGGCATTTCAAGGGTTATAAAGCATATCTAGGGGCAGAGTTGCATATCTGGGGGCAGAGTGGCATATCAGGGGTTATAAAGTTTTAAATATATAACTAAATTTTAAATATGTATAATTAAGCATAGCATCTGTGGATAAACAGTGTCCCCAGAACTCAACCCAGTGTTGCAGTAAACTCAAGTCTGGGATACTAACATGAATGTTTCTGTAATATGTTCTAAAACAACATAGATTGCTAAGTACAAAAATGCTATATTTGAAAGAGACTTTTTGCTAAGCCTATACTCAATTCAATCCTTAAATAGTTTACTTTATTCCTAAAGCCCCAAGCTCTAAAAACTTTCGATTCACCAACATATTTTCCTACAAAAATCCTGGCAACAAAAGAATATGAAAAAAGGGCTTTGAGCTGCTCCTACACCCATAATTCCTCCACCTATATTTACAGTTTAAAGTAAGGAGGTATCTATTTTAAGGAAATATTAGGCACTTAAATTACATTTAAATTTATACATTAAACAATATCAACTGGTTTCTTCAACAAACTAAACTTAAAAACCTCAAGAAACGACAATTTATATTGAACAGGGGATTTCAAAACATCATGAGTATACCTCTGAATTTAAACTGACAAGAGCATCGGCCACTAGCCGAGAAAGGAGAAAGAGAAAGGGAATCCTGCTGCTTTCCTGAACCCGTCCTTTTGAGATCATATCCTATTATGGATAATCACACAGTGTGTGACAAAAGCTGAATATTAACCCTATGCCTGCTTAAGATAATAACTGATACTGCAAGTCAATATGCTGTGTTAGCTTCTGTTTGCTTTACAGAGAAGTCATTTATTTCAGTAACATGCGTCCTGGAGCCTGGGTTTAATCCATAGCCAAGGCTTTGACTCTGCTTACAATCCCCCCTCAGGCAGTTATAGTTATTACTATCACTTCTGTTTCATGTGGTCATAAGGCAATAACCCAGTTTAACATACTGCAGCTAACAGTCCCCTTCTCAGATGTCTCACAGACGCATGCAGTGATCCCTTCCAGCAACAGCAACAGAATTAAGAACTGACAATGTATTTGGCATCCCAAGGCAGAATACTGCTCACTTGGATCACAGTTCAGTAGTTAAGCTTTTCTCTAGGACGTGGGCCAGTAATCCTATGTTACAGTTCTATTTTATTAATGACACGGGAAAGGATACATTCCTGTATTTTTTACTAGCTGACAAAGGCATATTCCTATATTTACGAGATTCAGTCTGACGTGAGATATGTCAGTAACAGCATGCAGGTTTTTTATACTTAGCAGCTGAGTCTGCAGATATTGTCAATAAGAGTTGATTTTATTCATGGTTTCAATATTGGTTCAAATGTTACAATGTTCCCTTTACCTGTTAATGATCTACATTTCCGTTACAACTCCTAATCATAATTGGATTGTGTTTTAGCAGTATTGTATATTGATATCCTTCACCATCCAACAACTCCTGCTAAATCGTACTAAAGCAGTTTAAAATTCCAAGGATCCTTAGCTCTCAAAGCCCTGTAACATGTTCTGTAAACTCTACAATTCCTACATTATTTTTTTGTTTTATCTCCGTATTTGTACAACACAGACCTCACATTCTTACCGGCATATTCTTTCACAGAAATGATATATTATCTATATTTCGAAACTATGTGAAATATAGACCAGTGGGTCCTAACCCAGACTTCAAGTCACACCAACACTCTCCAATAGGGAGATACATAAAACATAGACTATTGGTTTGCTTTAAAAAACTCATTTGGTAAACAGTAATATAAACTATATCAGTGGTGTTCTCGAGGGCCACAAACATAACATGAATACTGTTTATTCTTGCCTGAAAATATTCAAAAATTGTGGCATGTTTGTTGGTCATGGAATTGTGCACCACTGGACTACAATCTTTCAGTAGACCCCCCCTAAATAACCAACAATAATTATCACATAATTTTGGCCCTTCCATTAAATTGTCAGTCCAATGCTGAATAAATACATCCATACATACATAAATAGGCTTGTGAGAATATGATGGGTGGATAGTTTCACTATTTCAACTTAATTTAGGCCAATTTGTCCCCAAAGAGGCATATAAAACGTGTTTATTACCATCTTGAATGTATCTGAATATGTTGGTAAACATATAATTTAGTATCGATATTTTGGCCGAGATATAATTTTTTTCTGATGAACAAACCAACATATATAATAAAGGAATAAAATATGCTGTGACATAATTTTGTTGCAATCTAGTACATTGTTATTGTAATTTTTCAATCTACATGTAAAGGTTTTTGAGTAAGGTTTTCATCACTATATCACTGCATCTTCAGACCAATCTAATATTTTGTTTTAATTTGCTTTGTTTTGGTTAGCCAATGTTAACATTCTATAAGTATCAGTCATGTGAAATTATATATTGTATGCTCATTTAGTTTATTGTATAGTTATGAACTTTGAATCTCATTAGCAGAAGCTTAAAACATAGGTCTTGGTTTCCCAAAAGGCTTTATGTATTCTCTCTGGGTTAACGAATGGTATTTTTAGCATCATATCTTTATTAAAGAAAAATAAATGATATTAATATAATGCAAATATAAATCAAGTGGATCATTATGCATGTTCTTGTTGATTCATGTGGTTATTTATTGTGGTTAATGTTTTTTAAGGGATTCGCATAATGATGTTTTAGATACATTCAATGTATATTAAAATAGATGTACAATTTAATTTAGATAACTAAAATATGGTAAACATTGTAGAAATTGGATATTTTTGAAAACGTGAATAAACCTTCATAAACCCTTACATTGATACAAACGCTTCATATCCCCAGTCATTAACCAGCTTTCAGAAAATTCTACAGGCCAGCAGATTCTAATAACAAAAATGTTCCGCATAATTCCAAAGGGGGATCAGGGAAACAATTCACAAGTAATATAAAAAATAGATGATTTATAAAAGATAGTCACTGGGGGCCAGAAAAAAAAATAATGTCCTCTACAAAAAAAAACATTGTTTTTATTATGATTTTCTAAGACTAAATGATGTTCCTCCTTTTGTCCATAATATATTTCTATGTGTTATTATGAAGCTCACAAAGAATTCTAGAGATCAGTACACCAATAGTTAATGTTAAATCAACCATTATTAAAGATTACCAGCTGAGTTCTATTCCTGTGGCAATTATTGCATCACAATTGTGCTACGTTCAATTTTTCCCACAGAATCTTGTTAGGGAACTTGGAAATGCAGAAAAAAAAGAATAAAGTTTTCATGGTTAACAGGATTAGACTTTATATTGACCTAATTTCTAGGGACTTTATACATAGATAGAGCAGCTGCAACTATGCAACATACTCATTATTGAAAAAATTAAAATCCTAGTTTTTTTTTTCTTTTTTTTAAACAAAACGTTTTAACTATGCAGCACAAAAAAAGATAATATCAGGGCTGTTAGTATTATCAGCGTTTTACTTTTACTAAGTAAGTGTTTCATTTCACTTTTAATGGGTTCATTGATTTTAAATGGTAACATTCTTTTTTTGAATATGTTTCACTCGAATTTTTCAATTCCTGATTGTGAACTAATATTGACTTCATCATTAAAACTATTAGAACAAATTTGTGTCTTTCGTGTAGCAAACCTAATTTTAAGCAATACGTTCTTAAAATGAATCAATTGGAGGTTGTGATTATAGAAGGCCGTTTATTCTAGTCTTTTGTGTTGTGGGAGAAATCTATGAACCCTTTAAAGCGAAATATAGCTTTTACTTTAGAGCATATATTTCACAGCTCTAGAATTAATTGTCTTTCGAAAACTGATTGAATAAAAACAAAGGAAAATTCACAAAGGATGGTCCTTAACAGTTTACTAAATAAAACATCACTTCATTTAGCAGTAGAAGTACCTCTCAAGTTCTACGTTTTGACATAATGATGGATCATTTATTTACTGAGCAGCTCTGGTGGCCAGAAAATCTGATTTCCATGCATGAAATCCATGAAACCTCCACCAATACACAGCTTTATTTACACAGGGCAGAAGTCACATATCAAGGGGATTTTTTTCTGCTTTTGTGTGATTGGTTATGCCTCACAGTTGCTTTCAGTATTTTTTCTGTTTAGTTGTTCATGATTAAATGTATAAAAGCATAAAATAAAATTCTAGTTTTTTTTATAAATATTAAAAATAGTCATCTACAATTATCAAAGAAATTAGAGGATTTCAGGATATGCACACTATTGTATTATTCTTATTATTATTCTTATTGTTGTTGTTATCATTATTATTAATATTATTATTGCTACTATGCTTGAATTAAGAAAATGATAATTTGCTATTGTTAATGATATAATACAATATCATTTTAACAGCTTATAGCTATACTTATTGGAAGGGTGATTTTTAATCACTTTAAGAAACCTGAATTATTAACCTTCTCTGACTGTGCCATATTTAATGATGTTTTCATAAAGTATTAAGATACATTAAATTTAGGCAAAATAACTTTATGCAACAGAGGATAATCAGATTGCACTATTGCATAATTTGTTTGTCATACCGTGACATCAATGGACAAAATTTTAAAGCACTGTAATTTTGGTAATATTTAATGCAGGTGCAAGCCATTGAATAGTTTAAATAGATATGATTCTAATTGAATTCATTTCAATCCTTATATTTTGTTCACATACTGGCCTCTAAAACAAGATAATATCCCCATTAACTGTTAACACAAAACAAAATGTGCTTTTGTATGATAGATTGTTAGTTATAAAATTAATTTGTGCTGTCTTTCCTAATGCATCCTTTCAATGGCCTCAAAGAAAGAAATGTCTCAGTATCAGGGATGAAAAAATATGTTATAATTAAATATATTATAATGAAACAGCGTTAAAAACTGGAAATTATACAAAATAAATAATTACAAAGAGAAATATGTACTTGGTAGGCCAAATACTTTCTTTTTCCTCCTTTGAGATTAATACTATCTAGCTATGCAATCATATAACTTTACACACTCACATACTGTTGAATACTGTCCCCTGGTCCTGCTAATATCTTTCTTGACCACTTCTTGTCATGGTTACCCGACTTCCTCTCCTCTGATGTCTTCTCATTCTTGGAGACTTCAGCATCCCAGTAGAAACCCATTTGAGTCATGTGGCCTCGAAATTCCTTGATATTACCACTACAACTCTACCCTCATATCTGCTCTTGAGGATGTTGCCCCAACTACTACTCGTTCTTCAGGACGCTTGCATCTCTAACCCTGGCACACAACACTAATCCAACAGTTTTGGCATTGCTCCCGTGCTGCTGAACGTAGCTGGCAGAAGTCTTGTTCTATATCATTCTTGGCTGTGTGTGTTGAGTTATTTTGAGGGGACAGCAAATTTACACTGTTATACAGGCTGTGCACTCACTACTTTACATTGTAGCAGAGTGTCATTTCTTCAGTGTTGTCACATGACAAAATATTTACAAACATGTGAGGGGTGTACTCACTTTGGTGAGATACCGTATATATAGCCCCTCTTATAGCATTCCCCAGTTCTATTTTCTTTCAGTCCCCTCTATCATCCTATTTTTCTTTCGGACACCTTTTCTTTTCCTCTATCCCATTGCTCTAAAACACATTGCTTCCTACATCATTCCCTTTAATTTCCATTACAACCTCCCAAATACATTCTCTTTGCAACTATTCTTAATCAATTGATAATCTAGCCCATATCCAGATGTTCTATTTCAGCCTTTTAACTTGTCCAAAATACTATTTAATCCCTTGTGTCTATCTGATCTTTATTGTGGATACCCTTCTGTCTCCCTATAAACCGTTCAACACCCTTACCGCTCCCTAGTTCTGCAGACTTGCAATCTCTCTACATATCTACACATATCTTTCCAATTTGGAAAACAAGTAACAGGAGGAACCTGACCACTGTCTATTGACCCAGCCAGATGGGTTTAAATGCAATCATGTTGTGTGAAGTGGGTCATTTGATCTAGGGAGTACAATGCATATGGAGTACATTAGAAAAAAAAAGAACAAGCCATATGTAATTTTCATAAATTAATGTATTTTTGCTAAAAAGCTGTAACAATTCCCTGTTCAATAGGTGTACAAGACTATGCACCTATTTAGCTATCTTCTACTAAGGACTAAATAATCTATAATATAAACTATTGTAAGAATCTCTAATCTGCTGTATGTTACAATAGAGTTATAATAAAATCCTATTAGCATCCCGTTCCATCCCGTGTTATCCACGGAGATGCAGAAAAATATACCAGATTGAAGATAGAAGAGGATGAAGAAGATGCAGAAGTGGTCACGTAGGGCAACATTTAGAGAGTGTGAAAGAAAGAGCGAACAAGAGCCTGAAAGTATGAGAGAGTTCATCTGGGCACTGAGCAACCAATGTCGATGTCGAATTAAAAATGCCACCAAATTTTTGGCCAAAAAAATGGGCAGGGAACAAAATTTTCGGCGTGAAAAAAAATAAGCCAAAAAAAGGTTTGGACACAATTTTTGATTTGTTTTTGGCCTATTCTATTTGCACATGTCCAATATATACTATTTGGCTTTGAATTTATGGGGAGTTAATAGGGGAAAACAAAGCAGCTGGCCCAAGTAGTTATGTCAATGATTCTTAGCAAGTAACCTAAAACAAAGTGAGCATGTATTTGGTTTGCTGAGAATCATGAAAACTTCCGTTCCACCACATCTGTAAAGAAAAAATGCTTTATTTGTGTTCTGCTCTGGCAGAGCTTAACCACTCAGCTGATTTTGTACTTAGTTATTGAACAATATGCATTTGGTAAACCTGCTAATATTTAATAACAAAATTGTGTTCAATTTAGTTTTACATTCAGAAGGAACACTGCTTGTAGTAATATTGTTCTGTTCTTTCCTGTTTATTTGCCAAAACACATCCATGTCTCACTTGGAGGTAATGCAACTCAAACTCAAATTTAAAAAAGGCAACACAGCTGTCTAAATACATTTGATTTTGGTGCTTGCGCTAATATGCATCATCACGGCACTGTGTTTTGCCTGCATTTTATGCATCCTCCTGATAGTTAGCAACTTGGGGTCAGCAATAATCATCTGAGTTGAGCCTCTCAGCTGAGGTTCTGTGTTTTTTTTAATCATCTTCCATTATGCCTACCACTCATTTCCTATTGTGGGACCTCTAATTAGTGTAATACTGTTAATGAACACAAGAAGGGAGATTTAACATATTAATAGGATGGAGGTAAACATGCACCTGCTCCTTATTTACATAATTTAATATCTGAATACTACCTTTTTGCAACACTATATAAATGATGCATTATTATTTAATGCTTTCACTGTATTAGCTACTGTAATAATGTCTGCTTCCAGAAAAAGCGGAAACATTGGGACATGACATATTAAAATAGGACTGTTTTTCTTTTCAGATTTATCTATTTTTTTTCTGCCTCCAGAGCATGTGTATTTTTCTATGAAATCATATATTATGCAAAATAGTTACAGAATGTGTTTAATTATCTCCTTTCTTCTGTATGCACACAGTGGAGTGGAATGATTGGCTGATATGTTGTGCATTGAGACCAACGTACCAAAAATAACAAGTGCTGTGTAAACATCCTAAGGTCCTACATGATTTCTAATATAAGTAATCAAAAGTCATCAGATATGAACTTGGTTTAAACTTGCAGAAGTGTATCTGTCAAAAAAAATGCAGTATTCCCCTGTTACTCAGCTTACTGAAGTAAAAACTAGCTCCATAATTAATTATCTACAGCACGTGTAACAGCTTAAAATTAATCTTATAGCCGTTTGGTTGATAGGCCATGCCATTTATTGTATAAGTAAAAATGTGTAAAGAAGGTGCCAAAGTTATGAAATAATATGAAATTATATGAAACATGTCATTAATCTGTATCTGGATTGTAATGATTTCAATAATACATTCTTTGACCATAGGGGATTTCTGTAAATAGTAAATACTGAAAGTGGGGGAATCTTACTTGCTGTAAAAGATGAATTAGAATACCATTTATAATTAGAGGTTTTGGAGTTTGGAGTTCAACCACTCACTAAGTCCGGTAACCCTAGTAGGGTTCAAAGAAGATCTGTGCACACGTGGCTCAGAGGTATTTCTAGATGGGCCCAATGGTTCTTGTCTGCTGTCAGATTCTATGTCAAATGATAGCCCTGTTAGTGACAGATTGAGTGACCGCCTAAGGGCAAGGTAAAAGGTTTGTGCCACAGAAGCATTCGTTTTGTGCACATCGTGGAGAGTCGCTACTATAAATCCCATTGCCACTCCCACAGTTATGTTAGTGAAGGCATCAGGTGGGCTGAAGTGTATGGCTTAGTTAATGGTATTAACAAGAAATGAACTGAAAAGAGACAGCACTAAGACAACATATAGTTATAAAATCCATATTTTATTACTGATAAATATATATCGTATATAAAGGACAAATATATATAAGACTCAAAAAAAACAAAACACAAATAATAAAAAATAGCGCAGTCTCTTTTTAGTTCATTTCTTGTCATTATAGGTTTCCCTTGTTAAGTGGAACTGTATTGCCCTTCAGGACTAGCTTCTTTTTAAACTTATAACACTGAATATAACCTAATTCCATCGTCCTCTACCAATATATCTAGGGCTGGTAATTATCACTTTATTCACATTTATTAGTTTATTGCTTTTACTATTTGGTATAGGCTTATTTTATATATACCAATATATCTAAGGCTGGTAATTATCACTTTTTTCACATTTATTGGTTTATTGCTTTTACTGTTTGGTATAGAGTTAATTTATATATACATTTACACACATATATATATTATTTTTTTTCCTTTGGAGTCACATTAGCGCTGTATCTTTAATCTTTTTAATGGTGTTAACAGCTTTAAGTCCTTTGTTTTTGTTATCTCTGCCACAAAAATACAAAAATAAAGCTGCATTTTGCCTTGGACTTTTATGTCGGAAATGTATTATTTTACATATACCAACATTAAACTGGAGCTGCTGCACTCCAATTTTCTAATTTATTCAAAACATTAGACATTTGGCTCATTTCACCAGTAATATCAACCAGGTTGTAGACCTTTGTATCATCAGCCAAAATGCACACCATAACTTTGAGACCTTTTATAACATCATTAATAAAAAAAAGTAGTTTAAAAATATGGTTAATATACCCCTTTCAGTGTTCACAAACTATGTGATATATACGGTTAGCAAAGTGGACCCAGGAAGCCAAATACCGTATTGGCCCAAATATAGGCCGCAGTTTTTTCTTAAAGTGGGGGTGCGGCCTATAATCAGGGTTTAGCTCAGGAATGCGCAATTCATATCGCCCGACATCCGGGACATGCAGTTCCAGGTGCCGGGCATGTGTTTTTTTTTTTGTTTGTTTTTTTTATTTAGCCCTGCTGCGGGCAAGCAGCAGGTTTAGGATCCAGGTCCCCTGCAGCACCTAGGAGGCAAAAAACATATCTGTGGGCATACTGGCATTTCTAGGGGGCAGATTGGCATTTCTAGGGGGCATAAAGCATATCTGGGGGGCAGAGTGGCATATCTGGGGGGTAGAGGGGCACATCTATAAGTAAGGCGCATTATGAATTAAGGGGGGGACCTTAAAATGGCTTTTGGTTTTCCAAACTTCTGTTTGTATATAACATATGCTGACTAACTGCATAATAGATACCAAAAATGTTAAAATACATGTATTCCCGTGTATTAGGTAAAATACTGTTTTACCATTCCACTAATGTGTATTTTCTTTAAAATAGCACCAAACTTTTAGGATGCGGCCTATAATCGGGTGCGACCTATATTCGAGCCAATGCGGTATATATGATATGCATAGCCCTGCACCCTTCTGCTTCCAGGGCAGTGCTGTCACTGTTTTTATGTTTGTTTTATCTGGAAATGATTTATTATACAAGGCTAAATTAATACATATATCCAAAAAAAGGTTAATAATCTAAGGGATTCATTTCATCTCATGAAAAATACATATAATATCAATTGGGTTTTTTAAATACACTTACAAAACATAACAACAACATGACATTAGTGTATTTTAGCTCTCCCAATTCCCAAATGTTAAGTATCGGAAGAATAACAATAGGGACATCAAAAGATATAGCTTATTCTTTTGTCCCAAAATATACACTACTGTAAACTCATTCTGTCAACATTTTGTCTATTTTACCCTGTAGGAGATAAATATTTGGACATATGTATACTACTATATCGGTACTGCTTTTTCTATGAAGCATTCTCAACAATATTTTATCTAAGCTGAAGCACCTAACTTTATATTCATAATACGCCTCTAAATCAAATATTATATGCTCATGAACAGTACTGGGCTGGCATATTAAGCATAGAAAGCCATATGTTATACTATCTGAGCCAATTGGAGAAGACTTTGAAGCCCATTCAGACATTAGCCATGTAGACATTTGACCGGTGTGCCCAACTGTACAATCCTACATACACTTAATTAGGGGAGGGTGGGCACAATGGCCTGTTCTTTGGCATATTTACTATAGGTTAAACAGAATCAAATTTACAGTCAAGTCAGGTTGATGTTGCTAACTCAATGAATTTGGATTAAATTAAACAACTCGTGGATTTACTAAATTAACATTTGAGAATTCAACTAAACCTCAAGTTGTATTGATTCAACCCAGATATAATGTTGAGTTGCAATGGAAGCATTGCTACCCATCTGTTACCAGAAAGTTTAGTTGAGTTAGTAGTCAAAATAATTTTGAATCTTCAGGTGGAGGTGGAGGATGTTTGACCTGGAACTAATCAAGCTTTCAATCAACAAAATGAACTGCCACACGTGACTGCTACTTCACATGCCAGCTCTGCAGTCATATTGATTCAGAGCTGGGCAGATGTTGGCTGCAACTTGATAAAATGATATGGGTGATTTAAAATTACAAGCTTGCAAATGCACAACCTGACAGTGTCTTGCAGTTTAGTAAATAGATGTGTTGCTGTCTGAGTCAACTCTCTAACTTGGGCTACACTACAGAGTTTAGCAAAAGGGCCCGTTTGAATTGATGTCCATGTTAAATAGCTATCACTTGCATCACATGGCACCAGTAATCAACAGATCAAAAAGTGTCTTCAAGCAACTAGCACATCTGAAACTTGAAACTTATATTCCTTAATACATTAGTGCATATACTGTATTTGCTCAACTAAAAGACAAGTTTTTTTCACAGGAAACGCAGCGCTGCAGGGGACCTGGATCCTCCTCTCTGGCAGCCGGTGCACATCTGCACGATGCGCGCAGACAACCTGCGCTTCTGCCGGCGCTTCTGCTGGGGCTTCTATGACGGAGCCCCAGAGTGACATGACCTTCTGGTGCTTCACCATAGAAGCCCCGGCGGAAGTACCGGCCAGCAGCAGCTAAGTTTGTCTATGCGCATCGTTCAGATGTTCACCGTCTACCAGAGAGGAGGATCCCCCTGGTTCCTCCTCTCTGGCAGCCGGTGAAAGTTTGCACAATGTGTGCAGAGAACCTCCGCTGCTACCCGACACTTCTAATGGGGCTTCTATGACGGAGCACCAGCGTAACATGATCTTCCGGTGCTCAGTTATAGAAGTACTGGCGGAATTCCTGGGTAGCAGTCGAGGTTGTCTGCGCGCATCGTGCAGATGTCCACCCGCTGCCCCAACTTGACACCATGGAGTCTGAAGCATGTGGGACAAGGGGTATAACCATTTCAGGGGGGCACATTGGTAAATAGGAGGAATAAGGCATATCTGGGAGGCAGAGTGGCATATAGGGGGTATAAGGCATATCAGGGGGAAGAGTGGCATATAGGGGGGCAAAGTGGCATATCAGGGAGGCAGAGTGGCATATGGGGTATAAGGCATATCTGGGGTAAAGCTGTGGGGCAGATAGGCATAACTTGGGGGCAGGTAGGCAAATAAAAGGAAATAAAAACAAAAAAATGCATTTTTCTCAATCATAGTTTTTATTAAATATGAAAAAATGTTTACATGTGAATTAATATTCACTAATAAAACTTTTTTTCTTATAGGGTAGTCTTATAGTCACGCTTTTTCTTTTTTTCTAAATTAATATTCAAATTTTGAGGGGTCATCTTATAATCGAGCACACCCCCAGAAAACAATTCACATTTCTCCTTGGCTGTTCTTTTACTTATTGTGCTGAAAGCAATACAAAGATTAATGCTGGTCACATCTGTCTTTATAAAAACATCAATAGATCTAGAACTCATGGAACTGATTGACTATTTGTATATAGAGGTAGTTTTTCTTATTTTTCTAGTACAACTTGGCCAACGTGGTTCTTGCAGTGTAATTGTTTGCTTAACAATCTAAACGAAGCCTGTCTTTTGCATTCCTTTAGCAAATCAGCAATTTTACTGATTTCTAATACAGAGAAGGTCATTTGTTTTCTCTCCTTGGTGTTTTGAAAAGATTAAAGCCAAACAGTGCTGCCCATATGAAAGACTCGGCTTCAAACTATATTTGAGGTTCAATGATTCAGCTTCAAACATGAACAGGTAGCCAAAAGGTCACATCTCGACATGCTCTTTGTTGTGTACATAGATCTTTCATGCATCATGTTTTTAGAATTCATATACAAATTCACAAGTAGTAGAAGACAAAAAAAAAAAACGCACACTGCAGAAGAGTATATAGAACAATTCAAATACAGTATTTAGAGTATTAATAAAATATGTTAAATAGAGTAAAACATTCTGCATGTCAAGTTTGCACAGTGCCTTAATCACTAAAGACACCATGCAATTACATGACAATTAAAGTTATCTAGATTCTTTACACATTACATACGTATAATAACATAAGTTACAATGCGCTAGCATACTAACAGGCAAAATTACGGCATTATCTAAATATCTAATATGACCTCAATACTTTAAGTTGTTTGAGCTGCCACAAACGGTAACATTTTGTAAAGTTGAATCATTTAATTATAGTATTTGTATTAGGATTCACTTAACACACAGTTTTTTGGCGTATATATTTCAACTTTTAAGGTTGGCCTGAGAAACAAAGGTAACCAGGAGTTTTAGACAGGCATTATGTAATCACATATGTGTAATTGTGCACATGTACTCCAATTAGACATCATACATGAGATTAACATGGGCCACCCAGATGGAATTGTTTCCATATGTATTACACTTATCATAAGAGGAAAGTGCTTTTCAAGAGTTCTTGATACGATGATTGATGATGAACATGTTTTTTCTACATCTATATTATATTTTGACAGAAAACAGTTAAATAAAACCGGTGTGAAAAAAAATCCTAAGAGAACTGGAAACCCATGTGTTACAACAGCAACTTTGGCTTCAGTTTAACCTCTTCAGAACCAGACAACTAAGTGGCAGTGAGACTTTGCATAATATTAGGCAGTACTAAACATATTGGACTAATGCTCTAGAACCAGTACCGCTTAATAAAAATATTGCTATAAGTGGATTTTAGTATATACTGTAATACCATATTTCTGCAGTAGTAATAATAATGAGACATATTGCCAAAAAACACGCACGTGCAAACTGCAATGATAAAAAAGTAGATTAAATTAGAGCATTGAAGGAATATACATTGTTTGATTGTAGTTAATAATGTTTTAGATATGAAAAGACCAAAATTAAGTTTTAGTATAACATATTTAACCAAGCTGAAAAAGTTTAAGTAATTATAGATGTTTTATGTTGTATAAAAGACAAATTCTTTTAAGGAAATATAATTAGATGTTTTAGTTGTTCTAATTATATTTTTCCAAATAAATACACACATATCCATGTTTTACAATAGGCAAATTACCATGTTAAGTCTAGATGTCCCTTTATGTTTTGTGTACCCCAGATCAGTGCTAGTAGGTATCTCCTTCTCTCAGTCTTTCTCTCAGACTCAAATATGTATTATTTGTCTCAGTTCATTTCTGTTGGCAAATGTGTTTAAAAAACATCTTGATTGTGTAAGGAATGTGGTAGGGCTCAAACATCATGACAAAAATGTTTTAGAGAAAGGACCACTGTGACCATCAGCATCTGATGTACTTTGCTACATATCACTGGTTTTTATATGTCTGTATATACTTAAATAGTGATGACCTCCATGGCCACCCTTCTCTATGCTGATAAGCACGATATGATGTCATATCCTGGTGCTCTGCCTCTTAAAAAAAGAAATGCATATTACATGCATATTACAGTATTTAGTAATCCCGGCATGCATTTTCAATAGAGATCCTACTAAAAAGTTAAGAAGCACAACTGAGTTATCATATGGATTAAAGCGCATATGATGGATAAAGTTCCAATTTAAGAACACACTGGTGATCTGCCATTGGTTAGGTGGCAGCAACACCTACTGACTTAGGCCTAGAGTAAAAATATGCTAACTGTAATTATAGGTTCTGCTTATGTGTAATGACACCTGTTTAAACTCCATTTTGAACACCAAATAATAGCAATATGATACAAAATATATGACATGATATATGATACAAAATATATGACATATATATATATATATATATATATATACACCCTGGAATATTACTGAAGTTGGGCAAGTAGTCAAAAAGCATGGCATGAGCAAAGCTGGAACACACAAAGAACCCACTATATAAAGTGGATAACGCACATTAGCCAAGCCTCCATACATAGAGTTCTTAAAGAGTCTGTGAGGACATCTGGCCAAGTTCTAATGGTCAATTAAAAAGGAAGAGGTAGTTCTTTATATGTATTAAGCTGTTTTGTTAATGTTGAAAAAAAATACTTATTTTCAAAATAGCTATATTAAACCGCCTCTTCTTTAAGAAACACAGAAAAAACTCTACAGTTTCTAGTTTATTACAGAAAATTTTCAATTTTTTAAGTAACAATGTATCACTGGTTTCAAAAACATGTCCGTGTGCAATAATAACCAGATTTTATTATGTATGGATGTGGAGGTACTTTACTGGTTATTTATTTATTTACTTCTTTGGGGATTTTTCCTGTTTTTAAAACTACAACATTATCCTTTGCTAACTACTGGTACTATTTTTTGCTATAACTTTTCAATGCCACTCAGCATGTGCTCCTTTGTCACCCAATTTATCATTTTGATTGAAGAGGCCTGGGTGGTGTATTTTTAAACATGTCCTACATGAAATGTGTCATTTTTTCTAAAACTATTGTATTCATTTTATTATCCCTTTTAAAGTGTTCTTCTGATTTGTTTTAAAACATATAAAACAACTTTAATAATGAATTATTTTTGGTGCTCCCTTTATGTTACCTAATTCACTGCTTTAGTTTTGTGAATGGATATTAAATTTCATCATTTAACGTGATTTATAAACTAAATTAGATAATAAGACACAAAAGAGTGGTGAATTATACCCATTAATGCCATAATGTATGTAGTTGAATTACATATAATACATAAATTAGAACTAAGATGAAATGTACTCATTCAAGACATGCAAAACCATATAAGGGGGCATACCAAGACATCTTAGACAATGCTATGCTTCCAATTTCTATTTTAGCGTGACTGTGCCCTGCTGTACAGAGCAAGATCCAAAAATACATAATTTGGATGAGCCCTAACCTAAACCCAATCTTTGGAATGAACTGGAATAGAGATTGCGAGCCAGGCCTTCTCATCCAACATCAGTGCCTGACCTCAGAAATGCTCTACTGGATAAATGGGCAAATATTCCCAGAGAAACACTCCAAAATCTTATGAAAAGCATCCCCAGAAGAGTGAAAGCTGTTATAGCTGCAAAGGGGAGACCAAATACACATTAATGTCTTTGTATTTAGAATGTGCTGTCATAGAGCTCCCTGTTGGTGTAATGGTCAGGTGTCCCAATACTTTTGTGCGTATAGTGTAAGTGTGATAAAAATGCAATATCACCTGTAGTTTCAGTTAACTCATTTTTTAAACAAGACCACAATATAAACACATCTCAGAATGTATTGTTTCTTTATTCTTTTTGGTCATTTTTTATGTTTTTAAGGTCGCTTTTTATTTTTGCATTTTCACTGCCTTTCACATATTGTTTTTTGTAAATGATTTATGTCTATTTGTATATAGCATATGATTAGTTGTATGGATAGTAAACGCAATACAATTCACTCTATGGTAAATCTTGGCCATTTACCACACAAGTAACAAAAATAAGCAAGTATATATTATCATCACATTTCTCCCATTTAGCGTGATTTCATGATCTATTTTGTATCCTTGACATTGACACACGGGAGATGAATACATCTGTGATAAAATAGCATTATTAAAATGTACAAAAATGTGATAGAATGAGCTTTTATCAATATCTTGTGTTAAGATAATACTGGCCTAATTCAGTTCAATAGCAGCTACAAAAGTCTGCATTTTCTGTTTTTCTTTTCTATGTATTTGTGCTTTTTTTCATGTAGCTAGATCTAATAGGTTAAAAAACTGTTTAAAATGACTATTACAAATATGCAAGGTCATGGATGTTTCTCAACAGTGTGATACTGAAAACAAAGGACAAAAGCTAATATTATTTTTCCCAAAAGCTGTAATGCCACAGCATTCCATTGCTGATCTCAAAAGCACTTCACATTGTGAATGAATGTAAACAAACAATATAGAGACAATTCAATTTCAATAGCCAAATCTACTGAGATACAATTTTATTTATTCATTTATGTATTTATGATAAAAAAATGTTTATTTTTCTTTCATTGCACATCTTAAAATTCAAGCATTGTTTTACTGAAAAATCTGTAAAAACATGTCAGCGTTGCTTTTCCTCTGTGTAAGGCTAGGTTTCCACTTGGGTTTTTGTCCGGCGTTTTTTTCTTGATGAAAAACGCCAGGAAAACTGGCAAGAAAACTGCCACTGCATTTAGCTGCGTTTTGGCGTTTTTTCTGCAGTTTTTTCTGGCGTTTTAGCCTTTCTGTGGAAATTGCTTTTTTTGACCTTAGGCAGTTTTTCCAGCCTTTACAAGTTAGAAGTTTCACCCAGCTAAAAGGGATTAGGATAAATGGCAAGTATCTGCCCTCTCCTGATGTCATTTACTTGGTAGACCCTTTTGTCTCTTTTCTGTGGTTTGTAAGGCATGCTTTATTTCGAATGTCTGCTCCTCTAGGAAGATTGGCCCCAAATGATGGTGCAAATTGTTTGCTTTTGCTTTTGGCACGCAGGATCCGGTCGCGTATGTTTGTTTGTAATGGCATGTTTGTTCCAAATGGTGTAAAATTCAATATGAACCAGTCCAGGACTTTGTTTTGTGTGAAACTGTTTGTTTTCAGCCTATTTCTCGTAGGACACACAGATACTGGGTCCATCCTCTGCATTGTAACTGTGGAAAAAACGCCATAAAAAACGCCAAGGCAATAAACCCACATGGCTTTTTCATGGCGTTTTTTCTCTCCCATAGACTTCTATTGGAGAAAAAAAGCCAAGATTTCTTGCAAAAAACGCCAGAGTGTCAACATGCTGCAGTTTTGAAAAACTGCCACAGAGCCCAAAAAAGCAGAAAAACGCCAAAGAGGACTGAAAAAACGCCAAACAGAAAAACGCCAAGTGGAAATGGCATTTTGCGATTTCCCATTGAATTACAGCTAACATCTGGCTGCATGCGTTTTTCACAAAAAAACGCCAGGTGGCGCTATTGGCGTTTTTATAGGCGTTTTTAGCATAAAAAACCCAAGTGGAAACCTAGCCTAACGGTTTGATTTCTCCTATGAGAAGCAGTATTACAATATCATTCTAAAGAAGTATTTTCTGATCACTCACTGTTAGGTGAAGCCCTGTAGTCCATAACTAACGATAAAGTCAATATGCACGCTAGGTGGAAGAGGTGGTAGGAGGAGGACGTGTATTATGAAAGTAGAATTTTAACCTTTAGCTGTGATAAAATTGATTTTAGATATTTCAGATGATTGAAATATTTTTATTTTAGTTTATTACTAAATAATAAAACATGATGATAGATCATCAACAAACACACCCTATCTTAAAAAGCTGATGCTTGCACTCCACCACCACCACCAAATACAAAAGCTTGTTCAGCATCTCAAAGATGCCCATCAGAAAGAAGAAGAAAAAAGCACAAGGTAAGATTTGATATGCTCTTTTGTGTATGTCAGCTTCTATAACTGTGACTGATGCTTCTCTCCTTCAGTTGTGATTGTTGTATTAAAATCTGAAATGTGTTGGAGGATAATGAGTTTTTACATAATTTGTCAATTAAAACTAATTACAAAATTGTAATTTTGACAAAAACAATTGTGTCGGAAAAAGCATGAGTTAGGCGCAGCTGACATTATCTTAACCTTCCAGTAATGCTGGAGACATGTCAGAACATTATGGATGGTGAAAGTGTAATTAAATT
Organism: Spea bombifrons; assembly: GCF_027358695.1. NCBI lineage: Eukaryota > Metazoa > Chordata > Amphibia > Anura > Pelobatidae > Spea > Spea bombifrons. Next base: position 67,918,734 of record NC_071089.1, read on the forward strand.
AAAGAACAAGTATTCTGAGAAACTCCCTATAAGAAAAGAATGTGTTAAGAGACAGTCCAATGTCAACTTCTTACTTTCCTATAAAAGGAAGAAATTACCGTATTTGCTCGATTATAAGACGACCCTGATTATAAGACGACCCCCCAAAATCTGAATATTAACTTAGGAAAAAAAGAAAAAGCCTGAATATAAGACGACCCTAAAGGAAAAAAGTTTTACCAGTAAATGTTAATTCATGTAAACTATTTTTTTTAATAAAAGCTATGATTGAGAAAAATATTTTTTTTTTGTTTTTATTTCTTGTATTTTCCAACCTGTCCCCCAGTTACGCACATCTGCCCCCAGGCTTGCCACACCAATATGGCACTGTGGCCCATGATATGCCTTTTAACCCTCTATATGCCACTGTGCCCCATGGTATGCCTTTTGACCCCCTATGTGCCACTCTGCCTCCAGAAATGCCTTATACCCCTATATCCCATTCTGGCATTTAGGGGGTTAAAATGCATATTATGGGGCAGAGTGGCATATAGGGAGGTATAAGGCATTCCAGGAGGCAGAGTGGCATTAAGGGAGTTAAAAGGCATTATATAGAGCACTCTGCCTCCAGAAATGCCTTATACCCCTATATGCCACTCTGGCATTTAGGGGGTTAAAAGGCATATTATGGGGCAGAGTGGCATATAGGGAGGTATAAGGCATTCCAGGAGGCAGAGTGGCATTAAGGGAGTTAAAAGGCATTGTATAGAGCACTCTGCCTCCAGAAATGCCTTATACCCCTATATGCCACTCTGGCACTTAGGGGGTTAAAAGGCATATTATGGGGCAGAGTGGCATATAGGGAGGTATAAGGCATTTCAGGAGGCAGAGTGCTCTATTAAATGCCCCCTTAACGCCACTCTGCCTCCTGAAATGCCTTATACCTCCCTATATGCCACTCTGCCCCATAATATGCCTTTTAACCCCCTAAGTGCCAGAGTGGCATATAGGGGTATAAGGCATTCCAGAAATGCCCTACACACACACACACACACACACACACTTACTTACTTACTTACTTACTTACCGGTGCTTCCAATTCCCTGCTGTATTGCCGGGGCAGCGGGTTGACGTCTCATTCCGCGGCAGCCGGAAGGAGGTGGAGTTGGCAGCGGGGGTTTGTATGCGTCCGTCGCAAATACCTTCCCCGGCTGTCAGAGATCAGGAACTCTTGAACTCTGATCTCTGACAGTCGGGGAAGGTATTTGCGACGGACGCATACAAACCCCCGCTGCCAACTTCACCTCCGGAAGCACCGGTAAGTGTGTGTGTGTGTTTGGGGGGGAGACAGGAGGATCCAGGTCCCCTGCAGCGGTGCGGGGGATCTGGATCTTAGTCTCCTAATCAGACCTCTATTTGAGGTCTGATTAGAAGACGACCCCGATTATAAGACGAGGGGTATTTTTCAGAGCATTTGCTCTGAAAAAAACCTCGTCTTATAATCGAGCAAATACGGTATAAGAAGAAATAAATAGTGTGATTATATGTATAATGTGTATATACACATATTTCTGTACAGTACACATTGGTGAATAAAGGTCAAGTCACTATACTATAATATACTGTGGATTACATAACAACACTCTGGGATTTTCACAATGATGTGCAACCTAAAATACATACATAATAAAATGTTATTTGTTTTGCAGAAACTGGAGTTCAAAATAGTATCATGGGATATACTGGGATATGACCTAGGGTCCATTGTCTCCCTTGTGCTACTTTAGGGTATAGTAAAGCAAGGGCTGACCTCTCTGAACAGTCTGCAGTCTCTTTATAACAGTACTGTCTTTCACAAAAAGTGAGCTGTTCTTCATAGGACGTTGTTCAAAACTATTTAGGAGAAAAGGTTGAATTAGTTTTTTTAAATACAGTTTTGAACAATGAAAGAGTTGGCATGGGAAATACAATGTGCATATTAGAAATGTTATTCCAAATGTTAAACTGTTATTAAGATATTTTGGTGGGCTTTGAGGTTTGATAGTTTGGCTAAGAAATTCACACCCTCAGTTCCGCCATTTATTAGTTTTTGGCTGGTTTAGTGCATGAGGCAACCACCTTAGGTACGGTTGCACTCATAATGCAGAAGTTACGTCCAAACCAGCCTGTAAGGTTTATGTGGTCCAAATTAAAGAATTTTGAGTTTTGTGTATTTTTTTATGTGGAGGGACATAGTTGAGCACAAAAACAAGTGCAAGTGCTATCATGTTGGCTTAAGTACTTTATTTTAAATTAACTGTATTCATATTGATTAACATAGGACTCGTATATTTTACCTATTTACCTACTGTGTTAAACATAATTAGTTTTCTAATAAAACTATAATATACATTTGTGCTGATATTTTTTTTACTTTATATAAAGTTAAAGCACATCCTGATAATACCTATCTATTTCTCTATATATAGGAAACAGAGGAGGGTGGGGATTTTTTGACATTATTTCTCCTATGCCTAACAAACAATTCTCTCAGTTCATCCTATGCTACTTGACATGTAATAGATTCTGTCATTTACTATAATACGTTCCTTGTGACCAACAGAGCATATAGCAGCCCTCATTCCCGTAATAGCAAAACAAAATCATAGCAATAATAGCTCAATCCAGGAACAACAATTCCAAGTCTGAATTGAACCACTGTATGCCAGTCAACAAGACACCTGAGAATGAGAATCACAACTGTCAAGATGTCAAGTGAATCTCTTGAACATTCAGGAATATGTCCTATTCAAAACTGAGTTCACTGGCTCCCTAAAAATATATGTCAAAAGTATCAGACAGAGGCATGGGAAATAAGTCATGCACTGTTTTATGTCATCAACTTTTCCACCGGCTTTAAATTTAATAAATATGTTGTACATTAATATTATTTAAAACAGTAAATACCTTGCTGATTAGGCAGAAGCTGTGTGTAGTGTAATATGGCTCCGGTGGTGCCATATGACATTTTCTGGTGCGTTTTTGCTTAAACATGGAAAACTGAATAAAAACTTTTAATCATTAAATGGAAATAGATAAAACAAATCAAAGCAGAACAAATATGGCTCATGGGTAAGCATGTTCTTCCTTTGGTGTACTCATTTAAAGTTAAAATTTACAAAAGATACTGACATTTAATGAACTACAATGTTTAATTTCTTTGTACACTGTGTTCCCACTTTTAGAGTTATTGATCCAAATTTACTCCAGTCTCCCATACAGCCCCACTTATGACTATATTAAGTGTCACTGTAAGTTCACTAATGTGCATTCTCTAAGCTGTAGGGAACAAAATAAGCATTTTCCTTCAGGAGAAGCTGAAGCCACAAAGCTGCAGTGAACCACTCCCTCCGTGGGCTTGTTTATTCACCATCATTGGCAGGAAAGTCCCATTAAAGTTATTGGTAGCCGTTTTTGTGTGGTGTGATTTGAGGGCCTTATTCGTTTCTGAAGGACTGTGGGATAAGCAAGTTGTAGAGCTGGATGACAGGGAGTACAGTGTGTGAACCACTGGCAAGCAGGAAACTGAACCCATATCCTGTACACTTAGAAGCTGGGGGAGGGGGGCAGGAGAGAGGCAATAGCATGGAGGATACAGCAGAAAGAAAACTTTAATTTAAAGGTGACACAGCTCTCTTGTAGATTTGTTTATGTATTAAGGCTGGAGTGTCCCGTTACTTAATTAAGCAAATTATATAACTAATAATATATACCCATTATACAAAAGGGTAGTTTAGTGTATGATACTTTTATCACACTTCCCACTTTACGTTATTTTCTTCTTCACATTTTTGCACTATATAGTTATTTAGATTTTTAGGTAAACATTTTTTCTATTAAAATCATTACTTCCAACATTTTGCTTTCTTGTGTTATATTTAGTTGACTTACAGCTGTCTCTAATTACTGTATAAGCATAATTTGAGAGAAAAGAATAAATCCCTAAGTGATGCACTATAATTATTATACTGTACTTCCTTTTAAATTATCCAATTTGACAATAAAATATCACTTTTTTTTTTTGGTTTTCTGTATTTATTCCAGCCATTAAGTACTAATTCCCCTGATATGGCAGATAATCACTCTACTATTTAATTTCCGTAAGACTTCATATGATTCTTACAAGAACATATGGAGATTAAACAGATAGTAAGAAAAATAAAGTTATTATTTTTCCCTTCAAGGAAAAATTGTGATTTAAATAAAAATCATGAATTCAGGTACTTTAAGCAATTAAAAAATATGCATGTACATATAATATGCGCCTGTGTGTGTGTGATCTCACTCTATACAGTGTCCTTGAATGACAGAAATAAAATGTGGTCAACCCAAAACAGAGGCGTTGCTATTTTCTTTGAACACTTCGACCACATCTTTGTCCTCAAGCTTGTACAGCTTGTATGTGCCATCTTTGTACTCAAACTGCTTGTCAGTGTACCCAAACAGCTTGTCTACAACATCTTAACCCCCAAAAGGCTTGTCTAAGCCATGTTTGCCACCAAAAAACAGCAAAAGGAAAAATTTGGGTGGTGAGGATGCAGGGGCATCTGGGGAAGGGGGACCCAGAGCATTTGTTCTGTAAGGGGCTTCAATACTTTTGGCAGAGGGCTAATCAAATAATAATAAAAAAGAATAACACTCAATATGAGTATGATGAGTACTAATTAGGAAAAACACATTAGAAAACAAACAAAAAAAATTATGTAGGATTTTTACATTATTAACCCATTAATGACAAGACTGTTTCTTACTCGTAGTACACTTTGGGACAATGGCCCTTTTAACATTTTTCAGTATTGCTGTTTAGCTGTAATTTTCATCTCATTTTGTGCACCCACACACATTATATATTGTTTATATACCCAATATTTTTAAGTTTTTTTGTTGTTTTTTTTCTGCAGGTTATTGGGCAATAATAACAAGTAGCGTTTTGCTATCTTAAAACCATTTTTCCCAGATCTGGTCATTCTGCCCCATGTGCTATTTCAGGTATCTTTGAGGCCGGCCAATGCAATTTACCCCATCAAACCATATATTTGAAAACCAGCCTTTGTCAAACTTTATGGTAGTAATTTTTTTTCCACACACGTTGTACTTCAAGTATGAATTTGCCGCTCCTGGTATATGTCCCTGTCAAACAACACATGTTGGGTTATTTGGGAGGTATTGTTTGCCATTTAGACATCTGGTCAGTCTGTGCCCATGTCCCATATTTGGGACATCTTTGAAGCCGGCCAATTCAATTTACCCCATCAAATCATACATTTTTTTTAAACTAGGCACCCTATGGGCATTTAAAATGCCAATATTTTAACTCTTTCCATGCAGCAATTTTTGTGAAGATATAGCAGTAATTGTAGGACTTGCTCATAAAAAACTTTTATATATACATATATATTTATTTATTTGGACTTTTTGTGGTGACAGTGGGGAATTATTTTTACATTCCACATTTTTTAATTATTTTTTATTTTACTAAATCACATTGTGATTAATGAGCTGGGCTCCATTGACCTGCATGGTAGAATGCAGTACCTGCCGGCCGATTCCGCAGATTGGCACAAAGTAAGTGTATTTGGAACCCATGGCAGACCATACTCTGTTGTTCCATGTTGTTATTCCTTCACTTGTGATGGTCTTGCTTTCTAATATTTCACTTTGAAGTTTTTTTCAAAGCTATGTATAAAATAATCTTTTCATCTGTAAGATCTGAAATTTCAAGGATAGTTACAATTCTGTATTGTGCATTGGTGAATAAAGGGCATTTTTAATCTAGTGTCTATCAATAGTATTGGTCATTCATGACAACAAAACACATAACTTTCTTTAACTTTTTTATTTGTCTACAGAATTACAGAATTAAAATGACAGTTCAAGGCACAAATTTATTTAGAGATGTAAAATTACAACAAAAATTGAAGCAATGAAGAAAAAATGCAAATCTACAAATTAAAAAATATTTTGTTACACTGGGAACATGAAATGTGATGTATATAAAAGTATCATGCTTGAAATAAAAGTACAGCTTATTTAATAAATAATCAACTAAATTTGCTATTTAAAACTTTATTTTTGCTACAAATGGAACAAGATCTGTATATGTTAAGAACTATATTAACTATACATGAGAACAGGATGTTGGCCTCACCATTGATGAAAGTCTTCATGTTATATAGTTTGAATACCAAAAATAAACCAAACAACTTTTTTCTCCAATTTTTCTGTGTTTTTTTTTTTTTTTTTTTTTTTTACCAGGCCTTCCCAATAATGCTTGTTTTTCTTTTTACAAAACCAAGGACTATTTATATCCATTTAGCAGTGGGGAGGTTGGACCATGGCAAGGCACAGGTTGAGCTTGGGCAGAGCTTGACATTCATCTGGCTTCCTCACTCAGTGCATGAGACTGTACATGGTGTCCCATGAATAACTGAGTGTCCCAACTTGGGTGAGATTGTTTTTGTTCTTTTAGGTGTCATTCATAGAGCTAATAAATCTATGAATAGGGCTTTATTTATCAGCAAAAGACTTCTACTGTGCTCCAAACTTGGAACTTTCTATGGATCTGCTACTTTGAGCACTTGGAATTTTCTGTGGATTAGTGCTTTACACCATAGGCGCATGTGTGATGGAAAATTTTAGGTTTTTGGGTTGGGAATTATGAAAGCACACTAAGAGTAATTTGATTAACTGAGAATCATGAATGCGTATTAATTATTGTCATGAATGCATATTAAGAGGAATTTGATTAACTGCGGATCAGGAATACACATTGAGAATTATATGATTTTGATTAACTGCAAATCATGATTATACATTAAGAACAATGTAATTTAGAACATACTATACTGGTGTTAATAAGATTATTCTGAAATATCAATATATTTATTCCAGTAAATAAAAGAATATCTCAACAAAAATAGCTCTCTTGGTAAAGCTGGACTGGATAACCCCCTCAGGGACAGGGGTGGACATATGCAAGAAAGTCCTTGCAGATATCCACTTTAAGCGGAGTATTTTGTTTTGGTCTATTTTTTATATATGTTATATTTATGATTATTATGTTATTCTGTAATATACAAACCTAATGATAAAAAAAATCCCATGTTGTTGTCTAATGTAATATAGACAGTCATTTGGGTGTGCGCCTCGACAATCTATTAATTATTACAACCCATGGCAGAGCCAGCAATACCTATTATATGTCCTGAAGTTATCATCCCTCTTCTCACTATACCTTTATGAAGGCTGCCTCATCCAAACAACAATCAGCAAGTTAACAATAGGAGAGACATTTTTCCCCTTGAGTGTAAATTTCATTCTGAATCACTTAGTGCTTTAAGTATTCTAGAGAATTTTCTCTTCTTCTTACACTGTAACAGCAAGACTTTTAATGGGTGATCGCAAAGGAATCTCCACATGGTCAAGAAGTTTTTTATCCTTAAAAAAAGAAAACAAATCTCTAGAAATCAGATTAATGTTTTCCTGTAAATCTGAGAAAGACATGAGGACATGTGTTCATTCCCAACTAGTCAAGTCAAGGTAATTTATTTAATGGCTAAGAACTTCATTGCAGTAAGTGTGGAGATATAGCCTGATATATGATATTTCCTTCGTAGTTATCAAGAGGCCCTTTATGACCATATTTCCTATCTAGCATTTCCTGATTGCAGCTTGATTGAGTCATAACAGGTGGATTGGGTGATACAGATACCATTCAGATTTTTCCATAAGTTACCAACCAATGTTTTCTAAATCTGGGTTTGACCAATCTAAAAGGTGGGGAATTTGTAGATGTCTACATGGCTACCCCTCCCTCTTAAACATCTCTTTTAAGTACATCCATATATATCCAAATATAATTTAAAAAGATCCTTTGATATTGTTGAGGGCTATCTAGGTGTATTCTAAAGGGTAAAGTCCTAAATAAATATAATAGCATAGGTATGAGATAAGGTTTTACTAAATTAATTCTTTCTACCCATTATAGTTGTAGTCCTTTTCAGGCTGCTAATTGTTTTTTTAAGTTGTCCCAAGAGTTCTGACTAGTTCTGTTTTATTACATCTAACTAGTTGGAGGATATTTTAACTTCTAAGTAATCTATATTTTTTTTTTTTCGTGCCACTCAAATCGGAAATTGGTTTCTGTGATCAAAAAAGACTGAGAGTATTTGAGTTGTATTTATTAATTAATTTCGTACTTAAAACATTGACCATAGATAGATGGTGTATAGAAACCACTGGATCTCTCATGGTTAAAAGAACATTGTCTGCGTACATAGTGATTTTGTAAGTTTCAGTCCTGATTGGAACAACCTTTTCTGTATTTTGTCTTATCATATTGGTGAGAGGCTCTATAGACAGCACATAGAGTCAATGGGCAGCCATGTCTGGTTCCAGTTTTAATTGAAAAAGAGTCTTGTTGTCTATGGCATTCTGCAAATAACAAAGACAGATTGGTGTTTGTGGATTAGATTTAGCAAAATTGTCTTTAACTTTTCGGCTAAAAGTTTTGGATACATTTTCATGTCCACATTTATTAAAGATATTGGTCTATAATTGGTAATTAGTGAAGTATCCCTGCCTATTTAAGGCATTAGTGTAAACGTAGCCACCAACATCTCTTGTGGAATGTTCTTAGCTTCTGGAATATGTAAAAACATTTACAATAATAATGGTGCTAAACGGTCATCAGATCCAAGTGTCTTTCCTGGTTTAAGTTTTTTTTAGTTTCATTTATGTTGTGCAAGGAAAAGTGTCTACATAAGCTTCTCCAATGTATCTTTAGTTATTTTAGGACATTTTAATTTGTCTAGAAAAAATCTCTATATTCTGCTTAGTGGTTTGATTTTCTCCTGAATTGTCGACAGAACTATAATAATTTGAAAAAGCTTCTGCTATCCGTTTCGGTTATTGGAGAGTTTTGTTTCCAGTCACAGTTGTATTTCTTTTTGCTTTAGATTGAAGTTTTTTAGTTAATGTTTTATTTCATCCATCAAATTATGGTTTATTTGAATCTTATGCCAGCTTTCAGTTTTGGCCCATTTTGTATATAATGTTGATAGCCCGTCTATCCCTTTATATTTTTTTTTAGATGGGAGCCCATCAAAAGAGGCCTTGCATGAAGCATTTAAAAGAATGCCACAGTGTTGATTTTGAGACCTCATAGTTATCGTTATTAATAACATAATTCTCTGCTTCGTTAGTTATTTTGTAACGTGTTCTATATTGCTAAATACATTTTCATTTAATGTCCATTTGAGCCTTAATTAGTAAATGGTTATTTTTAATTTCCATTACCTCCGGAGTGTGGTCCGACTATGTTATAGTTCAAATCCTGGAGCTCACTACAGAGTCCAGAAATTGAGGTTGTGTGAGCAGCCAATCTATTCTGTAGTATGTTTGTTGTATAGAGAGTTTTGCTTCAGAAAATTTTGAATTGATGCCGATACTAAAATAAGATGAGGATCTATTTTTTTTCTAGGTTCTAAAATGGATTGGTGATTCAGTGGTAGAATTCTCGCCTGAACAGTATATTTCCTATGTCAGTTAAAATGACTCTAAATAATATGGCACGCTGGTGTTATAAAAACAGAATGCTGCTTTTTTATAAAGTTATTGTGATGTTTAATAATCTCATTGTACACTCATCTGAAATTGAAACCAAAAGGTCCACATTAGTCTTTTTCTTAAACTTAATAATAAAATGGAATTATTTATTATGCCACAATAGTTAATTATTCTGAATAACATGCAGACAAACTGCCTGTGCTAGTGTTGGTGACTGAAGCTAAGAGGCATAAATGTAATTAAAAACTTTCATGGGAATATCATTTCATTCATAGAGTCATAATAATATGCAGTATACACCAACACCACAGCCAACATTAATACCAAAAAGTGATAAAAGAAAGCTTACACACATACATACAGTATATGAGATGTACATATACCCCTTACATTAAAACAATGTTTTTAAATAATGATATTTGTGGTGGGTTAATTAACTCATAGCTACTATGAGCTCCTAGGAAAGAGAGAAAAAACAGTGTTTAGGTCACTCAAAATTGGTATTCTTAACAGGAAGCTGAAAGGCTAACTGCATAATGACTGCTAATACTAATACTTCTTTTTTTTGGACCTGCTCTTTACATTACATTCATTACATTTATTTCTACATTATTGATATAGCGCTAGCAGATTCCGTAGCGCTTTACAATCAGAATGGGTGGGGAAAGTTTAAAATCACAAACAATAACAAACTGATACAAAAGGAGAAGAGGGCCCTGCTCTTCTAAGCTTACAATCTATTCGGTCGAGGGGGAAGTGAAACAGTAGGAGAGGACTGCTTGGGTGAGGATGAGTTGGTCGAGTCAGGATGAGCTGTCGTGGTTGTTCAGAGGGCTTAGATGGCTTTATATTAGGGCTGCAACAACTAATCGATAAAATCGATAATAATCGATAATGAAATTCGTTGGCAACGAATTTCATTATCGATTAGTTGAATCGATTATTATCGATTATAAAATGAGGGTTTTTTCAGAGCAAACGCTCTGAAAAATCCCCCTCATTATATAATCCGTTTAGTCTGACTCACCGTCTCACAGCAGCAGCTCCTACTTACTCCCCCTCCCTGTAATCACTGTGACAACTGGCCCCGCCCCTTCCTTCTACAGGCCAGAACCACATGGCTGTGACACTCATCTAACTGTAAGTATATGTATATGTATATGTATATATATATATATAGATATATAATATGTGTATGTGTGTGTATATATATATATATATATATATATATATATATATATATGTGTATATATGTATGTAATATATATATATATATATATATATATATATATATATATATATATATATATATATATATATATTTGGGTGTCACGAACCGAGGACACAGATAGATAAGGAGCCCAGGTGCAGGGGATACGAGGGGCTCTGTCTGTACCCCACGATGCATGATGGCCTGGGGGTTGTTACAGACAGGCGCAGGAATAAACCACAGACAACAGAACATCAGGATCAAGAGATGTATTGAATGCGATGGTACAACAATATATATGCAATGGAAGTTACTTGGCAGGAAGCCCACTTGTGGGGCACACGGCAGATAAGCCCTCTTGCGGGGCACACGGCAGATAAGCCCTCTTGCGGGGCACACGGCAGATAAGCCCTCTTGCGGGGCACACGGCAGATAAGCCCTCTTGCGGGGCACACGGCAGATAAGCCCACTTGTGGGGCAAACGGCAGATAAGCCCACTTGCGGGGCACACGGCACGGCAGATAAGCCCACTTGCGGGGCACACGGCAGATAAGCCCACTTGTGGGGCAAACGGCAGATAAGCCCACTTGCGGGGCACACGGCACGGCAGATAAGCCCACTTGCGGGGCACACGGCACGACTAGAAGCCCTCTTGCAGGGCACACGACTAGAAGCCCTCTTCCAGGGCACACGGCACGGCTAGAAGCCCTCTTCCAGGGCACACGGCAGGTTGCCCACTTGCAGGGCACACGGCAGGTTGCCCACTTGCAGGGCACTCAACCAGGGTAGTCCGCTAGTGGGCAGTCATCCTGGGAGTCGCGATGCAGGGCACTCCTCTTGGGAGTCCACTAGTGGGGCGCTGGCCGCAACTCAGGAACACGGCAGATTGCCCACTTGCAGGGCACACGGCAGGTTGCCCACTTGCAGGATACTCAGCTTTGGAGTCCACTTAGTGGGGCGCTGGCCGCAACTCAGGAACACGGCAGATTGCCCACTTGCAGGGCACACGGCAGGTTGCCCACTTGCAGGGTACTCAGCTTTGGAGTCCACTTAGTGGGGCGCTGGCCGCAACTCAGGAACACGGCAGGTACTGGAACAAGGCAAGGTACTGGAACACGGCAAGGTACTGGAACACGGCAAGGTACTGGAACACGGCAAGGTACTGGAACACGGCAAGGTACTGGAACACGGCAAGGTACTGGAACACGGCAAGGTACTGGAACACGGCAAGGTACTGGAACACGGCAAGGTACTGGAACACGGCAAGGTACTGGAACACGGCAGGAACCAAACAGGTAGTCCTCAAACATTAATGTCAAGGCCCAGACTGCAGGGCTGGGCAGGTTTATAAAGGCTGACTTGATCAGGTAAGCCACTGCAGCTGGACCTGATAATTAGTCTGAGAGGTTCTGAATGGTAAGGGCGGCCACTAGTGGCTGGAAACGTGAAATGAATAACAAAGTTTGAACAAGTCCAGCTAGCGCATGGTGAAGCGTGACATTGGGCTACTGAAAGTTAGGGGAGGTGGGGGTTAATTTAGGGGCAGTTATGGTTAGTGGGGTGTTTAGGGTTAATTTAGGGGCAGTTATGGTTAATTGGGTGTTTAGGGTTAATTTAGGGGCAGTTATGTTAATAGGGTGTTTAGGGTTAATTTAGGAGCAGCTGTGGTTAATGGGGTGTTTGGGGTTAATTTGAGGCAGTTGTGGTTAATGGTGTGTTTAGGGTTAATTTAGGGGATGCTGTGGTTGATGGGGTCTTTAGGGTTAATTTAGGGGATGCTGTGGTTAAGGGGGTGTTAAGGGTTAATTTAGGGGCAGTTATGGTTAATGGGGAGTTTAGGGTTAATTTAGGGGAATCTAAATCCTGGGGGCAGTGAAGTGACATATCTGGGGGTATAAGGCATATACAGTATATAAGGCATATGTGGGGAGGGCAGTGTGGCATGTCTGGGGAGGACGGAGTGGTGTATCAGGGTGTATAAGGCATATCTGGGGGTAGAGTGGCATATCTGGGGGTAGAGAAGTGGCATGTCTGGGAGGCAGGGTGGCATGTCTGGGGAGGATGGAGTGGGGTATCAGGGGATATAAGGCGTATCAGGCACAGTGGCAGATGTGGGAGGCAGCGTGGAGTGGCAGATGTGGGAGGCAGCGTGGCATATGTGGGAGGCATTGTGGAGTGGCAGATGTGGGAGGCAGCATGGCGTGGCATATGTGGGGAGGGCAGGGTGGCATGTCTGGGGAGGATGGAGTGGTGTTTCAGGGGGTATAAGGCGTATCAGGCACAGTGGCATGTGGGGGGTAGAGTGGAGTGGCAGATGTGGGAGGCAGCGTGGCGTGGCAGATGTGGGAGGCAGCGTGGAGTGGCAGATGTGGGAGGCAGCGTGGCGTGGCAGATGTGGGAGGCAGCGTGGAGTGGCAGATGTGGGAGGCAGCGTGGTGTGGTATATGTGGGAGGCAGCGTGGAGTGCTGTGGTAGGCAGCGTGGCATATGTGGGGGGGGCAGCATGGCATGTCTGGGAGGCAGCGTAGCAAGCCTGGGCTCAAATGTGCATATATTGGGGGGCTGGTTGGGAAATAAAGACAAGAAATGTATTATCAAAGTTTTTTTATTCTGCTGTTTGTATTTAACATCATTTGTTTAGTAAATTATTTTAAATAAATGAAAAATTTACATTCATTTTTTTTATCCGATTAATCGATTAATCGAAAAAATAATCGGACAACTAATCGATTATTAAAATAATCGTTAGTTGCAGCCCTACTTTATATTTCAAAACTATGTTAATCAGAAATTTCACAAAAAAATATGAACTTGCTTGTGCGCATTCTACCAGTGTGTAAACACATTAGGACATCTGTTTTCATTGTAATGTAACTGTAATTATTGTTTTGAAAAGCAAACAGCATAATTGCAAATTAGTTCTTACATTTGGTCTTGTTCTTTCCACGCAGTATTTCCATTAAGTATAGTTACATTCTAGTAAAATCTATTTTTTTATTTGTAGTAATTTATTATATGTAATAATTAGACCAAATTATTACAAACTGCATATTTCCTTTATACAAGAAAATAAATACAAAACATTCAAATAAATATATATATATATATATAAATATATATATAAACAGTAGCGTACCTAAAAGGGGGCGAGGGGGGCGCTCTGCCCAAGGTGCCACTCATGAGGGGGTGCCTGGTGGCTTGATGGCCACCGAATGCAGGCCCGCAGCTTAGTGCTGTGGTGCCTGCACACTGCATAAGGAAACTCTTTTCCCGTGCAGGGAGAGTAGGAACGTGGGCAGTAATACAGTGTCCCCATACAGTGCGCACGCGCCATAGATGTCTGCACGCCCCCCCCAGTGATGCTCGGCCGGCCCACAGGCCAGTGATATCTGCAAGAGAGGTAAGGGGGTGCAGGAGAGTGAATGGGTGAGTGGATGAATGAATGTTAATTAGTGAGAGAATGAATGTTAGTGGATGATTGAATGAATGCATGAATGATTAGGGGGCAGAGGTGGCACAGGCAGACTGATTAGGGGGGCAGAGGTGGCACAGGCAGGTTAATTGGGGGGCAGAGGTGGCACAGGCAGACTGATTAGGGGGGCAGAGGTGGCACAGGCAGGCTGAATTGGGGGCAGACTTGGCCCAGGCAGACTGTTTCAGGGGCAGACTTGGCACAGGCAGGCCGCTTCCGGGGCAGCGGTGGCACAATTATGCTGCTAAAGGGGCAGCGGTGGCACATTTAGGCTGCTAAAATAATTTATTTTTCCAGATTTCTATTTTTTCTAGTTGACGGACAGTTAAAAATTTGTGAAATAAATAATAAATAAATATTCTTGCCAACATTCATTTTTTGTGTGGGAGGGGGGTGCCACATACAGGATCCGCCCCTATATATATATAGAGAGAGAGAGAGAGAGCGAGAGAGAGAGAGAGAGAGAGAGAGAGAGAGGGGTGATTATCTAGAACCAACATAGTCTTCACACTATATACTAACACCTCCCCACACACTAATGATGTACACTGACACACAGCACTGTACACTAACACACTTGTTCTAACACCATACACTAACACCCAACCCAGTTTCACACTGTAGACTGACATACCCCAAAGTCACATACACTCATTGTAACACCCCACACAGTTTAGCATTGTACACTAACACACATACACTAATTGTAGCAACGTGCTTTGACACTCCCCTCACACACTCTATATGCTGAGACATGCAGTCTAACACTATACACTGACTCATGCTGTTCACTGTTTAAATTGTACACAGACTTATTCTAACCCTGTTTACTGACACACACATTTTAACCCTCTACACTGACACCCACAGTCATATAGAGTCATTTTCAACAAGGACAGGCACAGAGATGGTTCATGGCAGACATTTTTACAGTTGCTGGACTCAGTGAAGGACACTATCATTTTTTTTATTTAAAACAATAGTAAATAGTGCCCTTGAAAAAACTGTGTGTTACAGTGAATCATTCTATACACTTTAGGCCCAAAACAGTAATAGTATGGTTAGTTTGTCACAATACCTGCATATACACTGCCCATACATACACATATAGACTACCCTTATACTCGCCTGTCCATACACACACAGATACACTGCTCATACTCACAAAGATACACTGCTCAAACACACATATATAAACTTGCCATTTACACACATATACACTCCCCTTTCACAGATACATATATACTTCTATCAGGGTCCCCGTTTGAGACCCCAACAAAGCCACTCACCTGAATATCTGCTAACCGCGGGTGCCAGGTCCCGTGCTGCTTCCTCTGTTCCCTCCTCGTCTGCCTCCCGCATGGCTGCTTCTCACCCATCTTTATTCATCCCCGAATGGAGACGGTGAGGAATGCGCTCGGATGACGACATGAACAAGGGCGGGTGGCTAGGTCCACGAGTGGCTAGTTTAAAACCGAGTTTTACTCAGTGCTCAGTTATTGTGCCGTATTGACCCATTAGCTTTATGCTGTTTGCTCTCCCTGTTGATTCCCGTATACCAGACCTTGGCTATTCTATTCAATCTATTGATTCCCGTGTACCAGACCCTTGCTATTCTATTGGACTTGCTGAATTCCATTATATGCTATTACTTGTGGACCCTGCTGACCTCCGTGTTCCCTGCCCATTCGTTCGGACAGAAATTTGGGGGCATTTTTCATTTGGGAATGAAATTCGTTGCCCGGTCCCCACATTCACTCTCATTCTCGTTCACTCTCTTTCTCATGCTCTCTAAATGTTTTCCTATCTTCTCTGCCAACCATTACTGCTGACCACTTGTGCTTCCACATCTTCTTCATCTTTTATTTTCAGTCTGCTATTTTCAATCTTCTATCTTTGAGGGACATAACTGGGTGGGAACTTCCATCAAAATAGTGGCACTTCTGGTGACATGCTTTCCACGATCCTCCAATATCCAATGCCTTAAGTTTGATTCGTGAGTGGTCCTCCCTTGTTTTTGTGGAGTCATAGGAATTTCCAAATTTACCAAACTTTGTTAAATTTGCACTTTATATGAATCCAAATGCTACTATTTATATTTAAAAAAAAATTTGGGGAAAAATATGATAAATATGAGATAAACTTGCATTAGTTTCCTTAATTTGCTACATTCAAAACTTTGCCACAAAACTGTTCTTGAAATATATATCTTTTCAAATAATACATTGAAAAAAAAACCCTCTAAAACATGTTAAACAAAAAAGCACCAATTTCATTAAACTTTAAGAGGTGACTTTCAACAGAAATGAAAAAAAAAACGTATTGTTTGTCCAAAGTTCACATTTACCTACTGAGCCAAGTAGGGTGTGGAAATATTTAGGAAGTACTATTGATTTTTGGCATCATTTGATCCGTGGAATGGATTTCACATGACCTTCCACAGTGATAATAACACGTGTAATCGGAGAAAGAACAGTGAATAGTAGGTAAGAAAGAAATTGTAGAAAAGGAAATAAATCTTTTAAGTAGGTCAACTGGCAAATTGTAGTTCAGATTAGCTGATGGTCAATAGAATTTAAACAGTGTCTATTAAATATTATCTTTTTACCTGTTACTGGAAAAATAGTTAACAACAACTCTTATGTAAAATATCTTAAACACATTGTAATGTGTATATATATATATATATATATATATATATATATTTGAAAATATACTATATACAGTATATTTGAAAATATACTGTATATACAAAATATACACAATACTAGGAGAATAATTAAATAATAGGAGTTCTATTAAAAAAAACACTCAATTTCTCCTTAACAGAAAGAATGAACAAGGTTGTGTTTAAGCCGATTCAAAACTGCTGAGGACTGGGACAGTAAAAATGCCACCATTCACAACAACATCCTCACTATAGAGCAAGGACATTCCGCTTAAGATTCTGCTTATAAAAGAAACCAACCTATCAGTGCACTTATATAACAACATATATAACAACAAGAAAATCCCTTATTGCTAACATAGGGGGCCAGCAAACACTAGTCTCCTTGCTGCTTCTTCCATATGTCTACTTCAAATGTGTGAGGACACTCCCTTCCCTCAACTTCCTATGACCATGAGGATGCTAAAGAATGTCCTCTGTTCTAATACTCACCACTCCTGTGAATAAAGCAAGTACAGTAAGGGAAATTAAACATTCTTTGGACAGACTATCCTGAATGTTAGATGAGACTAAGGTTTACATTTGAAGCCTTTACAGCTGGAAAAATGGGCAGGGAAGATGAGTTGAATGGTTCTTATTTGCTATCACAATCTGTGTTTCTGTCGTCACAAATCAAACCCATATCCCCTGTAACACATTTGAAAGGGTCTTCTGAACCTTTTCACAGAGCTTGTGACTTACTGGATGCCGCCAACACTTTGCTTCCTGGATGTACTACCAACTGATCTACTGTCATCCTGACTATTGGCATACAGTAGCTGTTGTCTGACCCTTGTCTGGACTCCTTTTGGACCTGGTCTCCTCCTTATCACCAGATGCTGTGTTATCATTTGGCATCCCATGTCACTGTTGGTGTTTTCTTCTCTTCTTCCTCACTCTGGTTAGCTGATCCTGATATCATGCATTCACTCACATTGATTGGCTTTGGCCCAACTGGAAACCTGCCCCAGATAGCACACACAGGTCCAGGTAGGTTATACCAATCTTTGTTTTATGATTTAAACCTGGAATGCTGTCCAGGTCCCAATGCAGCAGAGCTTAGACTCTATGCCTATTTAATGTTTTGCATAGATGTTAATCAGCTCCAATGATTCTTTCAAGCCTTTAGCGGTTACTCTAGGGTTTTTTCTTACCACATTGAGCATTCTGCGTTGTGCCCTTGGAGTCATCTTGGTTGGGCAACCACTTCTAGGGAGAGAGTTGCCACAGTATTAAAGTGTCTCCATTTGTAAACAGTTTGTCTAACTGTGGACTAATAAATATGTAAACTCTTTGATATAGCTTTGTAACCTTTTCCAGCGTTATGCAAATCAACAATTCTTGATTGTAGGTTTTCTGAGATTTATTTTTTGTGAGGCAGATCAGCAGATGAAGATACTTCTTGAGAATAGCAAGCAGTTCTAAAACACACCTCCAATTAACTTTTGTTGAAGTGATTACCCTAAGGGTTTCCAACTCACACTGTGAATGTTTGAATGGTGTATTCAATATGTGCAAGAACAATACAATAATTAGTGTGTTAGTTAAAACAGATTGTGTTTGTTCATTCTTGTAACGTAGATGAAGATCACATCATATTTTAAGACAAATGTATACATAAATGCTGGCAATGCCAAATGGTTCACTTACTTATTCTTGCCATTGTATATTAAAAAACAAAACAAGAGTTTCACAATATATCTGGGGGGGGGGCAGATATCCACCCTCTTTCCCTATCCCATTCTCAGTGGGGCACGTGTTAATTAAATACATCTGGGGTGTTTTGCTCAAATCTGCGGCTGCCATCCTCACTGCTGAGGGCAAGGATGTGACATCATATGACATCATATTCTGGTGTTCTGTGTTTCAAGGGCATATAGTGTCTTTTACTTCCTACTATGGAGGCTGCAACAACTTAGCAGAGTCCTTCATAGTGTAAATTAGCTGGTTGAGGAGATCAGAGATCTAACTTGTAATTAGCCCAATAAACAGTGGTGCACCAAGGGGAGGCCTGGCCTGATTTTGAGGCAGTGGGACTGCTGAGCCCTTGGACTTAAACCGCTGCCCCATCCTTTGATGGAAACCAATTCCATGCATCCTCGATAGTGTAGAAAAAAAGAATTGGGAAAAATATTTTTCTTCAATTTTTGGGCTGTATATTTTTTTACTTCTTATACTTTTAATAAGAAACATTTTGTATGCTGTGTGTATTTGCCCTTTCTGATAAAATAATAATACATTTTTATAATAAAATTGAAACAAAAAAGTTAATCTGCTTTTTATGCAAAAACAAAAATCAAAAGATGTGTGTATATATATATACACATATATATTTTTTTCTTTTTAAGAAAGTTTTCCTTTTTATTGTGTAGATAGTCAACCATGCAATTTGACAGATCATAACATTTTTATCCTGTCATTTTATTCTTTCTGAGAAACTTTTGCTTGCTGAACCTCCATTCCTCTTTATGTTTTGACATTGTTATTTTTGATTTTAGTATGACGCCTTGCAATGCTCCTAGCTTTCAGTTCTGGGTGAGATCTTAATCAATCCGACATTTGCTTTGTATCTGAAAAGCTTCCCAATACTGAATTTTCCCAGAGGGTTGATTTTCATCTCTGACTCGCTGAGGAACCAATTCTGTACTATGCTGCGATTAAAAGTACTGGCGTTCCAAAAATAAATACCTTTATTTTTTGTTGTGATCACCGTTAATATAAAAGAGTGAGTCTTTTAAAAAAATAATTCTTATATTATTCATGTATTTATTTTGAGTATATGTGACCCTCCTATAGAAAAACATTACGAAAATAGGGGAAATAAAAATAAAAACATAACCACGACTGATTAACATTTATAACAAATAACTTAAAAGAGTTTTCAAAATGCTGCACACGCCTGGCAAACGGCACACTGGCTTTCTGAATAAAATATGAGGATTTGCTCCTGCACGGCCAACTCCGTTATAAATAAAAATATGATTGGGAAAAAGCTAAATGGGCTTCATAATATCTGCAGAGCAATAAACATTATAGCTGTTACTGACAGTACTGGCTTTTCATGAAGGGTTGTGGTGTGCAAATAGGAGGCATGAAGGATGTCAGCTACTCGTTTGCAAATGAAGATGTAAAGAAAATATCTATGACAGTACATGCAAGAGTTCATATTTGAAGTCTGGCTAAGTGAACTGACAACATCAGGGGAAAAACTGCAGAAGCTTAATGCTTGCTTTCTGCCTTCCAGCTACCGGGAGGAAGGAGTTGGAATTTAATAAATTTAAGATGAAGAAAAAAAAAGTCGAGAAAGGATGGCATGTTGGCTCATTTGTAGAATCTTAGGTTCAGAAATAATTAACTGGGTTACTCATACAACAAGCCGTTAACATTAGAATTAAAATATAATTCTACACGTCTGTAGAATATTAACCTGTTGGCTGCCAGAGGAGTAAGGAAAACACTGGTCAGCAAACGGGTACATAGTTGATGGGTTAAGCTGCTTATAATTCAGCTGTCAAGCTTATATAGTTATTTATTCTTGTTCACATGGGAATCCAAACCTCTTTTTTTTATACAGATTCATTTCAGAATCAATTAGAGTTCATGGCAGTACTGTCTTTCTTTTGCTAGGGGGATTATCTGGGCACTCGTTTAGCTGACAAAATCTATGAATGAACATTTTACACTCTATCGACAGAATTTTTTAAGGACACAAAGGGGATTGAAATTTTGAAAACAACAGATGGCAGATAATCACCAGAAATGGTATTCCATTTTGTCTTGTAAAACTAATATACTTCTGGGTTCTCTTTAAATTCAGGTCAGTGGGTCTACGACACAGCACAGAGATCACTGATATAAATGTGTTTCAGTATAAAAATATTTTTTAGATTCAAGCCTTTCTTTCAAGGTTTTGAATGGTGCAGGGTACTTTGACCCATCGAAAAATAAAGACCTTAAGATAAACACATCTACAGAGTTAAAAGTCATTTATTTTATGTCAGTCATAAGGTAATGTTCTAGTATCCAGATAAATAAAGAAAAAAAATCATATTTCAAATATTATTATTATGTTATTGAAGTTAGCCTCCAAAGCCAAATCATTCTTGTTAATAGCTTTTACTTTTATTTGGACATATAATTCATTCATCTAGATATTTTCTTATGTAACCTGGTATCTAACAAGGAAACTAGCAACACAGTTAATATTTTCATTAGACTTGTATGTTCGGTATGAATTGCAAATTTACGGAATTTTGGTATATTCTGTGATTTACTTCAAAATCAAGTGATAGAATTTGGGTACGCAACTCCAGAGAAAATAATATTCAGACAAAGTAATGATTCCGAATATATGTTTATTTACCTCATTTGGCTTTTCTCAATGAGGGATCAGTCATCCCATAGGTGAACGTATGCTTTGATCCTAAAAATGGTGCTTAGTCATAGGCATACAGACTAGATAATTTCCGTTCTTAAATAGTGCTTACCCAAAGTGCTCCACAATTTAAACGGCAACATACACAATTACAATATATGTAAAGTCTGTTTATTTGTGAGAGGGGTCTTAGGGGGTATTACGTTTGCGTCCTTGAGGGTGCTATGTTTGTGGGCGTTTGTTTACCGCTGGGCGTCTCCTTAGACCTTACTTAGTTCAATCTCTCGCAGCGGTATCTCCAGGGCCGGCCCAAGACAAAATGCCGCCTGGGGCGAAGTTTAAAATGCCACCCCCCCATTATCTACCCTCCCTCCCTGCCGCCCCCCCATTATCTACCCTCCCCCCCTTGTACATACCTTTCAGCAGTCCTGCGGCGAACCTCCCTGTTCGGTCTCAGTACCGGCTTGTAATGCAGAGTGCCGGAAATGACGTCATCTTCTGGCGCTCAGCATTACAAGCCGGCACCAGGACCGAGCTAGAGGAGAGAGGGGCGCCGAGCAGGAACTGACAACTTGGTAAGCGAAAACCATTCGGCACCCCTCTCTCTCTCCTCTGCGAGCCCTCTAGCTCGGTCTCGGTGCCGGCTTCAAAAATGCCGCCTGGAGCAGTTCCCCCACTCGGCTCCATTGTCGGGCCGGCCCTGGGTATCTCATTACATTTCCATGACGTCCCTTCGCTGCACATCTGATACTTCACTGTTCCTCGTTCAGTCATAGCTGGGCAGCAGTTCTGCTAGTTTCCATGTGCTGGAGGGGATAGCGAGAGAGGGGGGTTTCACAGAGCTGCTTCACAGAGCTACTTCTTTGCTTCATGTGCGGGGGGGGTTTGTTTGGTCAAGCTACTCCTTTGCTTCATGTGCCAGGCGAGGGAAGGGGGTTTCCTTTGGCCGAGCTACTCGTTTGCTTCACGTGCGGGGGGGTTTGATTGAGATGCTCTTTCACTTCTTTTCGTGCTAGGTGGAAGGGGTTACGTTTTTACAAATAGAAAATTTATAATGGCATGATGTTATTTTTGTAGTTGATCACTGTGGTAAATGTATTGCCCACAATAAACATAATAACACTATACCTGTAGGACTATTAGCTATTTCCAAATAAGCATAATTTTAGTACGCCAAAATCACGTCCTACTGTTTGGAGACACTGATGCTAGGTAGGACCACAAGGAGTGGGCTGAAACAAGGTCAAGGAGGAGTCAAGGTGCCAGAAATAAGGGAAAATGAAGAACGAGTCAAGGTCCGGAGGTCAGAATCAACAAAGTCAAGGCAAGGTCAAACACTGGAGACTGTAATCAGAACGCAAACTGAGAAATAGGCACTATGAAGCATAAGCACAACCATCAGAGGGCAAGGTCTCATGTCCTCTGAAGGTTTATATAAGACAGGGAGTAAATAGGCACCAATTCCAGGTTGGCGCCAAAATGTTCAAAAAGTCTGATGTCACTACCTGTTCAGGTATTACGGTGGCCATCTTGTGTGTAGCATGACGTAATCTATACGTGTAGGAGCCGGGATACCCATGACTCACCACCAGAGGGCACATTTTGTTGGATGTATGTCTTGCTCTTCTCTGTGGCACCTGGGATGATGGCAGGGCTCTGGTTGGAGGTCTCTCTCTCTTTCGTGGCTGCTGGCTGATGAAAGGGGGACTCCCTCTCCTCCATGGCGGTTGCTGCTGGCTGACAGAAGGGGGTCTCCCTCTCCTCCGTGGAGGCTGCTGATGCAGGTTGGTGACAGTGCCTCCCCTCAAAGAGGCAACCACCTAGTGACTTACATCAGGGCGCTTTGGTGGATAGCCACACCCTGTCACCTGGCATGTAGGACAGGATAGAAGATATTCTCCTCTCAGTGTATTGTTTATGGTGCTGAGCAGCCCATTCTAGCTCTGCTTGGACAGATAACCAGGTAGAATGGAGAGTTGCGAGGCATGTATTAAGAGGTGGAACTGAGGATGCAGGTTAGGAGCCGGGAAACATCTGAGGGTGAGGACCATATAGGCAATAGAAAGGAGCTTTTCTGGCGGACTTCTGTACTGAGTTATTGTGGGCAAACCCCACAAAGGGCAGGAGATCCACCCAGTTGTCCTGATGAGTGTTGACAAATAGATTGCCCTCTCCTGCGTGGTAGCTGCTGGCTAACGGAGGTGGTCTCCCTCGCCTTCGTGGTGAGTGCTGCTGCTGGCTGACAGAGAGGTGGGTCTTCCTTTCATCCGTGGCAGCTACTGATGCAAGTTGGTGACACCTGCAAAGTAACTATTTAATATAAATATGATTTAAACATTATCTATTATACCACAGTACATAATGATTTATAAACCTGGTAATGTATGCATTACTATTCATCTAAATATGCTACTAATAAGCCATATGGGTGGATATTACAAAAAAAATAAAAATATTAATTTGTATATATACACTCAAAATTATTTTTCAATTATTATATCATTATTGATGATGTTGTTTAGATGTTCTCTTATCCTTTTAGGGTCTTATTGTACGTACAAGATATTGCATTTGACATTTGACATTTGTTTGCACATTATAAGATACACTACATATGATATATTACAATTAACAAATTGTGTTAATTTTAAGTTCTCACCCGTGATGTCAGATTTAAATGCTTTGGTTTGTTTAACATATTTAACATACGCTTCTACCCCCACACAATTTTTAAATCTTTTTTTGTTTATTGTTTCTTACAAATAAACTTGGTGATAACCATGTATGTAGTGTTTTAGTTTTTCCTGCCATAGATTGTATTCCATCTGCCAGAATATTGGCATTTATGGGGTCAAGTTTAACTGTATTAACTGTATGTTTAGTTCTCTGGACTCTTTATGAACCTTCAATAAATCTTTTTTGTTTGTTTTGCTATATTGTATCCTTTTTCTACAACCCATTTGGGATCGTTTCTCTGGTATAGCCTTTGTTTTAAGCTTATTGATTGTTTCTCAAGGGTTGTAATTGAGGAAAAATTCCTTGAGAGTAAATTCATTCACCTATAGGAACTTGAAATCTATGTTATTTTGGTTTTACTAGTTATATCCCCGATCAATTTCAAGTCCAAAAACTAGTCACCAATGAATGGTAAATTACAAATTTTAATTATTTGTATTGGCAAGGTCCTCAAACAATTTGGTCTGCCGCACTGTACCTATCCATACGAGCAACAGGTCATCAATAGGTCATTTATGGAGGCTTCCCCTAAGGACATTCATGCATACTAGGAGGCTGTGCAGATACAAAGTGCCAGAGGCTACTTCACTACAATTGTTCTGTAAGTACCCTTTTGCTTTGGTGTGAACCATAGAAAACAAACCCAAAGACTTTCCAGCCCTACCAAAGCCTGTGCGGAATTCTTCCAGGAAATCACATGGTGTGTGCTTTAATGTATTGTGTTAAGGATTCTTCTTGGTTCATAAGGAACTGTCTGAACTTGAGTAAAGAAATCATTATCACAGAATGTCAAACCTAAACTTGCATTTTCTCCCACTGGGAATCTCTTGGGGTTATCCCCAAGTGTAAAGATGTCAGGCCGTTTAAGCGCTGTATGTTCATGGCACAAGTAGTCTCACCCTTTTGTGTATGTAAAGTGTAATACCATACTACATACATGACCTTCTTCTTTTGTCTGAAATACACTTAATGTTTTCCAGAAAGTTACAAAATGCAAAAAGAGGTTCATTGCTGAACAAGTGTTTGAAATCAAAGCTGTTTCCTAGCATATTGCACAATTAAGCAAAACAAATGAACTTTTAAACTGTCAAACTCAAAGAGTACTTCATTAGTGATTTACAAATACGGATTTAAGATAAGTGGATTTTTGTTTGCCTGGGGGTCTCAGTTTTAATATTTGCTAATGTGATAATGTTGACTTATCTTGCTCAGTAGAAACACATTTGCAAAAATAAGGCTATTCATACTAATAAATTCAGGACCTCAAACTTTCCATGACTTCTTAAATCCCAAAGCATTCAAAAATATAACAATGGAACAATGATCTTTTTCAATCCATTTATTTGGAATAGGAACAGTATCTATGACAGTCAAAGTTATGAACAAAGTAATTCCTGAGTTCAATAGTTTATTAGACAGCATAGCAGAAACTGTGACGCGATCAGTTTTTGCCAACTATAATATTTCAAACAGTTAGTACTAAGAAATTATAACATTACTTGTGGTTTATCAATACAGTGAGACATATACTTCATTTAGTACAAGAGCCAAAATTAGTACTTCTGCCCAAAGGTGGTCCAAAGTTACTTTGATACAAAAAATATTGATACATTCGTCCAATTATATTTTGATGCCTAAGAAAAAAGATCCCATATAGACAATGAAAAATATTACTGAGTAAAAATATATAATCAGTGACACTTAAAGTTCTCCTTTTGTTATTTCTGATAAAATATACATTTTGCATCATCAATAACATTGATTTGAAAAAGTGTTTATTTTTAAAACTATATTTGTGTGTTTTTTTTGTTGTGCCAAGCACTTAACTGGTAACATGCATACTTTTTTCTAAATTCCTAATTTTCTGTAAAAAAAATGGCACCTGAGTAGTAGTGTAACTATGGGGGTCTCTTTAGGGGGCCCAGGCAACCCATGTGACCACTTGTTACATTGTGGCGTATAAACAATATATTTTAATATTTAATATTTTCATTGTTGATTCTCTCATCATGGACCTTGCAACATTCAAAACAACATTAATTCCCATACCTCCAAATGTGATGATTTGATGAATCCACTAACTAACCAGCTATAACATCATATTCTGGCACACTGCTTTTTAAGGTCCAGCAGTGCTTAGTAAGTTTACTATAGAGCAAGGGGTGGATAGGCACAGTGTTCCATAGTGTATGTCACTATGGTTAGATCATGGTGAGGATTTCCTGTGTCATGTCATCAGAGTTCATAATTACACAATGAGATGGAATATACTATTTGTGTAAGCAAATTCTTTCTAAACTAATCTTAATCACTGGCTATGACACTAATTTGAACAATAAAATTGCAACTTAGACTTTTCTTATGACAACACCTATAGCTTTCTTTTTCTACAAGTTTCTGAAATAAGACTGAAAGTTCACCGCTGCCCTCTGGCAAATCATACAGTTCGTGTCCTAAATGAGAAATCCCAAGAAATGCATTTTACAAAACCTCAACTTATATCTGTCATACAAGTAAGGATGAACATTTCAGGATACCTGGGGCTCCTGTCATATGGTTTGATCTTGCTCTGGCTTTGATTTAGCTGACTTCATCTGAAAAAAAAAACAATAACTAGAATCCATTTTAACTTCTATTTCAGAGCTTAGCTTCAGTTCAGTCACATCAATTGCATAGCAGATACAGATTTTTGTAACTCCTTTTGTTTTTTTAAGAAGCTCGCCAAATTCACTGTCATACATGATAATTTGCTCATATTTGAAAAGCGGTCTTTAATAATATAATTCTTTACATCATAGACCATGTGTGTTTCCAGATAACTTGCTGAGATTGTCTCTCAGTGAGCATATCTCTGCTTTTTGATTGATGTACATGTAAAAGAGATATTTTTCACAAATAAAATCATGTTTCCGTTGATAAATCGATAAACACAAAATATGTCTACTGCAGCTACCGCACATCTGTTAAAAGGGATGTTGATATATTTCAAAATGCACACAACAATCATTGTTATAGGTGCCAAATAAATTCATTGAAAAGTTTAGTCATTTCAGTTAAGGGTTAACTTAACTGATCTTTGTTATAAAATGTCTATATGTTAAAAGTATTAAAATGTAATACTAGATAGTGAGAGGCAGGTAAAAAGACAGACATACATACAGACACATATAGGAAGAATACCATTTAAGCAATTTAACCTTTTTTTTCCAATCATCAAATTGTTTGAGGTTGATTAGTAAATTCGCTGTAGGATCATATATGTGCACTTCTGTAACCTCTCATTGGCGTGCCTTTGAAATACCATTCTTCCCTGCATGCACTCATTTAGTTCTCAAAATGTTTGCTTCACATTTATTGATCTCCTTCACCTTCCTGTAGAAGGTTTTATTTTCTCAATTATCATCTGCAGTTGTCGGTGCTGCAACCTTTGACAATTGGCATAACACTTAAATAGTCAATCTGGATAGTTTTACCTATATTCAAAAATAAAACCATCTATAGCTACAGTTTTTACATTTTTTCGCAACTATTGAAAGAAATAACTTAAGTGTTTCTACTGATGCCGTTTGAATTTTGGCAAAAAGTACTTTTATATAAAATATAACAACTAAATATACATAAGAACTATACTGTATGTGAAAACAATTAATTTATCTTGGTGATACATTTTACTAGGTAAACAGAGGATACCAATAAGGATATCGCTGTTACCTTTTTCTAATCTAATACGGTTTATATTATTGTTTATAGTAGGTGGATGTCTGCACAGGAATACAAGCACATTATACATGGCCTAGAAGTTCAGTCAGCAGCTTCACAGAACTCATGTCTGACCCATGCCGTGAAATAATACTAGATCAGTGATATTAAATCAATATGTTGATTTTATTTGCAATTGCTTAACAGTGACCGACCTCATTACAGCCCTGAAATATCACCAAACTGTAGGGTCCATTAGAATCTAATATATAAGTAATGTATAACCATCTGCTCCTTAGCAGGTCTAAAAATTAGGTAAATACAACCTTAGATGAACAGCAACACATGACATATTACACTGTGTTATGAGTTATTTACCAAAAATAAAGCTAAAATAGAGAAGCCATGCGTGGAAAAAGTACTCTCTTACTGCTTCCATATAAATTAAGTTGCTAAGTAGCAGACATGTCCTGCTAATCAAATGCCCTTGATTATTGATCATCAGCAAGTGTGACCTCTATAAAAGCCAACGTGTTAGCAGTTAGTTGATCTGGAGCAATCAGGTGTGTTAACACAATGCCAAGGAGGAAAGACATCAACAATTAGCAATGGAGTAGCAGACAAAGAGCGAAGACTTTTGGAACAGCAGACGAAGAAATAAGTCAGAAGAAAGAAGATAGAAGAACAATAAGATATAATTATGAGCAACAAGGAGACAGGGGCACAGTAGTGGTCAACGGAGATGGTAGGAAGACACTTAGAGAGCACGAGACAACGAGTGTGAGAGAATATGAGTAGGAGTGTCAGAGTGTAAAAGAACATGAGAGTAAATAAGGGTGAGTGGGAAAAAACTGTGAAATTCAATAGAAAATTCAGAGCTCTTTGCTTCGTTTTCGTTTCTTGTGTTGGGGGTCCATCCTCGTTTTCAAAGCTTTGTACAAATTGGCAAATTTGTTAAAAGTTTATATTCGGATGAATCCGAATCCAAAAGTATAAAAATCAAAACACTGCCAACTACTAATATTGATTATTACAGTAGGTCCTCTCCAAATAAAAACTCTTCAGTAAAATATCACAGAGAGTCTGCAACAAGAAGCGATCACAAAAATGCACTAGGGTGAAATAAATGTCCTAAAAAATCTTATCCCCTTTAATTCTTGGTTTGGCATTGAATTGATTCATGCTTATTCTTGTCAAAAGAAACTGTGTAACAAATACAGGATGACAATTACAATATGCTAACCAAGTTAATCCATTCACGACAAAGCCCATACATGTACAGGTTCACAATGTATTTTAAAAAATGAGCGTTCACAAACAAATATATGATCAAAGCAATATCTTTACTTTTCAACCACTGGTAAGAGTGCATATTTTGAATAGATTAATCTACTATGTAACTAGAAATTACCGTATTGGCTCGGATATAGGCCGCCCCCGTATATAGGCCGCACCCTAAAAGTTTGGTGCTTTTTTAAAGAAAAAGTTTTTTTCTTTAAAAAAGCACCAAAAAACATGCTGCCACTCTGTCCTCTCCCCCCCCGAGATATGCTGCCACTCTGTCCTCCCCCCCGAGATATGCTGCCACTCTGTCCTCCCCCCCGAGATATGCTGCCACTCTGTCCTCCCCCCCCCCCGATTTACCAGAGCAGACTCCCGGGTGTCTTACGGGGCCGGAGGGGGACATCTATGCACATCGTGTATACAACTCCCGGTGCCGGCACTCAGCGGAAGTGCCGGCACCGGAAGTTGTATACGCGTATTGCCTAGATGTCTTTCGCCGGCCCTGCAAGACACCCGGGAGTCTGCCCTGGTAAGTCGGCGGGGTTAAAATGCATCGTGCGGATGTTCACCGGCAACGGCGCATCACCGCTGCCGGTGAACGTCCGTGCGATGCGCTTAGACAGCCTCCCATGCCGGTACTCCCCCCGTGGAAAGTGCCGGCAGGGGAGGCTGTCTGAGCGTATCAGACAGTAGGATGCAGGTCCCCTGCACCGCTGCGGGGGATCTGTATCCTAACCCCGCTGCCTGCCCGGCGCCCGGAACTGCATGTCCCGGGCGTCGGGCGCTAGATCCCGAATATAGGCCGCACCCCCACTTTAAAGACTTAAAGTGGGGGGAAAAAGTGCGGCCTATATTCGGGCCAATACGGTATTTTTCTAAATAAGTAATGAGGGTTGCTTGTCTAGAATATGATCCAAAGATTATTAAAATTATCGTCTCTTGATGTTACATTCACTGCTCTTCCATACTAAAGATGATAAGCTGAACTGAAGAAAACTGACAGTTTTAAAGCACATATTAAAGTGCTCTAGGAGTACATCTCTGTAAGTGCTTTAACATGTGTTTTTCAAAAACTAAAGAAACACTTAGCAGAGGTAGAGGCTGCAGTTCTGATTCATGCAACAGGAAAAGAGCTCCTTTTGAAATCAGCGGGTTTACTTTCCATACATGTGCTTGGGGTGCTGAGCAGACCTCCACCCACAGTGTGCCTGAGCCAGCCCCGGAGCTGACTGACAATAAGTATATCACATGAATGGAGAAGTGTTCTGCTGAGCACATTTCCTGCGCAGAAAATAGCTAGGGTTAGGCAAATTAATATAGGGGGACCGTGCATGTACAGGGGTGGAGGGCACCATGAAAATTTAAAGAGACCACACCGCTATCATATCATACACTGCTCAAAATAATAAAGGGAACACTAAGATTACACATCCTAGATCTGAATGAATAAACTAATCGTATGACATACTTTCGTCTTTACATGGTTGAATGTGCTGACAACAAACTTACACAAAAATTCTCAATGGAAATCAAATTTATCAACCCATGGAGGTCTGGAAATGGAGTCACACTCAAAATCAAAATGGAAAACCACACTACAGGCTGATCCAACTTTGATGTGATGTCCTTAAAACAAGTCACAATGAGGCTCAGTAGTGTGTGTGGCCTCCTCGTGCCCGTATGCTTGGACATGCTCCTGATGAGGTTGCGGATGAGCTCCTGAGGGATGTCCTCCCAGACCTGGACTAAAGCATCCGCCAACTCCTGGAGTGAAACATGATGTCCCAGATGTGCTCAATCGGATTCAGGTCTGGGGAACGGGCAGGACAGTCCATAGCATCAAAGCCTTCCTCTTGCAGAAACTGCTGACACACTCCAGCCACATGAGGTCTAGCATTGTCTTGCATTTGGAGGAACCCAGGACCAACCGCACCAGCATATGGTCTCACAAGGGGTCTGAGGATCTCATCTCGGTACCTAATGGCAGCCAGGCTACCTCTGGCAAGCACATGGAGGGCTGTGAGGCCCCCCAAAGAAATGCCACCCCACACCATTACTGACCCACCGCCAAACCGGTCATGCTGGAGGATGTTGCAGGCAGCAGAACGTTCTCCACAGCATATCCAAATGCCAAACGTCCTGCACGGTGTTGGGCTGTAAGCACAACCCCCACCTGTGGACGTCGGGCCCTCATACCACCCTCATGGAGTCTGTTTCTGACCATTTGAGTGGACACATGCACATTTATGGCCTGCTGGAGGTCATTTTGCAGGGCTCTGGCAGTGCTCCTCCTGCTCCTCCTTGCACAAAGGCGGAGGTAGCGGTCCTGCTGCTGGGTTGTTGCCCTTCTACGGCCTCCTCCACGTCTCCTGATGTACTGGCCTGTCTCCTGGTAGCGCCTCCATGCTCTGGACACTATGCTGACAGACACAGCAAACCTTCTCGCCACAGCTCGCACTGATGTGCCATCCTGGATGAGCTGCACTACCTGAGCCACTTGTGTGGGTTGTAGACTCCATCTCATGCTACCACTAGAGTGAAAGCACCGCCAGCATTCAAAAGTGACCAAAACATCAGCCAGGAAGCATAAGAACTGAGAAGTGGTCTGTGGTCACCACCTGCAGAACCACTCCTTTATTGGGGGTGTCTTGCTAATTGCCTATAATTTCCACCTGTTGTCTGTTCCATTTGCACAACAGCATGTGAAGTTGATTGTCCATCAGTGTGGCTTCCTGAGTGGACAGAAGTGTGATTGACTTCGAGTTACATTGTTTTGTTTAAGTGTTCCCTTTATTATTTTGAGCAGTGTATATTCAAAAGGTGCTTATGAAAGCTGGAATGTCCCTTTAATAAACATTATACATTGAAAATACTACACCTCAATTTAAATTTAAAGAACATTTGCAGCCAAATCTACTAAAATCCAATAGTTTAATTGGATCTCCTGGGAAACATATCATGTAACCTAGTTGGGCTGCAATGTTGTACACACTTTCTTTAGAAAGTGACCTTCACATGGCATAAATAGTTCAAAAGAATAAGATGTTGTTATCATATACGGCAAATGCTCCTTGACTTCAATAAGACTGTTTTCATATCCCAAAAGTAAACATCTGAGCAGATATATCATCCACTGTAATTGTCATCTACTTTTAAAATATTAATAAGCAAACATTAGAGTGTGCTACATGTTAGTCTTATAATTCTAGGCTCACCTTTTTCTTCTAGTTAATTTATATGCATTTTATTTCCAAGTGCAGGAAAGAAATGTGATTGACCTCTATTTTGAGTTTTGCAAGAGCTCAATTAAGCAAAACATATTTATTTTAAATTCGGTAAATCATAGTAGGCATAAGTTAGTGAGAAGTGGGAACTGATTTATAAGATCTTAATGCATTATGGACCACTTGAGAGTACAATCTTAGTATATAGTCATTACTTTCAAAAAATGATAGATTTATCATTGTAGTCATTTATTTATAAACCTGCAGGGTTTCCACTGAGCTTTACAGTTGGGGACTAATAAAGGTCCAGACTTCATTTCACACAAACATCACCAATCCAACAACTGTCTGGATTATTATGAGTTTTACAGCAGTCGTTTCTAAATCCTGTCTTCAAGCAACTGATTTTTAGGTAATTATGTTTAGAAAGGTACATATTATAATGTTGTTTTAGAACGCATATGCTGTATCTTGGAGATCTGGTAAACATGTACTCTGAATCACTGTAATGGACATTTCATTGACATCATAGTTAAATGAATTGGGCTGTTGATAAATAGTACTCAACATTGGAAATGATTCCATTCACTTTCAATTATATAGTAACAATTTAGAACCTGGGTTATACATTTATTTTATAAATATAAATCAAGTTGTACTTTTAGGATTAGTCACTGCCAATAAATATTGCACGAATGGTCATTGTCTGACAATAGTGGCCATTAGTGGCATTATTGTAAATGGGTGGGTATTCTGCATTTTCTATCAACTAAGTGAGCAAGAATCTTCATATTATACTTATTACAGTATTACATTTTAGTTATATAGTGTATCAACACAAAAATTATTTTTGATGTTCTCTAACATTATAATAGCGTGGGGAGTTTAAAAATAACATTTAAGCTAACAATATGCAATGTTACCAATAACAATGTTAACATGCAATATGTATTACAAGATGGCAATTGTGGTATGAGATTAAGATACAATGTTCTGTGTAATATGACACTATCCTAGTATTTAAAAAGTAATTCCTTAACAGGGTTTTAATTGGGTGTTGGGTGTTTAGTGTTTTCCTTACTGCCCAGGATTAAACATATGTTAAAGAACAATAAAGCATGGAGTAAACACACAGATTGATGTGAATGTGCAGTGGTCTGTTGTCTAGTGAGGCTTCTTTCCACCTGACCGACCTTGGTAGCTGGTGGCAAAACACTCACCATTATGAGTGAATGGTGAGTGTCTCATGACCATTGTAAAATCTGTCACCGTTATTCCAAAATCTGTCGCCACTACTGAAAAATAGGGACATGGGCTAGCCTAGCAACAGCCCTTTCCAACTTTCCAATCATGTAAGTCAAGTTCATGAGAGATGTGTCAGTTGTGTCAGTGAAGTTAAGTCATTAACTCAATGGACAACTCTAACTTTAATGAATAGCAGAATAATATATATATATATATATATATATATATATATATATATATATAAATACAACAAACATGTGAGGGCAGATGAAAAGTGAAACCCTCAGTATGTTCATCTGAAATGTGCACTCTCTCTCATGCTCCATAAATATTTCCTTACCTTCTCTACTGATCACTTCCGCTTCTACTTCCTCGTCTTCTTGTTCTTGATCTTATCTTTTCTATCTTGTCCATATCTCTGTGGACATAAAAAAATGGTACCAATTTTCATCCAAACCGAAAGGGCAGGGAACATAATTTGTTGCCCAAAAATGCAAAGGACTAAAAGATTGATTCTACCTTTTCAACTATTAACATATAATATGATAATTGATTGAGATGTATGGACAATTTTGTAAAGGTGTGCATGACACATGCCTCTTCTTAAATTAAAATACATAGGGGATACCAAATGCAAAATGCATAGGTGTCTACCACATCAATGTCTGGCTTAGTATATAGTGATGGAAGTTATGCTGTATGATCGTTAATATCTGGCTCAATATATAGTGATAGAAGTTATGCTGTACCACTGTCAACTAGATTGTAAGCTCGCAAGAGCAGGGTTCTCTTCTCCTATATAAATCAATTTAATGTCTGGCTCAGTATATAGTGATGGGAGTTACAATCTACCACAGAGCACAACTCCCATTACTATACACCGAACCATACATTGACAATGGTACAGCATAACTCCCATCATTTTCACATACTTACTTTTTCATACTTTCTCTCTCTCAATTTCTCCGTACCATTCCTTTGTTACTGTCTCTTTTCATGCTGCATATCCTTTTCCTCTCCACCTCCTCCTCTTCATTCTTCCTCTGGGCTCTTCCTATAAAGTCTTCTTTATCAATGCAAGGGCCTTCTATAATCACGTAGGGGGTGGGCGCACAGCATCGTTTGCCAGTGCACATCGCAAAGGAGCAGGATTGGAGGTCTGTATTAAGAGACCTTCCGCTTCCTTGATTAATTTTAAGCAAGTTAGAGGGAGATCCTGGATCTCCCCAACTGAGCCTGCTCTTCCTGCTCCTCCTGCTTCAGGAGAGTTGAGTTGCCATTCCTTGACCTCACTATACATCATACCCCAGTGAGCTTCTGCTGCAGGAAGAGCTTGGCTGGCCCTCTATAATGTTTTATTAACTCAGCAAAATGTCTTTAACCCCTTAATGACAATTGCCGGTCCTGGCACGGCACGGAAAAGCATGTGCTTTACGACAATTGACGTGCCAGGACCGGCACGTCTTTAAACGGGTGCAGAAAGCGATCTACTATCGCTTTCTGCACCCAAAAAGCGTTGCTGAATGCCTCGACCTCGAGGCATTCAGCAACGCCGCGATCGGCACGAAGGGGCCATCTCTGGCCCCTCCACGGGGCGTCAACATCCGCCATACTTTGTATGGCGGCGGACGCCCGTTTTAAAAGCGTTTACTTAAATGGTGTCGCTGGAATGCCTCGATCAGGAGGCATCCAGCGACACCAAACACTAACCTTTTGATGGGCTGTGACCGCTCCGGAGAGCGGTCACAGCCGCAGCTACCGGCAATCTTCGCCATCAAGGAAGATGGCCGCCGTCCTGTAACAGGAACCAACAAATTTTAAAATTTAGCTAGATGGTCCAGACCATCTAGAGAACTTTGGCTCCACTTGCAGGTTGAATACAGGTACTGCATTCACCATGCAAGTCAATGGAGCCCAGCTTTCTAATCACAGTGTGATTAGTAAAAATAAATTAAAAAATAAAATAAAATTAATAATAATTAGAAAAAAATAGTAAAAAAAACAGTAAAATGTAAAAATCATTTCCCACTGATGTCACTATCAGGGGAACCTCCAAGTTGAAAAAAAATGTTAAAATTTTTTTAAAAAAAAATAAAAAAAAAATATATATATATATAAAAAATATATTTTTGTGAGCAAGTCCTAAAGTTAGCATATTAGCTTAAAACAATTCTCGCATGGAAAGAGTTAAAATACTGGCATATTAAATGCCCGTGGGGTGTCTACTTTTAAAAAATGTATGATTTGATGGGGTAAATTGAATGGGCCAGGTTCAACAACGTCCCAATTAACACGGGGGGAAGGATGGCCACACATCTAATTTCCAATTAGAAAAATGCACACGTACCAAATGTGGCCTTTTAGTTCCCCCAAAAAATGACACACCCATGCATGTGGAGTATCACTGCACTCAGGAGATGTTGCTGAACACATTATGGGGTGTCGTGTGACAGCGGCATATACCAGGAGCTGTAAATTCATACATAAAGTAGGTGTGTGGGGGAAAAATACACACACAAAAATATTACTGCAAACTTTGAAAAAATGCTGGTGGTAAAATGTGTGCATGCAAAGAGTTAAAATACCAGCATTTAAAATACCCTGTGGTGTCTAGTTTTGAAAAATATATGGGTTTATTGGGCACACTGAAATGGCCCAGCTCAAAGATGTACCAAATAGGGCATGGGCAGTGGATCCCCAAATGCCAAAGTTCAACATTGAAAAAAGCGCATGCCCCAAATGTGGCCCTTTTGCCCCCAAACAGCCAGGCAAAATCATTCATGTGAGGTATCGCTGTACTCAGGAGATGTTGCTGAACACATATTGGGGTGTTTTGTGATAGTGACATATACGAGAACATTTTAATTCATACCTGAATTAAAATGTGTGTGGAAAACCAAATGCAAAAAAATGACTACCACAAAGTTTGACAAAGACTGGTGGTAGATATGGTGCATGGAAAGAGTTAAAATACTAGCATTTGAAATACCCTGGGGTGTCTAGTTTTCAAAAATATATGGGTTTATTGGGCACACTGAAATGGCCTGGCTCAAAGATGTACCAAATAGGGCATGGGCAGTGGATCCCCAAATGCCAAAGTTCAACATTGAAAAATGCGCATGCCCCAAATGTGGCCCTTTTGCCCCCAAACAGCCAGGCAAAATCATTCATGTGGGGTATCGCTGCGCTCAGGAGATGTTGCTGAACACATATTGGGGTGTTTTGTGATAGTGACATAAACGAGAACATTTTAATTCATACCTGAAGTAAAATGTGTGTGGCAAAACAAATGCAAAAAAATGACTACCATAAAGTTTGACAAAGACTGGTGGTAGATATGGTGCATGGAAAGAGTTAAAATACTAGCATTTGGAATACCCTGGGCTGTCTAGTTTTCAAAAATATATGACTTGATGGGGTAAATTGCATTGGCCGGGTTCAAAGATACCCGAAATGGCACAAGGGGGGAAGAATTACCAGATTTGGAAAAAATGGCTTTGAAATAGTAAAACGCTACCTGTACTTATTGCCCCATAATGGGTAGAAAAAAGCAAAAAAACATAAAAACATTGGGTATTTCTAAACTCAGGACAAATAGTAGAATCTATTTAGCAGGTTTTTTCATTACCTTTTATAGATGAGTAAAAGATTTTTCAACTAAAGGTTAGAAACAGTCATTTTTTTCTAAATTTTTCACCATATTTTATAATTTTTTTAATAGTAAATAATATGATACAATCAAAACAATGTCATCTAAAGAAAGCCCTTCTTGTCCTGAAAAAAACAATATCTAATGTGTGTGGGTTCAGTAAACGGGAAAGAAGAAAATTACAGCTAAACACAAGCAGCGCAGAAATGTTAAAAAGGCCATTGTCACAAAGGGTACAAAAAGTAAAATCAGCCTTTGTCTCGAAGGGGTTAAAGTCTCCTTAAACATTGAATTATAAATTATATAGGACCAACTCAGCTCTTCTTACAAGAGAAACATGTTATTGTTGTCCCTTCATAATGAGCAGTGAAAGGAGAGAGTTAAACCCACAGCTCTCCTGGAAAGACTCCTGTCAACTTTTCCTTTAGTAAATAAACACCAAAATAACCGTTAAGACAGATATTTATCGACTAAACCCAAATGCATGTACATTTATTACTGTGATTAAAATATTTAGATAGATATAACTATAAGTAGCTATTTTGGCAAAAAATATTAAATCATGTTTAGGATTTAAAAACATATCTGCTAATGTAACTGCAATTTCAAGTAAGCATAAGACCATCAGTATACATCATAAAGTATTTATAAGGTCATAAAAAGCAGTGTAGTGAATCATACATATAACCTCAGATTGTTAGTATTTCTAAATATAACAAAACAAGAGCCAAAAGCATGATGTTATTATGATATTATTGAACTATGCAACAAAATATTTATTTATTTACAAGGGATGCTCTGGGCTAAAAACAAATAATGAAGTCATTCAGACTATGACCTGACGGCAGTTGCCATCCATCAGGAACACTCAGCAAAACGTAGAATGATTGACATATCTTAACAATGTAAGCCTAAGTACTATAAAGTCTCAATCCACTATTGTTACAAATTGCTTTCAATTAACATTATAATGAAAACATAAATTACTATTTTGCCTAAAACAATATTATTTTCTAATGATCTGATCTGTTAATTCATAAGTAAAAACACTGTATGTACTCATGCGTAAATACAAATCCTTAAAATTAAATTAAAATAAAATTAAAACTGTGTAACCTACACACAAACACTAACATACACACACCTATAAACACACTATTCACTGAAGCCTCAACTTGTTCTCAACACAGCTAAGCAGTGTGGCATGTTAGTACTACTGGGTCACATGCTACACGATCCTGCATGAACCAGCCTCCTTCTTCTAGTCTTTCGTATTGCACCCACCTCCAATCTGCTCAGAGAATTAGTATTTAAGTATATTTTAGCAGTATAGCTTTAATGACAATTAGTGTTCAACCATTCCAACATCACTAAACTGATGGCCCCCTGGAACCTGTTTAGTCAGGCTAACCAATTCCCCAATATGGAAAGCACCAAAAAAGGCAAGTATGAAAGCCAACTGAAACAGTCCTCGCTCGAGGGACATACACCATCCAAAAACTGCAAACTCCCCAGCACTCAGTCCAAGTGCTCACGTACCAGCTACCCTGAAAATACTCAACTGAACTACCTTAGCCTATAGCAGCCGACATAGCATCACAAAATTCCCAGAAAACTCAGTGTTGTACAAGGGCCCCCAGCCTTGTCAGAAGCTAGTGGGACACCAAACTCTCCACCCGTCTGCTGCACTGAAGCCTAAGACTTAGCGCTGCGTGCCCCCTGGGGGCCTCACACTCAAGAAATAAGCTAAATAGTGTATGACCGATGGAAACAGCACCACCATTAGAG
Organism: Spea bombifrons; assembly: GCF_027358695.1. Lineage (NCBI taxonomy): Eukaryota > Metazoa > Chordata > Amphibia > Anura > Pelobatidae > Spea > Spea bombifrons. The sequence continues at coordinate 67,957,708 of NC_071089.1, forward strand.
GTTTTGGGGCCCCTTACAGAACAAATGGTTTGCCCCCTCCCGAGATGACCCTCCCTCCACTCCACAAGAGCTTTCTCTTCTATTCATATTTTTGGGTGGCAAAGATGGTGCAGACAAATCATTTGAGTGCAAAGATAGGGCAGACAACTTGTTTGAGTGCACAGTTTGTGCACTAGTTTGGGGACACTTAAAAGCTTTTTGGGCGCAAAGATGGCATCACAAACACAACATCACATACACATAAAATACATTTTTTATAATATATAAATTATATATATATATATATATATATATATATATATATATATATATATATATATATATATTAATTTTTTATTTATTTATTATTAGGAAGACTTGGGAACAATGCTGATTTCAGATTTAATAATACATTTATAGTCATTACCACAACCCCAGTATTGGCCAAAGCTGATTTTAGGTTCCCAGACCGCTCCGGAAACACCTCAACATGGAAGGGGATCTTAAAACCGGACTAAAAACCCTCCACCAGCAAAAGGAGCATCATCCCTAGCCACACTGGAGCCTCACCTTTCTTGTGCCTCCTACCCATTTTCCCCATTTCTGCCACTTGATGCCTTTTGAGAACGGGTGTGCAACATTACAGCCAGGGCTGGCCTTAGGGTTGTGCGGCCGAGCAGGGCACCACAGCAGCAGGGGCACCATGCGGCCATCCCAACACCAACGCCAAGGAACATGAAAAAGTTTTCAGCAATCGCTCGGCCCCCTTTGTCTCCTCAGCTTCCTAATGCTGCGATGACTGCTGTGGTGGGAGCTCGAGGCCTCTGTTGCGGTGTGGCGCTTCATGATGAGCGCCGGAATATGACATCATTCATCCTACCAGATTCCACCCTGACCTCCTGCTTTAAATACATACCCTGGAGGGCTCTAAAACACACTTAAAGCTCACCACGTGCCGCATCTAATACTGTCACCCTCCTGTGACTCCTGCCACCTCTAACCAACTGTGGTCAGACCCAACTAAACCAGACACCTCATGGTACAATCCCCACAGACCCAGCAGCTGACTGAACCCCAACTACACTGCTACTCTGCTCAACATTAGAGCCTATCCAGTTCCTGGTCATAAACCAGCCCTGGCCCAGCAGTTCCCCAAAACTTAACATCAGCTGATTTAAAAAATAAGTGGCATTCAATTGCAAACCCCCACTACTACCAGGGACCCCTCAGTGTGGCAGGAAAGGGATATGGACTGAAAGAAAGAGAAACACCATGCTGAATGTATCATATTCATAACTGAACATGTTCCAAGGCAGAACTAGTGCTTGTGAATAATTCTGGGCTATTACATTTAGAATTGACTCAACATAGCGTGTTCTAGGCTAGAGGTACTCAGTCTATAACTTAGATGCATCACAACTCATAAAATACAGACTAAAATGAAATGTTTGTACATTGTGTTTCATATCAGATTAATTACATTTAATGGGTACTTCTGCCTGACGAAATTCAAAAAGAAATCAACATTCAGCCAGCAGCAACAGAACCCATGAAGGAGATGTACAAAGCTAGGATGACCTTCTATTCTCTGTGCAGCTGTACAAGGCATGAGACTTCAACATTTCTTTAAGTCTTTTTCATTTTAATCTATTTTAAAATAAAAAAATAAGAACTCAATATAAAAAGATATATTTATTACACAGTATGCAGTATAAAGTGGAAGATAAATGATTTCCGGATGCCAATCCATTTGTATTAACCATTGCCAGTTATTTTTTTTAGCAATAATGTTTAGGTCCACCTTATATTTTTGATGTCTGTCCCACCATCTGTGCATACTGCATATCTGTATTTGACAGCATGTGCCTCATATAACTGACCGAAACAATTGGCCACAGTTCTCACAATTTGCCTTTTTATTGCAATATTATGTTATTATATTCACCCCATACATTGAACACAAGGGCTGGAATGATATGCAGCTGGTAACTTTAATTTAATAACCCATAGTGGTTATGCAGCATTTGGTGGAACAAACGAGAGAAATGTTCCAGTTACAATTTTGTTGACTTGTAAAATGTGATCTACTGCACTGGGAAAATAACTACTTCTAGTAGACTACTGCATAGATTTTTGCTAGTTGCTTATATATATATATATATATATATATATATATATATATATATAGATAGATAGATAGATAGATAGATAGATAGATAGATAGATAGATAGATAGATAGATAAAATCACACTTAAAATCCTTTTGTTTTGAAAAAAATCAATGATCAGCAACCTATCAGTCTATAAATTAAAGTACCACAATTATAAACTTAGGTTTTAATTATATATCCTCTTCTTTAAACAATTGTCAGCCTTGTATTAATTGTAGCTAAACAACATATAAATGTTTAAATCTACTTTAAAAGAGTTTATGATGTTTCAATTTTCTGCAATCTATCTGTTAGATTTTTTTCAACTGTAGAACAGAATGGCACAATCATAAACAAAACATGGCAACATCGAAAAAAATGAAATGACCCCTTTTTCAAAACCCTTAGTTGTAAATACTGTGTATTGCCCCCTTTAGCATGAATGACAGCCTGCAGTCTTTTGCAATAGTTGTCTATGAGGCCCCAAATTCTTGCAGGTAGTATAGCTGCCCATTCTTCATGGCAAAATGCCTCCAGGTGATGCAAAGTCTTTGGTTGTCTTGCATTAACAGCACGTTTGAGATCTCCTCAGAGTGGCTCGATTATATTAAGGTCAGGAGACTGTGATGGCCACTCCAGAACCTTCACCATTTTCTGCTGTAACCACTGGAGGGTCATCTTGGCCTTGTGCTTAGGGTCATTGTTGTGCTGGAAATTCCAAGAACGTGCCATGTGTAGCTTTCGTGCGGAAGAATTCAAATTGTCTGCCAGTAATTTATCATAACATGCTGCATTCATCTTGCCATCAATTTTCACAAGATTCCCTGTGCCTTTAGAGCTCACCCCCCCTCCAAAACATCAGTGAGCCACCACCATGCTTCACAGTGGGGATGCTATTCTTTTCTCTACAGGCCTTGTTGACCCCTCTCCAAACACAGCGCTTATGGTTGTCACCATAAAGCTCTATTTTGGTCTTGTTACAGTGTGGCAGAAGCTGTGGGGCGAGTCAAGGTGTTGTTGAGTATATTGTAACCAATCTTTTTGTGGCATTGGCGCAGTAAAGGCTTCTTTCTGGCAACTCAACCATGCAGCTAATTTTTCAAGTAATGTCATATCGTGCTCCTTGAAACAGCCACACCATCTTTTTCCAGGCCAGCCTGTATTTCTCCTGAGGTTACCTGTAGATTTTTTTTTGTATCCTGAGCAATTCATCTGGCAGTTGTGGTTAAAATCTTTCTTGGTCTACCTGACCCTGGCTTGGTACCGAGAGATACCAGAATTTTCCACTTCTTAATAGGTGATTGAACAGTACTGACTGGCATTTTCAATGTTTTGGATATCTTTTTATATGCTTTTCTATCTTTATATAGTCCTATTACCTTGTTACGCAGGTCTTTTGACAGTTCTTTTCTGCTACCCATGGCTCAGTATCTAGCCTGCCAGGGCATCAAAGTAAAAGCTAAAAACTAATTGCAATTTAAAAAGCCACAGGTGTGGGAAATTAACCTTAAATTGCCATTTTAACCTGTGTGTATAAACCATTTGGATAATATCTGTAAAACCAAAGAAGCTTGCTGGTTCTTTCTCTTGTGCACAAGGAATATACCTGTCTTCTCTGATCCTAACTATCAGTACTGGTGGTGCCATGCAGATAAACAATTCCCACTTGTCCTGGCACAAACTTTTTTATGTTACATTCGATTGTTTTTCCATTTCACATAAGGCAAGTCGACTACTACCCCCAATACCGGCCATTCTTATACATTAATTTTTCACACCGTTGGTTTCTATATGCTTTACAATGATACTGAATTGTATTAGCTTGACAGTAATATGTCTATAAAATAATAAATTGTGCTTTTATGAATTAAATGTGTACAAATACAGAAAAAAACATGTAAAAATAAAAATAAATAACAAAACTGGTACTACTACTACATGTGTTTTCTTTTAAAAATATGCTGAAAACATGAATAAAAAAAGTTGTTTTTTTCCATATCTAACCTCACTTAAAACTATAGCTTTTCTCTTTTTTACATTCAGAAAATGTATTCCATTATCACCTTCATCATTGTTCTAAGTGCTTTCCGATTTTCAAAGAAACAACATGGAGAGTACAAGTCATAAATGGTAGCTTTCAATGTCTAAACATGTATTATAGAAAATATTAGTTTGAAGAACCAATTCTGGAGCAATTCTACTTTTCATAGTTATAAAAGAAACATCTAACCTTTTATATCAATGTATTTTTTATGTACAATCTGAAGAAGACATTTGATATTGTTCTACCCACACAGTAACATGTAAGTTAAAGAACTCATTGTTTTGTTTACATTTTGTTACATTTCATCCAAAATATTGGTTTGCATGTGAAATTGCTTTTATGATTTGGAACGCCTGTGATATGTGATTATATATATATATATATATATATATATATATATATATATATATATATTTATATATGTATATATATATACAAAATTGACATATTTAGAGAAACCTGGCCATAGTTTTTTTAACTTTTGCCTAGAAAGACCTTGGCATATTCTGCACCTGGGGACCATACTGATGATGCTTTATATCTAATATGCCTTTTTAGTGTTTTATGGTGATTCATTTGAATACTTACTAGACATGTGCAAATGGGTCAAAAATGATACGGACAAATCTCTTGGTTTGTTTTTGACTCATTTGTTTTAGGATAATAAATTGGGGCCATTTTAACTTTGGGAATTAAATTCATTGTCTGACGCCCACATTTACTCTCACACTCTTAGACTCTTACTCTCTCACATTCTTATTTTCTTTCCCTCTCTCATGCTCTCTGAATGTCTCCCTACCTTCTCTGCCAACCACTTCTGCTTCCTTGTCTCGCAGCTCCCCTTATAGGTCTCGCATCTGCTTGTTCTGCATCTTCTTGTTCTCCTTTCTCTTCTCTTCTATCTTCTCTCTTCTTTCTTCCAGCGAACTTAAGCCAAAATGTCAGAGCTTCTGGTGACGTCCTCTCCTCTTCAATCTTTCAATGAGGGAAGAGGATGTCGCCAGAAGCACCACCAAGTTCACACAAGGTTATCTTAGGGCAAAATGGAGTTTTTGTGACATCCAATCCTCAGTTCTCCAATGTACTACATTACTACATGCTAAAACAAGAAAACAGAATTTAGCATTGGATACGAAATATTCCAATTTCTATGAATGGCAAATTTACAGAATTTTGGTAAATTTGTCGATTGACATGAAGCCCCACACAAACCCAGTGTTAAGAATGGCCCTTCCTTGCTTGCAGCATATATATCTGTTAAATGTTGACACTGGCGTTCTAAAATCATAAGTACCCATGATTCAATCTCTCACCAGCTGTCTTTTGACAGATGGCACTTAGATCATTTGCATAGACTGGTTCACCTGGAAAGTGGGTAGCATCTTACAACAAGCTTTCCAACAAACTTAAATATTAACATTATTTTATTTTTAGCCTTTAATTCATCAGCTCTGAAATGTATGTACATTGTTTCTGGATGTTACCAAAACTTTTCAGTGACAGTGATAGTTCAAAATTTAAAGAAATTTGCATAGTTCATCAATTCCTACGAATCTTCAAAAACCAATTAAGACCCCCACAAAACAAATGAAACGAACCAAAAAGCGTTTTTGTAATTTCCTGACCTCATTCATTTTCACTTTCTCACACTTTCATTCACTCTATCTCTAATGCTTTCTGAATGTTTCCTTATTTTCTCCACTGACCACTTACATTTCAGTGTCTTGCAGTTCTGCTTTCTCTCTAGCATCTTCTTCTCTTTTCTCTTCTTTCTTCTTGCTTTGTCTGAATATCCATGGACATGAACTCCCGTGTACATCCGCAAAAAATGGCGTTGCTTCTGATAACATCTTTTTCCCTGACTGGAGGAACGGAGGAGAGGGTGTGCCTGGAAGCTCCTCCTGTTAACTTCTGCAAGGGAGGTCATGTCTGTTGAGATACCGATGAAGAAAGAAGAAGGAAGAAGAAGAACAAGAAGATGAAGAGGATGCTAGAGAAGAAGCGGAGCTGTCAGACACAGAAGCAGCCAGCCTAGAAGACATTCATAAAGAAAGGGAGAGTGAATGAGAGTGTGAGAGAGTATGAGAGAGTCAGTGGGAGTGAATGTGAGCATGGGACAGTTAATTTTGTTTCTAAATTTAAAAAGCCTCCAATTTTCTTCCAACACGAATGGGCAGGAAACAAAATTCAAATGGGCCAAAAATGTGTCCAAATTGTTTTTGGTCCATTTGCACTTGTCAGTGAGGTGAAACTGCAACTCTCCTTTCAACTCCCTCTTTAGTGAATAAACCCCATTAGGTTTTTGCACAAGTATATAATGGGTAAAAAATGCCTGTCTCTGCAATTCTGTGCATGTTAGTGTTTCTACAACCTTTACCAGAGAATCAGGTGAAAAAGTCTGCCTTTAAAGATAGCTCCCCCCGAAGTATTTTTTAACTTTGTTCCCAAGCTCTAATCTCAGCTGCCTTTTCTCAGAGCCTGCATTACTATTTGTTCTCATTAAATAATATCTCCCCTATTTTTGAGTTCTGAATTATATCTGATTGGTTCAGGCAGCTTTTGTAAGAGTAAAGTATGAAAGATAACTTCAAGAGGACATTGACTAACGAGTAATAACACTGCTTGAGAAACAAGAATTCTACTTAAACAAAAGTGTTAACTAAATTAACTGAATATTACTATTGCAAATCAGTATTACCATACATTAACTACAGACATGTTTAGTATATACCAAATCTTATATACAAAGTTAAGCATGAAACACATTTATCAGCTTTTTTTTTAAATTTAGAGAACACAATTGTCTCCTACAATCTATCATAGCACAATGTAAACAAAGAAATAAAGTGATAAGAAACAGGATATCTGTGATTACATCAGTCCTATTAAAAGCTGAGTAGATGAGGAACAGAATGAAGGATTCAGTAAGTGTAATCTGTGCAGATAGTTTACCCAAGAACTCACTGGAGGTTTTTGTCAAAATCTTTTGACAAGCTAATTAAAAAGAAAGCTGTTATATAACCTGAAATGTTTATCAAGCGGAAATGAGAAGAACTGTTTAACAATTCAGAATCCATTTTTTCATTATACATTAGTTGTCATTAGTCTATTTTTTACCAATTACTCATGTTGCTCAATGGAATCTCTTCATAAGTAAACATAAATGGGGTGCATAGACTTGAATAGGACCCATTCAAGATAGATGAAGAAGGAATGCATCTTGTGCACAGGAGACTATTTATATGCTCCTGCACAACTGGCAGCCATTTTACAATCTGATGGCAATGGACACAGAGAGGTCTTTGGGTTAAGTGGGGTATACTTGAAGGCTAGTTGTCAGTGAAGGGAGAGCTGGTCATGTGTCAGGAGGAACAAGCCATACATAGGGCATGACAAGCTGCACACGGGGCCAGGGCCAATCCTAGAAAGTCTTAAGTGTAAGAGATGAAGTGGGATGGGAGTGGGCACAGCCAAATGCTGCTTGCCTGCCCTGAGAAAATGGAAAGTGACCTGGGAAAACCGCTTTTCACTTCGAAATTCCAAATTGACCCTGGACAGTTCCCATCATGAAGAGTGTTAAAAATGGAAATAAGATTATGACTATGATTATTTCAATCAAGAATTGACAAATACAGTCAACTTAGTCAATACTTATTTGCAGTTTAGAAGTTTCCCTGGGCTCCACTCTCACTGAGTATAAAGAAAATGCATTATTCCTTATTTTCCATGCTTAGTGAGAAAACTGTTGTATAAAGCTATGGTTTAGTTTATGGATTTTCTAAATGTTTTAGCTTATAGTCCAGACTGCTGCAAACTGATTGCCAGTATGTAGATTGTTGAGAAGCATTAATTAAGAAGCTTGAGAAACATAAATGTTTTGCATAATGAGTTGTCCTGCTTTGCAACACATTACTGAATAGTGATTTATTAGAATTCTGTTTGGTGGCACTGTTGTTGATATTGCCCTGGGATGTGTGGCAGTACATGTTATATATGAAAGGTTTGTTGACATTGTTTTAAAATTAAAATGTATATTTTAAAGCCAAAACCATTTTATATAGAACAACTTAACTGATATCAGAGAGCAACTTTATAGTGTGCCCTGTACATGTTTAGGAGTATCTTTAATTTTAACTTGAGACATTAGAGAGGAAAAATCACAACTGACATATTAGTCGTATTCTGCCCACAAGTACAGTCTAGTACCTAAACACAGGGCAAATTTCCTCTGCACAAGGTAGCCAACTCTCAGAAACATATCTTTCAACCTTCATGGACCTCATCAGTAGTTTGTGGTTGGTATCCTTCTCGGCACAAGGTGTATGTCTGGACTCACCTTTACACCGGGAGAACCTGAAGGTGAGAAACTGCATACATTTCTGAGTAAAATGTATGAGAACAACTTAATCAACGACAGACAGCAACTTAATAGTCTACCTTAAGGTGTGTCCCTTCTCTGGGGTGTCTCACGTTTTAGCTGAATTGTGCCATTATAGACCTATGTAGCTGAGTCTCGGTGAGTCCAGATGTTAACCTTACTTGCCCAGTAGTGCTTAAAGGGATATCAACCATGCCCCACTTATAAGACTTATGAAAGCCAAAGTGCATGGGGTCTGGCTTAGGAGAGGTGATGCAGCCCTGAAGAACTGGGAGGAAAGACTGAATAAAGTCAGCTGATTGGACTGTGGAGCCTCAGAGGCTTAACAATCCAGAGAAAAGGTCTGGTTCTGTGGTCTGGTTTGGCAGTTGCCTCATATTTCTTTTTCTGGACTGTCCTTGTGTGTCATTGATTAATTTTCTTTTGTAATGTCGCTCAGGCTGTTTAAGTTGTTACCAGTTCACAGTTGAGTTGTTGTTAGGCAAGAAATGTACCTGGTTCGGGGGTCCCCTTTTATCTACAGTATATTGGGCCTTCCATTGCCCGCATCCGTCCCTTCCCTGATTATCTCCCGTCTTGATTACTTTAACTCTGTCTTAGCTGGTCTCCCTCTTAACTGTCTCATCCCTCTACAATCCACCATGAATTCAGCTGCCAGACTTATGTTCCTCTCCCATCGTCTCTCCCCTCTGCCAGTCTCTTCACTGGCTGCCTGTGCGCTTCAGGATTTATTTCAAAATCCTCGCTCTTACTTTCAAAGCCCTTCACAGCAGTTCCCCTCCCTACATCTCCTCACTCATCTCTAAATACACTCCTAACCGGTCTCTCCGCTCATCCAATGATCTCCTTTTATCCTCTAGCTCTCACGCTTACAAGATTTCTCAAGGGCTGCCTCTATCCTCTGGAATGCTGTCCCCGGCCTATCCGTCTTTCTCGGTTTCTTTATTCCTTCAAAAAATCCCTCAAGACCCACTTCTTTAAGGTCGCTTACAACATAGGACATTAACGCCCTCACATATTCCTTTAGCTCACCTTTCCTAGCCCCTCTCCTGCAATACTTTTACTAATGTGGCTGGTCCATCCCTTACACTGACACTGACACCTATTTACACTTTTACCTATTGTGTAATACACCCTAAATCCTTCTAGATTGGAAACTCATTGGAGCAGGGCCCTCCTCACCTGTTGTCTCTGTTAGTCAATTTGTTATGTTACATGCTACTTGTTATGTCCTATCTTCCCATTGTACAGCGATACGGAATTTGATGGCGCTATATAAAACAATAAATAATAATAATAATACTTTGGGCCCAATTTGGACATTTAGGGTGCACTTACTTTTGTTGCCAAGGTTTAGACAGTAATGGCTGTGTATTGCGTTATTTTGAGGGGACATCAAATTTAAAAAGTTATACAGGCTGTGCACACTACTTTATATTGTAGCAGAGTGTCATTTATTCAGTGTTGTCACACGAAAAGATATAATCAAATATTTACAAAAATGCGAGGAGTGTACTTACTTTTGTGAGATACTGTATTGCTTACTGTGTGTGGTATCACCTATCTTACCTACTCATGGTAGGTGTCACAGGTCCACAGTCTACATGCAAGAAATTTCAGTTCTTAATCATATGGACCAGGTAGGTCCTAATAGTGTTTCTCAGACCTCTCTGTATGCAAAAATAAGCATTTTGTTGCACGTGCTACTTATTTTTTTTTTATACCATTGCGTGTAATATTATAGTGTATGGACATACTCTGTTATTTTATCTAGTCATAGTAGGAAATAGCTTTTTTAAAATGCAGAAAGAAGTGCAATGCAATGGTAAATACTGCATTCCAAACAATACAAAAATGCAATTTAGAAGCTTTCTTGAGACTTTGGTTGGTAGATACTTTATAGAGATTTACACCTGACCTTTTGCCCCAGAATGCCCTTAGAGAGAAACAAAGTAAATTTTCCAAGACCAAAATACATGTTCAGCAAAACTTACTTAGCTTTGGTCTCCAACTGATAAAAAGATGATAATGAAATAATTTTTATCCCTACAGTTTTCTCTTCACTCATATATAACCTTTCTAATCAAGGTTATATATTTTGCTATGGCTAAGCAAAGTAAAATACGCTTTTGTGTTTTTTTTTTCCTTTTGTCTTGTGTTTGAAAGGATACTGTTTATTATTATTAATAACAATACTGTAATACAGTGAGTAAAAAAGTTTTTTTTTGCTTTGTATTAGCAATTGCCTTCATAGTAAAGACTAATTATTAAGGAAGGTGTGTATATTAGTGTATCCGTAATGCTGCAAACAGGGTTTTTTTAGTAATTCATTTGCTGTTGTACTGATAAAGCTCTATTCATTGATATCTGGATGAATAGTTTGCTAAATACCAGTAACCATTGTACCCTTCTTTAAACATGATTCCAAGCAGTAGTCAAGTTATCAGCACTAGAAACATAGACAAATATAGCATGACATGTTGAAAAGATTACCTTCATGTTACCTACTAGTCTAATTCAAATAGGTAAAGTAATTCAAATAAATCACAATCTTATGTACAATGTCATGTTAGTATCTGCAACCTACATTTTTGCAAGTTGCTGACAAGTTCATTTGCGTTGACTTTACAATATTCCACCCATGCCAGTGGGATTGAGGATCATTAAGATTTACTAATTCAGAGCCTACTTAATATGCTATGCTTGTAGGGAGAATTTTAGCAACATTCATAGTACGTGGTAGATGTGAGCAATCGTTCTTGGATGAATGTGTTTTCTTTCCAAATTTACCTGAGGAGGGACATTGAGTGAGTTGATCTTCGTTTGTCCAATCAGCTCACTCCTATCACATCATACTGAGGGCTTGCCCAATGGCTCTGCTGCATCTTTCAAAGAAAAAAAAAGCAGACTAGTAAAGAAGAGAGTCTATATAAGAGCAGAGCAGGCAGAGGTGACTGCTTTATGTAACTCTACTGCATCTGAGCATTTTACAGAGGGAGATTCTTCTATGTCAGACTTGGTGAGCCTCAGCCTGCCATTTCTTACAGTGTCTCAGACTCTTTAAAGTTTTGATTTAATTAAGATTATTCATTATTTTATTAATTAATTTAAGATCATTTAGCTACTATCCTTAAACGTAACTGAAAATCTAAGCCAATGATCCACCCATTGGTCTCAAATTCCCTATTCAACTTCTTCTACATGTTTAATTTTTGTTTTCATGGCAACCAGACGAACGAATGGGGTTTCCGAAAATGTTGGACGAATTTGGTCGAATACGAAGATGGAGATGCTTTTATGTAATTGTGATAACTTTAAGGGCTATGTTAAGCACAGCGACATTTAGGAGGTACAGTGCCTAACCATACCTCCTGTAAGGTTTGGGAGATGGAGGAGTCCGGTATGCAGGCACACAGACGCAGCCATGCGTGAGGCAATCGAGGAAGAAGCAGGGGAAGTGGCGCTGGATCTGGTACCCGCCGGAGTCTCGGGTTGAGCATCCCAACACCTCCTCCTCACCTCCCATCCCCTGTGCTAGAGACCAGATGCAACCAATGAAGGAAGGTGAACAGTAGAGAATAAATCTCCTCTCTAGACAATTAGCTGGCAGTAACATCACACAAGTTAGACATCATTGTTGTCAACTTACAGTATCTCATGCATGTAGACTGTGGACCTGTGACACCTACCATGAGTAGGTAAGATAGGTGATAAAACACAGTAAGCAATACAGTATCTCACAAAAGTGAGTACACCCCTCAAATTTCTGTAAATATTTTATTATATCTTTTCATGTGACAACACTGAAAAAATGACACTCTGCTACAATGTAAAGCAGTGAGTGTACAGCCTGTATAACCTCAAAATAACTCAACACACAGCCATTAATGTCTAAACCTTGGCAACAAAAGTCAGTCCCCTCAAAATTATAATTTTTATTATTATATATTTTGTTGCATTGGGTAGACCATGTTAGGAGCGTTCAATTATATGGATTGTAAGGTTATTTACCTATTCTTTTTTAATTTATTATTAATATGTGTATATGACCTTGTTTGATTTTACAAGCCTTGTAAGCCAGTATATACATTCTGTCTATAGGGGATTTAATATGATCAATAACCTAGCGCTTTGAACCTCTGCCCTCGGCCACTGAACCTTTTTTATATTTTAAAAAATAACTTTTATTTGTATACATTTTATACATGTATACATTATTGTTCAGGTTAATACAAAATTATGATGTGCTCCTAAACTTGCATAAAGAGAAAAAATTTGCAATGATAACATGTTAAATCATATTAAAGAATTATTTTTACAGCATTGAGAGTTCCTGGAGTGTACTAATTGACAGGTACCTACGTTGCCTGAAGGAGTAGATCATGAGGTCACAGGGAATTCAAGATAACCGATGGCTACAATAAAGTTACACTTAAATTACTCTGACTGCTGATGCAAGGGGTAGTAGGTGAGCCCTCTAAAGATTACCTTAACTGAATAAAGTATTAGTAACATCTATCATCAAATATCAGTGTACACATATTTACTTAATCCCAATAGATAAAAACTCTCAATCCGAAACAAAACACCCAAATATGATCCATAATGTACCACCATTCAGCAAATTATTAAATTATGCATGCTCTATCTATGATGCTTGTTTATAACTATGCAAAATATTTTTAATTTTTTTGCTGTTGTCAAAAGACCACAGAATTTTCATCTGGTTTATTCACACCACTTAGTCTTTGGATTTACAATATGGTGCAATTTTAGTAATAAAAGAGATTAAATATGTTCCTTAACTCATTACTTATTTTTAACATTGTTAAAAACAACATAAAAGGATTACTGCGAGCTGTGGACAGGGGGGGGGATCCATTACACAGACACCCATACAAAACTATTGCCTACACATCAATGCCACCAATAAAAAATAGGGAAATGATTGTTAATTAAGTCCCACTCCACTCACGTTGCGTAACACTGTTTTAATTAAGATCCTATTCCTGAGATAACTTATACGCATACAACATGTTAATAATTGCTCCAGTATATGTAATGACATACCTTAGTTCAGAAAACACAAGCACATACAAATTGTAATGTCTCAGGACTTATTACCCACAGATATTTTATGGTCTCTATGAAATACAGTATATTGAGATGTATCCTAGGAAAATTGTTATGCTTACTTGTAATACAAAGACTGATCACTAGAGGGAGGAAATGAGAAACACAACTGTAATATCAAGACCAGTCACTAGACGAGGCAGAGAGAAGTACAACAGTACTGTAACAGCTCTGTAACAGTAAGCCTGGTGAGGGAAAGGTATGCAGCCAATATATGGAAGGAGGAGGATCAAAGGAGAAGGTTGCATACGAAGCCGCAAGAACCAGGCCAGACCCCCCATGAATTGGATGAAAAACTAAGCAAGAAGCTCTAAATTCTTGTCTGAAATGCGTGGGCCCACATTCACTCATATTCACACACACACACTCTTTTGTACACGCTCTCTTTCCCACTCTCTAAATGCTTCCCTACCTTCTTTGCTGACCACTTCCGCTTCTCTCTACCACTTGCGCTGCTGCACCCTCTTCTATCTTTCATCTTCTCCCTTGTTTTCTATGTTCAGTCTGCTACCTTTAATCTTGTATCCTCGTCTGCATCTTCACAGACATAACCAAGCAGGGGGAACTTCCTCCAAAATGGCAGCGCTTCTGCTGACGTCCTCTCCCATATCCTCTAATCAGGGAAGAGGAGGCCACCAAAAGCACCATCGTTTTGCCCTTAATTGAGCTTAGAAACTTTGAAGAAACATTCAGGCATTCAGGTTATTTCTCTGATGATTTATAAAAATCTGGCTTGGTAAATATGCCTCATAGTCTCATTTTATACTAGCTTGGTCCTGGTGTAAATATATTGGGGTTTTTATATAAATATAGTCAAAGCTGCCCTAACCCACATTTGATATAGGCCCTAGGAAACCTTCCACCAGTTCAAACTGGTAGAAGCAAACCTGCTAATATTAATTTGAAAAATAAAAGATTGCATCTTTAAAGTATATACAATGTTCTTTGTTCTGCTATAACATAATACTGTTGACTAGACAATGCGATGGCAAACTGAAAAGGTCACCAAATCTACTTAGTCAGGAAAAAACTAAGGTAATTCAAACTCACATTTCTATTTCTCATACAGGGAACAGTTCAAGTGTTTTTATTAACATGACTTTGTGCTCTGAGACAAAAAAGAAAAGTGGAAACAAAATGCTGTTTTTTGTACAAGGAAATGTGTATATTACTTGAATGATTACTCCCTCCTGGCATCAAATAGTTATTGTTTCTGAAGGCCATTCAGAAATGCAATATATTGAGAACATATTTTGTAAGCCTGAATTATTATGTCAGATTTGTACTAATGTGTAGTCTGAAAATTGGTTGCATTTCAATCCACACTGGCTCTGGTCTTTATGCCGTAAGAATGATTTGTCATCCATTATCGTATTCACTCCACTAATGTAAGTCCAAATGATGTGGCTTAGGCATCATTTCAGTAACTAAAATAATGAGTTCAAAATTGTGAAAGTCTTCAGAGAGCCCTCAAAATAATTAACATGATGAATGCTGGTATGTAAAATTAATCTGGAGCATTGTTCAAGACAAAGCAGAGAGACAATTTTTGAGAAATCAAATTTGTTGCTGTTAGGAATATATATTAGAAGAATGGTATTGCCGAAGCCACGGGTTTTTTTTATTTGTATTTTTTTGTATTATTTCCTAAACCGTACTAGGTTGTGAGATAAAATTTAGATATACATTATGTAAGAGTAAAGCAGAGCAGACAGATGGGCTCTTTTATACTCTCCTGTTTCATAATACATGGCAATTTATTTGGTATACTATAGTTTTAACATTTAAAATTAAAATAGTTTGCTACTAAATACATAAAAAATATCTCCTCTTACAGATGGTTTCCCATGTGGCTGACCATGTCTTTTTTTCTTTTCAGTAAATGGAGGCTTATTTGAATGTGGACCATGTCTGATGTAATCAAATCAGTACCCAAGATATCATTATGTTTTATCATGGGACAACCCCAGCAAGCTTTCCTGTACAATACATTGGTAATCAGTAAGGTGCGTTTTAAGAATTCTTACATAGTACATATGCTGTTTCCAGGACCAACTCAAACCTTCTTGCAAGAGAAACTTACTGGGTTTGACCCTTGACAATGCAAAGTGATGAAGAAGTTGAAATGTTTGACTCACCTACAAATCTCTCATCAGAGAATAGACCTATTGGCATAATAATAGCAAATAGTTTTATTGGCATTTCAAACTTGAATGTTGTACATGTATGAAGGTAGGGGAGACCATGCTATGAATATCCACTATCTTGCTGACACCAAAACCTCATAACTAAAATAAACACAGACACCATTGTATGGATAATAAAAGGCCACAACTTTTATTAAAATAAGAACTTCACTCTGTTGGCCTAAGCATGAACATAACCCTTCTCATAAACAAACAAACTGCTAACACAGTACTGGAACCTACACCGTCCTTGCCAGCCAACCTTTTAGCTCTGGTTACCACCACAAGGTATTGGCCTGCCCTGGTCCAATAACACTGACAGCTCCATACATTGTTCAGAAACCAGTGCTAACCATAATCTCAGTGGGCACACCCACGGTCATCGACCTAACCACATAGGAGCTCAGGGGAGGATTGAGACCCAACTTGCCATCCTTAACACCAACTTCCATCGCTGTAATTTATAATCCCTGACTGGCAAGGACAGACCACCCACCACAACCATGCTATTTAACCCCTTAATTCAGCGGATCCCCACACCTCAATGCCATGGCCTGCTCCCCTGACTACTGCAGCGCCAAGTTAAAAACATTCAAGCCTCGGCTCATTGTTCTTTACCTTAAGACATATAGTTAATCATTCACATCTCAGGACAGTATTTTAGAGTTTGCATTGGGAGAACATGTCCAGTGATTTATGTGCGTGGCCATCAAAACTTGTCACTCACAAGAAAAGAGAATGTGTTTGGTAATACTGATTCTTTAACAGTGGATTCTTTGGCAAAACTATATCACAATATATTCATTTGAGTTATATTTTGAGTTAATAATCAATAAAGAAGCAAACCAAATCATGCATAGAGTTGCTTATCTTTGACAACTTATTGAATACCTATAAGTGCAGATAAATATGTGAACAATCATGATATTAATAACACCTTTAAAAAGCTATAAGTAAAATAACCAAAAATAACTAATAATTCGAAGAATCAGATTGTTCCACAAAAGCACAGGTTTTAGTGTTTTCATATTTGATCTGTTACTATTATGGTTACTGGCTCGGTTGTCATTTAGACAACATACAGCAGAGGCCAAATGGTATATGGATTACGCCTAAGTGACTACAAATGTACATAGCTTGCACTCAAGGGTTAAACCTTCGATCTAGACAAAAATAACTGTGTACTATCCAAAAGTGTAAAAAAACTGAATAAACAACCTTCATGTAGTCCATCAGTGGCCAAGTCAGCTTAGATAAGTGATCAATTAACCTATAAGTATGTATAATTCGAATAACAGAAGTTTTTCATTGGGTTTGCGTGTTGAGAAGGAGAATTCGAATCTTCAATGTATTTTTTATTTTGTTTTATTCAGCCTAATGTTTTTTTTTATTCCTGAATTTATGCTTAACAATGTAATAAAAAATTTACAGAAATAATTTAATGTCTTTGTAAAAAGCAAATGTTTAGGGGAACTGTTATACTCCATGTTGTGAAATTGAAATTTTCTTCAATTTATAAATCACATTAATCTAGATGAACACTGAAATAGTTATTATTTTTCTCTACCTCCCAATAATCCACCCTTTAGGACATTTGAGTTTTGAGCTATATATATATATATATATATATATATATATATATATATATATATATATGTGTGTGTGTGTGTGTGTGTGTGTGTGTGTGTGTGTCTTCTTTAAGCTGAATTGTGGTTTTCCCTGAAGTATATATAGAATGGATTATAATATATAAAATGTTACTTAAATAATGTATTCGTTACTTATTACCACATTACTTATATCTCCAAACAGCAAAAAAGCCAGAGAAGATGAGTCATACAATAATTTTTAAGTGCGTTATTTTTCTAGGACAGCAAAATGCTCGAGTTGATCAAACGCAAAAAAACAATATTACAAAGTGCTCGAACAGTTGCAAAACTTTTATTTTTCAAATAAGTCCTACTTTTAACATACTTTAATACAAGGTGGCACAAAGTCAAGGGAAAACTTGAAAAAAGCTTCAAATTAATATTTGAAAAAGGGCACCCAGTACTTTTTGATGTGGTGCCCTGCATGCAAATTATGTTGTTTAAGAAAAATCCCAGAAGTATATGTCTTTCTTTATTCTCATATCCCTCTCTTTTGTGGATAGAAATAATGAACTTTTACCTCTCCCTCTGCAGCACCCTTGAGATAGTATGAGGGAAGATATTATTCACTAAGTGATGGAAAGTAAAAGAATTTCTATAAAATGCATCTTTGTTTAGTTTTCTTCAGATTATTGATTATAACTACAGAACAGGTAAATGCAACAGGGCTTTAACATTAAAAGGAATATGCTCATGGCCACTATCATTAGTGTGAAATTATTTTGCCAAAAATGGAAGCACATTGCTGAGCAGGTGATGGCACAAAAATAATTATTTTTGCTTGTCATTAATATGCCAGTAACAATGTGATAATAAAATCAAATAATTAGGATTTGAATGCTTATTGTCTTGATGGCTCATTGTTCTTTATCTTAAGCCACTCAGACATAGCATGGGGGGAGCAGAAGAACGGCCACCCCCTCCTCAGCCAACAAAGGTACATTGTGTATGTGTAAGTGTAGATAATTATCTTAGTGTGTGTGTAAGTATGTTGCTGTATGTGTGCTTATTAGTATGTGTGTGCGTGTGTGTAAGTATGTTACTATATGTGTGTATGTTAGTATATGTGTGTAAGTATGTAAGTGTGTGTAAATACCGTATTGGCTCGGATATAGGCCGCACCCTAAAAGTTAGGTGCTTTTTTAAAGAAAAAAGTTTCTGCCCCCCTGAGATATGCTACCACTCTGTCCCGAAGATGTACCTCCCCCCGAGATATGCTGTAACTCTATCCCCCCTCCGAGATATGCTGCCACTCTATCCCCCCTCCGAGATATGATGCCACTCTATCCCCCCCGAGATATGCTGCCACTCTACCCCCCCCCGACATATGCTGCCACTCTGTCCCCGAGATGTCCCCCCCCACCAGACTTACCGGTGCAGACTTGCGGGGCCGGCGGGGGACATATACGCATAACGCGTATTCAACATCCGGTGCCGGCACTTCCGCCGTGGGAAGTACCGGCAAGGAAGATTGTTTGCGCAGACGTTCACCGGCAGCCGCGATGTGAGCACAAACAACACGTCTGCAAGATGTGCTTTAGAAATCTCCCTTGTGGGGACTCCCCCCGTGGGAATTCCCGGCAAGGGAGATTGTTAAGGCACATTGTGCAGACGTGCCGGCAGCGGAGGCTGTTTATGCGCATCGCCGCTGCCGGTGAACGTCTGCGCGATGCGCTTAGACAATCTCCCGTGCCGGCACTCCCCCCGTGGGAAGTGCTGGCAGGGGAGGCTGTCTGAGCGTATCCGAGAGTAGGATACGGGTCCCCTGCACCGCTGCTGGGGATCTGTATCCTAACCCCGCTGCCTGCCTAGCGTTGGGCGATAGACCCCGAATATAGGCCGCACCCCAAATTTAAACACTTAAAGTGGGGGGAAAAAGTGCGGCCTATAGTCGGGCCAATACGGTATGTCACTGTGGATGTGTAAATATGATATTATGTACGTAGGTATGTTACTGTATGTGTAAGTATGTTAGTGTGTGTGCATGTTAGTATGTATGCGGAACAGGGAACTCAGATGAAGGGGATTATAAAGCCCCATCAATTAAGATAATGTTCAATTATCAAATGAAATGCAATATATTAATCACAACACAAGATACAATCATCCAAATCACAATAAGTCACTCTCATTCTCATATATATATATCATAATTGCTTAGAACAAATAAAAATATTATTTATAGAACATAAAACATTTGATCAAACATTAGATTATCAAAAGTTCATTGGCTAGGTTTGTACATCTAAATAGTTACCATATAATGTAAATAATTAAAGATTAAATGAGATTAAAATGTATCAATTTAGAAATGGATAAAATTATTCTGTAAATATCTACAAAAATACAGTAATCCTGAAATCCAGATTTTTTTTTCTTTCTTTTTTCTCTTATTTTTGTGTTGCACATATAATTTACTCACTTATTATTTGGGTGCGCAGACACTTGTGTGGTTTTGATTGTATTTAATTTGGAACATTTTGGGGAGTTTGTTCCTGTGTCTTTGCGGCACCACCTCACCAGAAGGTGTAATATTTATATTTAAATAGAATATTGCGCTATACTTTTTTGTATTTTGCTTCAAATTTCCATTTAGTACTAATTTAATCAACACTGTAAGGATATGCAACAGATTTTATGCAAACACTGGGGAATTTTAAAGGGTGGCCCAGTGTTGGGTGAGAAGCTTGATAAGCCATACATTATTTATTACAAAGCACCCAATTTAAGATCTATTCTGGCCAATACTGTGAAGAACAAATTTGATTTCACTAATGACATTCGTGACAAAGTTGTTGTTTTTTTACAAATGTGGTTGTTGCACAGGCTCTAAGTGTTTAAAATTATTTAAAAACAATCTTAAGGGTTTCATTACTTGTAACTTCAAAGGTGTTATTTATCTTTTAACTTGTCAATACATTTTGAGGACTAAACAAGTTCTTAAAAGGAGATTGTGGGAGCGTATTAACAATATAAAAGGGACATACAAGTAATGGCTTATCAGATCATTTTAGATAATCCGAGATGTTTAGAATTTATAGAAATTGAATTGGAACATAAAAACTGGAGAGGAGGTGAATTTTGTGCTCATCTTAATAAAAAAAGGCATTTTGGATTTTTAAATGACAAACATTACGACCAAATAGACTCAATAAAGATTTTGAATTCAGATCATTTCTAAAATATTTGTTATTGTTTTTTTCAGATTTTTGGGGGGTTTACTGTATTTATTTAGATATTTATATAATCATTGTACCTATTTATCAATTTTATGTATTTATTAATAAATAGATATTAATTTATTTATAAATTGACACATTTTGATCTCGTTTTATCTTTAACTATTTACACTATATGGTAACTATTTAGATATGCTAATTCATTCATTTTTGATCAGTTCTAAGCTATTATGATAACTTCTTTTTACTTATATATAATGAGTATAATCTGTTGCGATTTTGTTGATTAGTGTGTTCTGATTAATCAATTGAATTTCATTTGATAACTGAACATGATCTAAATTGATGGGGTTTTGTGATCACCTTCATCTGAGTTTCTGGTAGATGCCCCTAAGAAAGTGGTTCACAAACCACGAAATGCATAGGGCTGTTCTCTAGATATTCATGTAATGTTTGCAGTTACTTTGTTTTAGCTATGCGGATCAATTCTTCTGGTTTGCAACCCAATTGTTGAAGAAGATACCCATTCTGATGTGCATGTTCTCTACTTGTATTTTTGTGATATATCCTTTCACTTCAATTTAGGAACTTACTCACTTATTGATGTATTTATTATTTATAATTACAAGTTCTTTGTTTTGCTCTATTTATTTTTTTTTCTTTTAATTTTTATTTTTGTTATTTTCATAATACATACAAACAAATTAACCATCAGGTAAACAAATACATCAGATAAAGAAAAAGAAGAATAAGAACAAATAAGAGATCAAATTATCATCGTTAGATATTAATTTTATAACACACATTTCTATATTTCATTTGATGTCTTAAGAAGAAAGAAGAAAAAAAAAAAAAGAAAGAAGGGAATATGTGTTGATTATTATATTACTCATATATTGTTTAATTTAGTAATGCAGTCCTCATATATAGTTGTTTTTCTTTTCTGTTGTGGACTAATCCAATGCAAACCTCTCTCCATCTGTAATTGGAATAACACCTGATTTCTCAATTGTGAGTATAAAAATGGTTCGCTTTCTTTCCAATTTCTTGCAATGTTTTGCAATGTTTTGCTCTATTTCAAGCGCCAGCTCACAGGTGAATTTCATGTTATTGTTCCTTAGTCATTTATAGATGGTTGTGGACACCATTTGCGTGTCTGCAACTATAATCCACTTCATCCTTCACGGTGTGTGCAGTATTATTCCACCTCTTTAATAGATTGTGTGTATGTATGTTACTGCGTGTGCGTAGGTGGAAGTTTGAGGTCCCAACCCTACGCGTTGCAGGCAGCTTTGGTGTATTTTGTTACACCACTGAGTAGAGAATCAGTAAGAATATATATATTCAAAAGAACTTGTGAGTGAGCCCCTTTTGATGAGCCCCTTTTGAAGTCACTTTTGTGAGTGCACCTTACACACCTACATATCTAACTTATTACACTATTGTTTTGTATCATTTTCTTCCACATGTTCTTTCTCCCAATTTCTGATGTATTGACTGTATAAACATTTGTGAGGAGTGTTGTTTGGGAGCTGCAGAAAGAAGGGTATATTTACAATTTTCACGTGTTTGGTGGTTTTGTTTTGCTTTTTATAGATCCTTTTAGATAATGACAAGTTTCCAAAGGAGCAATATTAGAGCCATTTGGATAATACATTTGGCAGTCACTAAGTAGAACCTTTATGATGTGCTATTAAAGAGTAATATTTTAAGAGTTTCAGGCTTATTTAGAATATTCCCAGGTACGGTTCTGATGTCATTTTTTCATGAGGTCAGATGGGCAGCCCCATGGCTATGATCTAAGGAAACTCTTTCAGATACGTAGCTGGCCGTCTGAGTCTACGTTGCCAGCTTTGTATCTCCTACCTTGCTGGAATTAAAGGGATGATTTTTAAAATCTTTTTAATTTTTATGCAGATGGTGACTTTTCATTTTTTTTTAAATGTATCTTTTCTAATAATACTCATTTTATTATGACTGTTACTTACCTGCCCCCGGCTCCCACGTTGCCGCCACGGAGGAGAGGGAGACCCCTCTCCAATACACGGCCACCGGAGCCGGCACGAAGGAGAGGGAGACCCCCCTCCAATACGCGGCCACCGGAGCCGGCACGGAGGAGAGGGAGACCCCCCTCCAATACACGGCCACCGGAGCCGGCACGGAGGAGAGGGAGACCCCCCTCCAACGCACGACCTCCGGAGCCGCCACGGAGGAGAGGGAGACCCCCCTCCAACGCACGGGCACCGGAGCCTCCACGGAGGAGAGGGAGACCTCCCTCCAACACAGTGCCGCCTCCGCCGTCGTCTACAGGACTGCCGCGCAGGAGAGGCAGACCTCCTGGAACACGGCGTCCGGTTTCGGCACTCGTGCGCCCTCTGGTGGTGAACTCCCGAACTGCAGGCATATATGAAGGGAGATTGCGCCACACTCATCATGGTGGTGATTCCCGGTCATTAGAAGTGACGTCATGAGGTTTGGCGGGAGATTTGAACTTCCTCTGTGGTTTCTATTTAAACCTCTTGAGTTCTATCTGACCTTGCCTTCTGTTGGTTGTCTATGCCTTGTGCTAGTGCCCAGATAGCGTTTCCTGATTCTGTATTCCTATGTATGATCCTGGCTTGTCTGACTTTGTTGTTTTCCTGAATCCTGACCTCGGCTCTGTTATACGACTATCCTGCTCTCCGGAATCCTGACCTCGGCTCTGTTATACGACTATCCTGCTCTCCGGAATCCTGACCTCGGCTTGTTATACCTGTTCTGTCCTGGAGTCCTACCTGACCACGGTGTCTCCTAACTACTTGTACGTGACAGAAACAGAAGGCCATCATGAGACCCGCTTCGGTAGGATCTCAGGGTTCCTGTGAGGCTCGTCTGGATGAGATGGACCATCGTCTGGACCAGTTTGCCCAGGCACTCCAGACCCTTCTACAACGCACAGATCCCGGTCTACAAGTGCATGCTCCTCCAGCTGTAGCTCCACCGCCGGTTCCAGCTCCAGCCCCGATGCCGGTGGTTCATGCTCCTATGAATCTTCCTCCACCCCAGCGATATGGAGGAGATCCTGCGACCTGCCGTGGATTTCTCAACCAGTGCGAGATTCATTTTGAACTTAACCCTTATGCCTTTGTTTCTGATCGGGCTAAGATTGGTTACATAATCTCGCTTCTCACGGACAGGGCCCTGGCATGGGCATCTCCTCTGTGGGAGAGGAGTACCCAATCGGTTCACTCCTATTCCGAATTTGTGGCCGCACTACGTGCTGTGTTCGATGTTCCAGGCATGAGTTCCACTGCTTCATCCTCTCTCTTCAACATCCGTCAAGGAGAGCGTACCCTCATGGACTATGCTATTGAATGTCGTACGCTAATGGGTGAAGTGAACTGGCCCTTATCGCTGCTTTTTTGAACGGATTATCAGAGACTTTGAAAGACGAGATTGCTGCTCGTGATCTTCCATCTGACCTGGACTCTGTAATCTCCTATGTGACCCAGATCGACCTTCGTCTTCGAGAACGGCAGGTGCAACGAGACAATCTGAGAGCACGGGAGAGAAGTGTACGTTCCCTCCCGCGTCTGGCTCCTCAGTTCATACCACCACCCACGTCTCCTGTTACCTGTGAGGAGCCTATGCAGCTGGGAATTACTCGTTTGTCTGAGAGTGAGAAAGCCAGGCGAAGAAAGGAGGGGCTCTGCCTATATTGCGGTCTGACTGGACATTGGGCCCGATCCTGTCCTAAAAAGTCGGGAAACGCCCGCACCTAGAGTGGTTTAGAGGACCTGCTTTAGGTGTGCTGGGTCTGTCCTCTGATTCTAGCAGCACTCGGATGACCGTTCCAATTCGGATATCATGGCCGGGGGGATCCGTTTGCACTGAGGCTTTCCTGGATTCTGGAGCCGCAGAGAACTTTATTGATGCCCATTTTTGCGAGCAGCAGTTTATTCCCACCACACCTAAAGACACGCCGGTGAGAATTGAGGCCATTGATGGCAGACCACTTCATCCGCCACAAGTCACCCGAACTACCGTACCAGTGACACTCTCCGTAGGGATGATGCATAAAGAGAATCTACAGTTCCTGGTAATTTGCTCTCCCTCTACTCCTGTTGTTTTGGGGTTTCCATGGTTACAAAGGCACAACCCTACCATCAATTGGGCAACTGGGCAGATCACGTCCTGGAGTCAAGCTTGCGGGGAGCACTGTGACTCACCCATTCGACTGGCCATGGTGTCTACTGGTTCGGAGATGGCCGCTACGATTCTTCCAAGTCATTATCGGGGGTTTGCGCATGTATTTGACAAGAAGGAAGCGGAGAAGTTACCTCCTCATAGACCCTACGACTGCCCTATTGATCTCCTTCCGGGCACTATGCCACCCCGAGGTCGTGTCTACCCCTTGTCTGTTCCCGAGACCCAGGCCATGGAATCCTACATCGAGGAGAATCTGAGGCGGGGTTTCATCCGTCGGTCTACGTCCCCGGCTGGAGCGGGATTTTTCTTCGTCAAGAAGAAGAACGGAGAACTGAGACCTTGCATCGACTACAGAGGCTTGAATAGGATTACAAGGCGGAACTCCTATCCTATCCCCCTCATCTCGGAACCTTTCGACAGATTACGTGGGGCTCAAATCTTTACCAAATTTGATCTCCGTGGGGCGTATAACCTGGTCCGTATTCGTGCCGGTCACGAGTGGAGGACAGCCTTCAACACCCGCTCGGGACATTATGAGTACCTGGTCATGCCGTTCGGTCTGTGCAATGCCCCGGCGGTGTTCCAGGAATTTATTAACGACTGTCTACGGGACTTTCTCCAGCAGTTCGTGGTCGTATACCTGGACGATATCCTGATTTACTCAGAGAACTTATCTATGCATCGTGACCAGGTCCGTCAAGTTCTGAGCCGTCTCCGACAGCATGGGCTATATGCCAAGTCGGAAAAGTGCGTTTTTGAGACCCGCAAGGTGACTTTCTTGGGGTACGTGATTACTCCTGAGGGTTTCGATATGGACCCATCGAAGGTGCTGGCGATCAAAGATTGGCCACGACCTACGGGTCTCAAGGCTCTGCAACGCTTCCTCGGATTCGCTAATTACTATAGACGCTTCATCCGGAATTACTCGAGGATTGTCGCCCCTCTAACGGACTTGACTAAAAAAGGGGCCAATGTGTCTGAATGGTCCTCCGAAGCAGTGTCCGCGTTCACTCTTCTCAAAGAGAAGTTCACGACGGCTCCAATATTACGGCATCCCAATCCGCTTCTACCATTTGTCCTGGAGGTGGATGCCTCTGAATCTGGAGTGGGAGCGATACTCTCCCAACGAGCTTCGTACAGCGAACCACTACACCCTTGCGGCTACTTCTCCAGACACTTCTCTACAGCCGAGAAGAATTACGATATAGGGAATAAACAACTGTTGGCAGTTATCCTGGCCTTGGAGGAATGGCGTCACCTGCTGGAGGGGGCCTCGATACCGACCTTGATTCTGACCGATCACAAGAATCTTCAATACATGGAGTCGGCTAAGTGTCTCAATCCCCGCCAGGCAAGATGGGCTCTCTTTCTCTCCCGATTTCCGTTTGTGCTAACGTACCGTCCGGGTTCAAAGAACACTAAAGCGGACTGCAGGCATATATGAAGGGAGATTGCGCCACACTCATCATGGTGGTGATTCCCGGTCATTGGAAGTGACGTCATGAGGTTTGGCGGGAGATTTGAACTTCCTCTGTGGTTTCTATTTAAACCTCTTGAGTTCTATCTGACCTTGCCTTCTGTTGGTTGTCTATGCCTTGTGCTAGTGCCCAGATAGCGTTTCCTGATTCTGTATTCCTGTGTATGATCCTGGCTTGTCTGACTTCGTTGATTTCCTGAATCCTGACCTCGGCTCTGTTATACGACTATCCTGCTCTCCGGAATCCTGACCTCAGCTCTGTTATACGACTATCCTGCTCTCCGGAATCCTGACCTCGGCTGTTCTGTCCTGGTCCTACCTGACCACGGTGTCTCCTAACTACTTGTACGTGACAGACTGCAAGTTATTTTATATGTCTTTTGTTCTAAATTGGAAATTATTTTTTTAATGAATTTATGTTGATTGATAAGTGCAAAGAGCCATCAAAAGGCCCTTTTCTTAAACGGTCAGCAATTATGCTTTATGTTGTCCATCTCTAATGTATGACGAAAAATATAGTGATAAAATAAATTGGAAGGGAGTTGTTTCATTGAACAAAAGAGGGAATATCTGTCATGTTACTACCTTAACCTACAACATCCTGATAGATATATTATATACATTATTTTTCATTCTTTATAAATAATTCAATGAGTTTTTCAAACATTTGATAAAAAACTCTTTATACAATAAGTCAGTAGTTGTGTATTTTACTGTTTTATAATACATAATATTCTACTAGTCTTACATTGTGTTCTAGAATGTATAATTCCTCATACTGTTCATTATAGTAACATGAAAAAGAAAATAATATTAATAAAGAATTACAGAAACCACTAACTGGAACACCTTTGAATTAGCTAAAAGTAACACAAATCATACATTTGGCTACATTTGTTGTGACACTTCTAACCATTATAAATTTAATATACAGGGTTTAAATATGAATTCAAGTTTTGATAATGTTTGCCCTGCTATTGTAGGATATTTTGGATAGAAAAGAAGATGTATGCAATTTGTACAAAAGCAATTATGTAACATTGTATGGAAAATAACTGTCCATATTAAGATTAAACAATTAATGTTGGTTAATATGTTTAGAATATAGTGTTGGATTTATGTATCCATAACTGCAGGAACCCATAATTCAGGAACAATAACAGACCTTTTTGCAGGCCGTATTGATATCTGCCAAAATTGTATTGCAGCAGGCAACTACAGTACATCCCAGTGGAGCATATCTTATAATTAAACTGAGAGTGAAACAAGTGTTTCAGTTTTCCACCCTGCTAGTGCTCTGGGTGAAAGGGTATAGACAGAATCTCTTTTCAGATAAAACATATTAAATATTATATTTCAGGTTTGCAGCTGCAGTCTTCTCAGGAGATTCCTCCTTTTAACAACCTTCAATTTGACAGATAAAGCACAAGGTAGTAATCATTACTGAAATGGATTTTCTAGACACCACTGGACATCATTTTAGAAATCAATAATCATTTGAAAGTAACAGGGTGATTAAATGATGGTTATATTTCCCTCCATGTTCCGATGATTTTTTATTTATTTTGATTTATAGGCACATATGGTACATAAATAACAATAGTACTAAGAATGTGTCATATTTGCATAGATGGGAAAATTGCCAGCATTTCTTCCAATGATCTATCTAGTATATAGATTTCTCTAAAACTAAACTTATTACGTTACCGTTGCTCATGTGTGCATCTTGATATTTATTGTATAAATTATCAATCTGTGATGAGTTACTTGATAGAAATAAGTTCTAAAGCAGATTTTTTTTTATGCAGATCTGGGTTAATGATTTATAACTGTTCAAGATGACTAACGTCATAAAAGTGAGAGATATAGGACGCTGGGATTGCTTGAGCTAAAAAACAAAGCAGAACATTTGTTTAAAAGTACTTAAAAGACAGCAGTTGCTAGTAAAGTAAATTTGCTTTTTGGAGATTTAAAACAATAGGCAGATTTAGTTATATATAATCTTATACAAAATCAGATGATTTTATTCGCCTAACCCTTTTTTTTTTTAACATATGATGCAGATCATGTGTAGTAAATTTATGGATACATTCAGTCACAAACTTTAGCAATTTGGATTTCATTCACAGTAAATTTATGTTTGCTATACAAATCAAGCTCATGAAGAGGATTTGGTTGATTAGATTAACAATGGAGAAGCTCTGGCGCTTGAAGAAAGGAATGATTCCACTGAGAGAACAACACTATAAAAATAGGAAGACAGCATAAACATCCTCAATAAGGTTTGAGAGTTAAAAAACTGATAAGTACTGTTTCACAGATGAACCAAATTGCCCCTTCTAACATATTATAGAAAGTCCAAAACACATACTATCATTTAGTGAGGAAACAAACCATTGTAAGGTTCTCATGGCTTAAAAAATGTGACTTCAAAAGGTTGCACATTGTCATTAAGATTTTCAAAGCAAACTACAGAGCCATGAGCCTAGCTAACATCAGCCTTAATTGTTTTTGTTTATTCCATGCTTATTATGGTTTTCTAAATTGCAAGACAGAAAGTTTGTTGCAGGGATTTACAGTTTACATGTCATTAGTAATGTTATTGTTACCTTTTCTTATTTCTATACCATAAACGCTGAGTATGTTGCACTTTTCAAACATGTAGTTCAAAAAAGAACAAAAATCATTAAAATAAGATACAATTGATTGGAAAGTGAGTAGAAGGTATAGATGGAAAGTGAGAAGAGAATCTGTGCCGTCCAATTTATAGAATAAGAAGAATACAGGGTTTGTCAAAACAATGTAGTTTGTCAAATCAAACTTTTGACCCAACACATAGTTGGGCAACACTACCAACACATTGCAACTATGCCACCAGAGTCTTGTTTTCGTGACTTTATTCTTCCAGTATGTAAGGGAAGGAGCACAAGGTCTAAAATAGTTTTGACTGCTATGAGGATTAAGTGATCTAGTAAGTTAATTTTATATTTCCCCTTAACGTTTAATGCTTAATACACTCCCAAAAACGACTTGAAAATAATAAGAGGGCTGATTCTTGCCATTAGGAGAGGATTAGTGCGTAATGGAACTGGTATCTGCCTTGTGGGAGCATGAAAACAATTTTGATCTCTCCTCCAATCTGTGTAAAGATTAGAGTGAGAAATCCAGTCTCTTGCAAATCTAAGAAGACATGCAATATTGCCCACTGGAAAGGCCATGATTTCAGAGCATCAGGAGGTCTACCCTCCGATAACCACAAAGCTTCAGTTTTACCTCAGTTTATTCTCCAGAGACTTCCTCAAATTGAGCCAGGTATGACATAATTATTGGGATAGTATCAAATGGGACACCCACAAAGTGTAACACATCTCCCGCTCTCCTATTAATATGCCCAATATGCCCTAAGTGGGTGAGTCTAACAGGAGGCATTAGAAAGGATCTAAAGCAATGTTTAAAAGGAGCGGAGATAAGGGACATCCCTGTCTGGTGCCTTTGCCCAGGACAAAAAGAGGGGAGTTTAAATTATTAGTTGTGATAAAGGCCTTGGGGGAGGAATAAATGGCCTTAATATATTGTATAAAGGGAGAACCAAAACCCTGATGTTGCCAATTAACATTATCAAATGATTTTTCAGCATCCAAATTGAGAAGTAAATGTGTGGTATGTGGAGTATTCTTTGCTTGGAAAATGGCTGCAATTATATGGCACAAGTGACTGAATGAATGTGTTGTATGAACCCCTTCTGTACAGGGGAGATTATATCCGGTAGAAAGGAAGCAAGTCTATATGCTAGTATCTTGTGTAGAATCTTAAAGTCGGAATTAAGCAGCGAAATTGGCCTGTATGAAGAAGGGGTATAGGGGTCCCTACCCTCCTTATGCAAAACAATTATGCGAGCAATGTTGGAGTGGGGGGAAACCTCTGGTGTATTGAAAGAAGCGTTAAAGGCCATAGTAAGCGAGGGAGTGATTAGTTCTATTAGAATTTTATAAAATTCTGCTGATAGGCCGTCTGGCCCAGGAGCTTTACCTAGTTTGAGGCTCCCAACAGCCCTATCAGGGAAGACCCACCTGTTTTAGGAAAGTGGCTATGGAGTCAGTTGGAACTGTATTCGAGGAGTATAACTATTCATAATAATTTGCAAAGACTCGGTTGATATATTCAGAGGAGGTACTCAGATTACCATCTGCCAGTCTGATTGCAGGTATGGTTGATTTAGGCTTTACTGATCTAACTAGCATTGATAATAATGCACCCTCTCCATTTGCATGACGAAACAATTCTGCTTCTTTATATTGAATTTTCAATAGAGAGACAGTATGTAGGAGAGTGTCATATGCCAATTTGGCTTGAGTGTAAGCCACTTTGGATGTGGGGGAAGGGTCTACAATAAGTCTCCTCTTAGCTTTTGACAGGCTGACACTGAGCTTTTTGAGATTGGTAATAGTTTCCTTTTTCTTTTTTGCAACATAAGAGATTATATGACCCCTAAGGGTGGCATTTGCAGCTTCCCAGAAGAGTATTGGATTGTGTTTATGTGCCCTGTTATTTTCTTCATATTCAAACCTTGAGGCTGGCATAAAAGTCCTGTGATTTATACAGTAAGGGGTTCATCCTCCAGTTAACGGAGGAGAGTAAGGGAGGACGAAATGTAAATAAAGCGTTATGGGAGCGTGATCTGAGATAAGTATGTCCAAAATCTGAGCCTTTCTAATGAAGTGAGAGGTGGGATGTACATAAGAGATAGTCTATTCTCATGAAGGAATTATGGGGATGAGAGTAAAAAGTCAAATCCCTTTCAACTGGGTTTAAAATGCACTATGCATCAATGAGCTGCGACTGTCTGCAGAGTCGTAAGATCGTGTTCCTGTGGTAGGATAGGACCCTCTACTATGATCTAGTTTAGGATCAGCCCACACATTAAAATCTCCACCTACAATCAAATCGTCACTATTCAATGACAGAAGTATTGCATTAAAATTAAAAAAACAGCCTGTGCATTATTCAGAGCATATACATTGCAGATTGTTAATTGTTTACCATTAATATTACATGACACTACAATTTATCTACCGTCTGGGTCTGTAATAACTTTCGATATGAGAGATCTAGAGATCAGTGAAATAACATAGACACCCCTCTACCCCCGTTTGGTCTCGTCACTCCCACTACCTCCTGCACCCAGCCCCTGAGAAGTTTACGGTGCTCCCCTTCCTCTGAGCATGTTTCTTACAATAAAGCTGAGCTGCCAAAGAATTCAAGTGTTTAAAAACCTAAGCCCTTTTTATCGGATTAGAAATACCTTTCAAATTCAAAGAGACTATTTTTAAATCCTGGAAGATTAGGTTAGGACTTGAAGAAAAAGACATATGTTAAGGATCTAAAAAATTACAGCATAAGTGCCTACAATGATGCCAAAAAATATAAACTAACCACCACCTCTCCCAGCAAGAAGGTAGCAGTGTGATACTTGCAATCGTAGCTGAGTGTTTGAAATTGGAGTCTTTTGCGTGTCTGGAATGATGTAAAACTAGTGAGAAATCTACCATCAGGCAAAGATTGCGTCGAAAAAGGAGTTAGTTCAACGATGCAAAACCAGAGTCTCGGTCGAACAAGAAACAACATAAAAGATAACCATGTAAACCATAAAAACAACATATAAGGTGTGAAGAGTGTTCTCGGAGCTGTCAGTCTCTGTGCGCTCCATAGGGGCCACACAAGGACAAAAATTGGATAGACAGACCCTGTGGGGAGGAAAAGAATCCGGTATCTCTAGTAGCTTGGATCTTCATGATCTAGGAAGGGTCATCTAAGTGTTGTATGAAGGTGAGAGCATCCTCCAGAGGGGCAAACCATTGTGTGCAGTCTTTGTAGATAGCTTTGAGTTTAGCGGGATAGATTAATGTAAATTTTATCTTGCGAGAGTGTAGCTGAGAGCAAATAGGATAGAAGGCCTTATGCTTGGATGTCACCCAAAAATTCTTGCAAAATCAGTAGTTTTTGGCTCTTGTATAGGAGAGCAGAGATAGTTCTGAATCCAGACAGTATCTCTTGCTGTCCTTGTAGTTGAGAAGTTTGAATATCACCGGTCTCGGCCTTTCCTGCTCTGCCTGACTAGGCCACCCAATTCTATGGGCTCTTTCTATGTTGATTTGAAAGTCAGATCTGTTTGGAAATAAGAGAGCAGGTAGTGTTTGAGAGCGGAATTCAAGTAGATCTTTACCAATCATGGATTCCGGGAGACCTATGATGTGTAGGTTGTTGTGGCGGCTCCTGTTCTCCAGATCGCCCACCTTATTCTCTAACAGTCAAATTGTGTTTTGGAGATCCCCAACGTCGGACTGGATCTGCATAGAAGTAGATTCCTGGGTAGAGATTCTCTCCTCCACCTTATCCAGTCTGTCTATGGTTTGTTTCAAATCTTGCCTGACAGCCTCCAAAGCTGTCTGAGGCATGTCTAACTTGCCTTCTAGCAGTGGTGAGAGTTTTTCCACCACACGTTGAGCGATAGAGTCCCCTTCATCATGTGTGGCATCAGACCGGGATAAGGCTTGTGATCCCTCATGATTTGTATCCATGGAGGGTGTTTTGGACTTGTTGGAGGACTTTTCCTTTTGCTGTTTGGCAGACATCATTGGTGGTATATCAAGGTATCTCTCCATGTGCGGGTGTTAATGACAGCATATCCACTGTCGGTATCAGGTTGAACAGAGGTAGGGGAAAACAGAATAGCAATTAAAAAATTAGGTCTCTCGTGCCAAGACCAGAGATGATAAGGAGAAGCAAGGAAGATAATTCCTCATGAACGTGGTCCTCTGGCCCCTGAATATGGCGTTAACCCATGACACAAGAGGGAATCATGTATCAATACGGAGATATGGCTCAATAAAAATACAAAATGAAATTAAATAAGTGCCAGAAGACCTCTGCTGTTTCGTTGCAGGGAGCACACTCTAAATTTATAAATTATCTAGTATACTGTATCTTGGAAAAGTGACTGAACAGTTAATAAAGTCCGAAAAAAACTGTCTGAGACGTATTCACAGTATAGCAATGTGATCAGAGCAGTAACAAAACATTAAAGAAAATCAGAATCGATTGTAGTTGTGTTAAGTAGCCAAATATATAAATAAAATTATTTTCTGGCCAACAAGTAAAATAAATCTCAAAAGGCCCCTGAGGGTTAAACAAAAAGATAAAAATTAGGCCTCAGAATTCCAGAGCTTCGGGCCTAGCCCAGAGAGTATACTGCTGCACACTGCTCCAGCAAGGAGCCTCGGCCATCAATATATAAAAGGAAGCATTGAATAGGTTATAAAACCAGCAATAATGGATGTAACTAAACGCTACTGTCCTTTGGGTGTCTCTGTGTCTACGGCAATGGTGAGATAAGTGACGATATCCCTGTCTCGGCCCTGTGGCCCTGGTTATGTGCGGGTATTACACGGATATCACGCAGACTGCCGGTCGGCAGCCCCCCCCATCCTCCCCAGCTGGAACCACTTGACGGATCAGTCAGGGTCTTGCCTTCGTCCCCGTGCCTGTCTCAGATAAGGTAAGGCTCGATGGTGAATATTTATAAAGAAAATTAGAGCTGTCAAGTCTGAGTCGATGGACTTCCTGACTTCCTCCACTATAAATTGATGCTACGTTCCTACTTCTCTGCTCTCACTCTTGCTAAAGGAAACCTATTTCCCCTTCCTTATCTCCTCCCTGTCTCATAACCTTAAAAGTATCTTCAGCACCTTCAATTCCCTTGTTTGCCCTATAATAACTACCCCTCCACTAACCTTACTGACTCTGACCTTGCCACATACTTCAATGATAAAATTGATACTATCAGATATGAAATATCTTCATTATCCCCCTCATGCCGTAGCCCTCCATCTGACTTGACACACTTTTATACACTAAATTTGTTTTTCCTCTTCTACAATTAACCAATTCTCTCTTCTCAGAGATGAGGTTCATGCTCTTCTTTATGCACTTGTCCAACCACATGTCCCCTTGCTCTGATCCCTTCCCACCTTACTCAGTTTCTCTTATCTACTCTTGTCCTTCAACTAGCGCGTATCTTCCACCTCTCCCTCTCTACTGGATCTGTCCCATCTTCCTTCAAGCATGCTATAACTTCTATCTTGAAAAAGCCCTTCTTGGACCAGATTGATCTGTCTAACCTCCGTACCATCTCTCTACTTCCTCATACCTCCAAGCTTCTTGAAAGAATTGTTTACACCCAACTAAGTTTCTTAACTCCTTATTGGACCCCCTTCAATCTGGATTCCGTTCTCGACATTTTACAAAGACCACTCTTACTAACGTTACTAATGGCCTACTCACTTCTAAGTCCAAGGGTTACAACTCCATGCTAATATTACAGATCTTTCTGCTACTTTTGACTCTGTAAATTAACCTCTTATCCTTCAAACTCTTCAAGATCTTGGTCTCCGCAACTCTGCTCTCTCTAGTACACATCCTACCTTTCTGATCATTGCTTCAGTGTCTCCCTCTCTCCTAACATTTTCCCACCCCTTCCCCTCTCAATCGAGGCACCCTAAAGCTCAATTCTAGGACCCCTTCTCTTCTCCCTTTACACTACCTCACTTGGAAAACAAATCTCAACCTTTGGCTTTCAATATCCCCTGTATATGTACCAATGACACCCAAATTCACCTACCCTCTCCTGATCTCTCTCCTTCTGTTTCCAACTGGATGTCTGTAACTTTCTTGAAACTCAATCTCTCCAAAACCGGACCCCTCATCTTTCCTCCCTCCAATGCTAACATTCCCTCACCAGTTTCCCTGGTCAAAAGTGCAATCAGTTTCCCTGTCAAAAGTGCAATCATCTGCCAGTCCCCTCACGCTTGCTGTCTTTGTGTATGCCTTGACTCTGGTCTCTCATTTACCCCCATATTCAGTCTGACTTAAACAACCATCATCTCTATCTTAAAAACATTCATCCCTTCCTAACACAAGATGCCATGAAAGCTCTTGTCCATTTTCTCATTATCTCCCACCTTGACTATTGCAGCTCTGTCCTAGCCGGTCTCCTTTATACATGTGCCGCCCTTCTACAATCCATCATGAATGCTTCTACCATACTTTTCTTTTCTCCCATTGTTTACTAAAATCTCTACCCACTGTCAGTCTCTTCACTTGATGCCTATGCACTTCCGGATTCATTTCAATCCTGACTCCTGATTTACCTTCAAAGCGCTTCATAGCGGTTCCCCTACTTACATCTCCTCACTCATCTCTAAATACACTCAAGTCTTGTCTCTTTGCTCATCCACATATCTTTGTCTGTCTTCTCCTTTGATTTCTAGTTCTCATGAATGCTTCCAAGGGCTGCCCTATCCTCTGGAATTCCTTTCCCCAGCCTATGCGTCTGTCCCCTGAGCACTCAAAAGTAATTAAGCAGCGAAATTGGCCTGTAGATTTATTTGTTTCCATTTAAAAGGTCAGCAGAAGGATAATACAGCATTGTGTCAATGAACCATGATAACCTAGCATGTTTCATCTCTCCGACTTAGACGTATGACTCTTGTGTAATACACCCCAACTCCCTCTAGATTGTAAACTGGAGCAGGGCCCTCCTCACCTGTTGTTTCTGTAGGTCAATTGTGTGTCCCGTCATGAGAACAGCCCATTAGAACTCCAGGGAACAAGTAACCAAGTCTATGTTATTTTGTTTTAAATCCTCATTATACTCTCATTATTAATCATTATTTTTAATAATGATAATATTACCATCATATGATACTTAAAAGATTACCATTCTTTTTCATGATATTATATCAAAAAGTGGCATCTGCTTGACAACCTGGGTATATATGACCAATTCAAATAATTTTTTATACTTCATTTAAGCAAAATAAAGTGATAACTCATGTTTAGCTAACACATGCTGGTGAGTAGGAAGTGATTGTTCTCAAGCTATACACTTTAGACAATGCTTAATTGCAGACTGTTGCAATAGACCGTTTAGTGTGCTAATGGTGAACCAAAACCCAATAAATTTGTTTTGACAAGGCATTTGGTGGATGCTACTACTTTTTCATCAACAAAAGGCTAAAACATTTCCAGCATCTGTCAATATCATTTGTGCAATATTTAATCAGTTTTCTAGTACATGCAATCACATTATGTGGATAATAGATTTTTTAAATATACTTTATATTCATTAATTTTTCCCATAATTTATTACAAGATGCTTTTGGATGAGGAATCACGTTTTATGGATTACGTTTAACAGAAATTCAGAGAGATTAAGCACATGCTTATTTCTTAGGTAGCTGTGATTAGAAATACAAACATGTGGGCTTTAGCTTCTGAAATACCAAAGCAAAACAAATACTCATAAAGTAAATATAATAAATAGAATGTGAAATAGCAGTATAAAGACAAAATAGATATTATTAATTAAAGTCAATTGATCTGATTTAATTGAATTTAGTTGAATTTTTAATGTAACTCGAATAATCCTTTGGCACCTTTTTGGGCCCATTAAAAGTTTGGAATCCCATCTTGTTAACATATGCTCCAGTATAACCTATAAGGAAGTAACTAAGATAAAATGTAAGATCTAGTACAAACAAAGACAACATATGACTAATTAATACAAATATATAGATAACTATTTTTGAAAATATTATAGAAAAAAACATAGTCCCGGTGTTGACAAAACAAAATCATTGGAGCATATCACTCTTTTATATATAAGGTAAATAGTTCTCATAAATACTGAGTGGAAAACAACAATGCAGCATTTTACTTCTCATCTAAAGTTCCACCCAATGGATTGTAATCAAAGTGTGGCCAAATGACTACCTAGTCTGTACAGGGGAGTAGCAATGAGATTTTTTGTGTGTTTTACTTTTTTCACAGATCGCAAAAATGGTCTGGACTTTCAGCACCACTTGTGTTGAGACTGAATCTGTGGATCTTTGACATGATTTCTGCATAAGTAAGTACGGTATATTCTCTTTCATTTAATGAATGCATTTGTTTTACTGCATATATTAGATTGCTAGCCTGGGTCACTACTACTAGCACCACACAAATAAAGGCAACTACAAAAAGAAGCAAATTTGTGGTCCCTAATGTTCTACCAGTTGTTTAATATGTAATATAACAGCATTAGCATAACACAATGTACACAAAGCATTAGATGTGTGGGAAATGGAAAAGTGGACACAAACCCTACGCTTAAAGAAATATTTTGTACCGCTGTTGACAGAGAAGTGAGGATGGCTATAATGGTGAGCTTGAAATGCTCACATACTCCTATATATATATATATATATAGAGAGAGAGAGAGAGAGAGAGAGAGAGAGAGAGACATCCATGCTCACATACATGTATACATACACATTCATGCTCACATACATAGAAATATATATAACCCTACCTGCAGTATATGTGGTTGCACTGTAAAAGTGAAGCTTACACCCACCTAGATTTACCTGAAGGACGCATTCTTGTGATTTATCAGCCATTGGCTGCTGTCAGGGCCAGTCTTCAATCTCAATCTTGTCTTCCACATAACAATGTCTACTTTGAATACAACAATAGATGTTAAAGGAGAAAACAAGACCAAAGGTCACATTGCACATACCTTTAAGAAAATATATTGTTATATATTGGGCACTAGATATTTATACTTATATAAATATTTAAGAAGTATTATTCAGTATATTATACAGATCCCATCCATGAATATAATAATCTAATATTTAAAATATTTTTGTAAAGTAAGTACTAAGTATTAAAATTATTCATCTTATTAATATCCTTATGAAAACTCAAATTTTTTTCCTTGAGATCAAGGTTTGAATAAAACATGGCAGCAAATTTTGCTAAACAAACATAGTAATGAAAGTAATACTAGATGTCACATAGTCTTGTCTATTTATATTAATTTCAAGCTCTGTTGAACCCCTGCAAGGCTATCACTCTGTATTTCAAAACAATTCCAGAGAGGAACAAAACATATCTGCACTCCATGTATACCATTTAATGGGGAAAATATAGTAAGACTCACTCTACTTAGGCATAGACTCTGGAAGAAGTAAAGGTTGGTTGACATTATATTAAGTATTATCTTAGCTAAATGCTTTCAGAGCTCCTATGAATTAGTTTTGCCCCATTTATTGAAAGTTAATACTTATTAACCAATCAATTTAAATAAAGTTAGACAGACTTAGTAATTCTGCAGGGTACATTTTACTCTTTTATAATTATCATGGTAGAAATCATCATTACTTCAATATCCCCCATCACGTCCCGTACATCTATAAGAATCCAGCATCTCAAACAACACGTGGCTGCAATATCCTTGTCTGTTTTCATGTGCTGGTGAATGCCATTGCAGAATCAACTATTCTTAATTTGACAATCAGTACTCTTGCTACTGACACATATTTTGCATTTCTGCTCTCTTCTTCTGAAAACCACAGTTTCCCTGCCCTAATCGTGTCGACTACTATCATGTTGCTGGCCATGGGACCACTGACCATTTCTGACCTGTTGCTGAGAACTGGCTTCTATAACAACTTTAGCCCTGTCCCTGTCCTCTACTACTTCATCTCTGGTATTTGACTGACCCTTATTTTGACCTATTTGCTTTTCCTGACTAAGCTTTCACCTCTGTTGCTCTTCAGCTTTGCTTCAGTCTGTTGCTTCAGTCTGTTGATCAGTCTTGTCAGTCTGCTGTTGGGTTCCTGTCTGAGTTCTCAGAGAACTCTTAGAGATCGACCTTCTTTTAGTCATGTCTCCTGCTGTATAGTGCCACCAGTGTTCCCGAGTTTTGGTTGTGTTACTGTTTGAAAGTTCCTGATGTGCTCCTTTTGTAGTCCTGTAGTATGTCTTCCTTGATTTGGGCTCACCAAGTATGGCATTTACAACACCCAATGTGCAAATCCATGGTAGTGGCATTTCCCTGCCAGAGGCCCCTAACCTGCTCAAACACTCCAGGTACTGGGGTACTTGGCACTGGATCTTTTCAGACATTTATTAATTTAGCACGGCATATCCCAAACGTTTAATGGTACTTCTCCTGTTTAAAAATAAAAATTATGTTTTTTTTCTTGGTATCATCATCCCTAACTATATAACTGCTTGGAAAAGAGCATGAGTTTACGGTAGCCCTAAAGTCACATCGACAAACATTAATTATGAATAAATAAATAAAATTGCAACATGACTACAAGTAGATTAGTAAGGGCATTTAACAAAAAATGGATGTGCTGCATCTTGACTTCGATGAATTATCCAAATATGTTTTTCAAACTAATGATCCAAATTGAACTGCAAATGTAGAGATGTCAATTAACATTTTCTGAGGTAAAACCTGTTTATATCCTTTCATAATGAATTAGTACTAAAATAATTGTCTACATGACAGTTACAGTCAATTAGTAGAGTTATTAATTTTGGATTTCAGCCTCAACAACAGCTGTCACAACATGCAAATTCTCAGTGGCGCTGCTTTTTCGGAAACCAATATTTTTTCTAAATAACATTTCTTGATGAGTTTTAATACTTAAATATCTTTCACAGCGTTATATGAAAAATCTGCCTACCAAATCTGTCCGTTAACCTTTCTAGGGCTTGATTGGCTGATATTAATATAATAGAACAAGGTCTAAGGTTCACAATTAATGTTCCAATTCACGTCAAAGGTGTTTAATGGGGTTAAGGTCAGGGGTTAAGGTCAGGGCTCTGTGCAGGCCACTCGACTATATGGACCTTGCTTTGTGCACAGCACACACATCCAGATCTGAGAAAAAAATGATAAAAATTTCATTGCGAGCTAGAGGTGGCTCATTATTACTTACTAAATAGGATTTGGAAAACATCTAAAGAGGAAATCTATCTCTGTTTAGAAAAAAATATCTATAAAACTTTAGGTCTGATCTCAATTATGAAGAAACTATTATTAAATTCTGTCAGGTCTTGCATCTATCATAGTACACAAGGAATCTAAACTAAGAATCTAGGCTAAAGCATTCACTATGGTAAACTAAATTTTCACAAGGCTTTACTATGATCTAAAGATATCATATAACTGCATGTATTTGATATATTCACTTGAGTAAACAATTTATGGAGACAGTAACTGTTTATAATTACATTCAGAATCATAAGGCATACATTTAAATAATGAATATTACTTGAATATTACTCAAAATTGGATTTAAAATTTACTACAATTTTACACTTTGTTCTATTTGAGTCAAATAGCTATTTAATTTAAATAAATAGCCCAGAATTGATTATTATCTTCTTTATGAGAGTCCCATTGTTTGGAAATGTAGTTTCATTGTTTTTTGGTAAGCAAGAGGTACAGGTGCTTGAAACAAAATGTACAGCTTAGCAAAATACTCATCCATTACCTTTCAAAGTCATACCATTTGAAATTCTGGT
Organism: Spea bombifrons; assembly: GCF_027358695.1. Classification (NCBI taxonomy): domain Eukaryota; kingdom Metazoa; phylum Chordata; class Amphibia; order Anura; family Pelobatidae; genus Spea; species Spea bombifrons. Next base: position 67,998,498 of record NC_071089.1, read on the forward strand.
TAAAACTGCCTATGCTTTCTTGAAAGCTTTGCTTTAAACATGAAAAGGCTAATGTTGCTTTGAAGTTTTAAATTAAATGCATGCTATAATAGTTTCCAGGAAGCCTATATAGAGTGTTTCTCCTTACATTAACTCAATGTATCAGATAAATTATGTATATGTATATATGTAAGAGTGACGCACTTATGTCTCTGCTTTCATCGGCCTGGGTGTTTTATCTATGAATAGTATAGCAGAAATGTAGGAAGATCACAGGTGTCTCTGCAAACCAAGAAATCTTTATTCATAGTTGGGTAAAAATCAATTAATTGAGAAATCATAAGGATCTTTCATGTCATTCTCTATTCATGTTTTTTTTTAAATACAATATAATGACAATAAAAACTCTTTATATAATTACTTTTTATAAATTTCATTTTGTAAAGTCCATATAACAGTTAATACAGTAGTCATAATTGAAGCTCTCAAGGAAATCATTATTATTGCAGGCACTTAGATAAAGTAAACATACTTGACATTAGATTGCAAATACATGGCTAATTTATGAATTCCTTATTTAAAACATTTAGGTTTCTTTTTTTTTCTCATTTGCAAAAATATTTTCAAATGTTGCTACCACCCTTTCTGTACTCTAACTAAAAATATTTCTCTAAGAATATTCTTAACCCCTTCACATCTGGTGATGTACCAGGTACATCATGCACAAGTAGGCTCATTGGTCCTGTGACGTACCTGGTATGTCATGCAAAAAAACCGTCCCCATGCTGCCACAATTTAGATTTTTCCTTTATGTTATTGCGCTCCCATTTTGGACACATTTACACTATTGCACTCTGAGGAAGAGTGAAATTCGGGAAGCAGCAGACTGCGGGAAGTACTATTATTATTTTGCACTTTTATATACGAGTCGGTGGGGAATCACACTTTTTCTACATAGCCCTAAGCTAGTTCCAGGCTCAGATAAAATGTGTGTAAAATGCCTACCAAACAGGTGTGAGCACGCTGCAAATACAGTGTATTGGCTGTACAGTATATACAAAAAACAAAAACTGTCTGCATTTCTCACCCTAATAAAGTTGGCAACAAATATATAAACATAACATAAATAAGAGGTTTTGGTTATATGAATTGGCCAAAGCATAATTAAGCTCACCCGCCACGTCAAGGCACACTCTCAATAGGGTGAGAACAATAATAATAATGTCCAACAAGCATAAAGTAATGAATGTGCAGTTTCTTTCCACAATAAGTGGGCAGTATGGTAGCATGAAAAAACATCCTTTTCATGTTTCCTGTGATATCAGCAGGACCGCCCACCGACGTCAGTGGGCAGTCATGGTCGCGTCCCGCAAGGGAAGGCTTCGGGTAGCTGGAGCTCAGAAGTTCCCAGGTACAAAAATGACAAAAATCATTTCGTTTCAAGTCATCACAACTGTGGCAAAAATATTTAAATATGGCCAGACTTTTGTTTACTGACCCTATGATATGTACTTTAAAACTACAAATTTATCTGATTCTCAGAATGTCATCCTTTCTTAAGGATTAATTTAATTTGATACTTCCATACCCCTTTACCACTCCTAATGAAATTATATTCCTGAGAGCCACAGTTCCCTTGTATATGTTGGTATCCTAAAATATTTTCAAGAAAGACAGATGTTTGTGCAGTTGTAAAGTATGTGTTTTTAAACTGTTTAAGATTGTATTAAAAGTAATTGCCGTAAAAATGATTTTGTAATAGTATATTCTTATCTTGATCAATGGAAGCCAGTCATCAGTACCTACAACTATACTTTAGCAGTTATGACAGCAGGGAACTCCTTGATATCTTCCTTGTAGATTTCATCAGTGCTAAGTGACAAAGAGTAAAGATGGCAGCTTACAGCTGTGACATGTTTGACCACATCTGAAAAGCATGGCAGGTATTTTCCTTATTCCACACTGTGTTGTGCTGTACACTTTAATAATACAGCATACAAAGCACAGCATGGGTTAGAGTTTATAGAAAGAAAATCGTTTACAGATAGTAGATTGTACATTTCAATTGCAATGTCTTAGTTTATGTGTCATGTGCAGTTTTTACTGGCCTTAGGCTACATCCACAATTGGAATACTTAATGAAAATAATAAAAAAATCACTGGAAACAGGTATGGATTCCAATGAATTATTTAACAGTAAACTGCTCATTACCAGATGTAATAGTATTTGTAACCTGGTGTACTTTTCTGCAATTCTAGATAAGAAATATACCTAAAACTTTTAGAATTTTAAAGACACAAGTTTTGGGAGTCTTCCATTTGTCTTCTTTTTGACACAATACAAAATTCACACAATATTATTATGAGCACTTTTGATGGAGTGCTTCATTATATATATATATATATATATATATATATATATATATATATATATATATATATATTATGTAAACGGGCAAAAAGTGTTGCTTAATATAATTGTTACACCCCTTGACTTAGTACAGTAGGAGGCTGTGATCCAGTAAGGTTTTAAAGTGGAAGGTACTTTATGCTTCCAGTGAGCTTCCTGGAGGAATGGAATGTGGGGCTTAAGAGTTTTAAGATGATTGGTGACTAATTGCATGATTTTACTATTACCATGATGTAAAGTCATGATTTTATTAAAGACACGGAGGCGAGTATTGCTTAACTCTTTCTTTACTGAATCATATAGCAGCAAGAAAATTTGAATAGGAAAAAGTAAAATACAACATGTGGCCCCAACAGCCAATCCCAACACAGCACTAAGTATAACTCTAGTCTCCTCCCGGAAGTCATCCTCTTTCTTTGACAGGCGAACTTGATCAGCACAACCAGGACCAACACCTGGCGCGAGGCAGACTGTAACGGCATGAACAGTGGCAAAACACCAAACGGAACTTGAGAATCCGTGCATTCAGGTCAAACTGCAGGGAAACAAGAAATAAAAGGAATCTATAGATTAGTGCCGGCGTAACGCAACCCTGAAAACAGGAGAAAGCAGGGAGACGTAAATAAATCATGAAACACGTGAAAATCCGACAATATCCGAATAAGGTAAACAAATCAAAAATGACAAGCATAGCATCCATAGAACTAAGATATAAATCAATCAAAAAATAAATATAAAATAAATATAAAATCTACCTCCTATCCACCATAACTCATCGGGTGGGAGCGAGTTCCACAAAGCGAAACGGGTGGGAAGCAATACTCGCCTCCGTGTCTTTAATAAAATCATGACTTTACGTCATGGTAATAGTAAAATCATGCAATTTTATGACAAGACACGGAGGCTCCTATTGCAAGTTTAAAGCTGATCTACAATAGGAGAAAAAAGATGCGGAGAAGGTCGAAAATAGAATTCTTTAAAAGTAGACGGTCTGGACCAGTCAGCTGCTCTCATTAAATCCTCCAAACGTCCACCGAGACTGATAATCTTCGTTGCAACGGCACCTCTAGAGGAATGAGGCCCAAACACAGAAGTGTCTACCCCAGCAAGACTCAGAATCCGCTTCAACCACCGAGCCAAAGTAGCGGAAGAAACTGGTGCGAACGGAGCTTTAACAGATATGAAAAGATTAGGATGAGATGGAGATCGTAAACGCGCCGTACGCTTCTCGTATTCCTGGAGACAAAGCACAGGACACAACGACGGAGAAGATGGAAAAGCTGGATAAGAAACAGATTTGATTGAAGTCTTGGTGCGTCTGGATATATTAAACGTAACCCCTGCCGGATCGAAAGAACGACCGTCAACATCCAGAGCTCGAACATCCGCGACCCGTTTGCATGATATTAAACATAATAAGGTAAGCAACTTAGCCGATAAGTCCTTCAGGGAAAGGTCCACATTCGCCGGCCAAGAAGCCAAGAAGGAGAGAACACAAGAAACATCCCAAGTGGATGAATACTTAGGCCGAGGAGGTCTGCTAAGCCGTGCTCCCTTCATCAAACGACAAACCAGGGGGTGTTTACCGATCGGACAACCATTGAGCCCGGCATGAGATGCCGAAATCGCAGACCGGTAAACATTAATGGTGCGGTAAGCCCTGCCCTCGTCAAAGAGGGAGGAGAGGAACTGGAGAACTGCATTCAGAGGTGCTGAAGAGGGATCCAAGTCCCTAGCCAAGCACCAGCTAGACCAGACTCTCCAGGCTGATCCATAAGCTCTTCTGGTCCCCGGGGCCCAAGACTCTGCCAGAAGTCGCGTAGTCGTGTCCGAAACTCCGTGGATCGACCAAGGTCCCCGGAAATTAACCATGCCACCAGACGTAAAGACCCGTCCTGAATCAAAGGATGGGAATGGCCCTCCGGGCTCAACAGCAGAAGAGGCAACTGCGGTAACAGTCTGGGCTGGTCGATCGACAGCTCCAACAATGGAGGAAACCACGGTTGGGACCTCCAAAGCGGAGTGATGAGCACTAACTGAACCCCTTGCCGCCGAACTTGGAGCAAGGTACGCGGAATCATGGAAAATGGAGGAAAAGCGTACTGGGTGCCTCCGGACCAATCCTGTGTGAAGGCATCCACAGCCGCCGCTCCGGGATCCGGGCGCCAGCTGAAATAAGTCGGAAGCTGCGTGTTGAGTCTGGAAGCGAACAGGTCTGTACAAAGAGGACCCCATCTCGAGACGATAGACAGGAACACCGCGGGATCCAACCTCCAATCGCTGGAATCCCGCAAGAACCGAGAGTTCCAATCGGCCACGGTATTGTGTAAGCCAGGTAAGTATTCTGCGCGGACGACAATGTTCCTGCTCAGGCAGTAATCCCAGAACTCCCGAGCCAAATCCGCTAGCGCCTTGGAGTGTGTACCCCCGAAATGGTTGACGTATCGCACCGCCAACACATTGTCCATCCGGAGCCTGATACAAACGTTGGCCTGGTCCTTCGAGAAACTGCGAATGGCAAAAGAGCCCGCGAGAAGCTCCAGCGAATTGATGTGAAGCCCAGCTTCCTCCGGAGACCACCTGCCTCCCGTAGTCAGACCTTCGCAATGAGCCCCCCAGCCATGCAGGCTGGCATCCGAATCGATGGTGAAATCCGGACGCGGACCCACGATAGCCTTGCCGTTCCACGCCTCCAGATTCCGGATCCACCAGCGTAACTCCTCCCTCGAGTCTGCGTCCAGAGGAACAAGATCCGCATAGGACGCACCTGCGCGGAGATGAGCTATCTTCAAGCGCTGAAGAGCCCGGTAATGGAGCGGAGCTGGAAAGATCGCTTGGATTGACGACGTGAGCAGACCCACAATCCTGGCCAGGCAACGAATCGAAATGGTCCGACGTTGCAGAGCACGAGTCAGCTCTTTGCGAATCGAACGGATCTTGGAAGTCGGAAGACTGAGCAGCTCCTGTTCGGCATCCACCATGAACCCCAGAAACTCCATTGTGTGAGACGGCTCCATACACGACTTCTCCTCGTTGATGAGAAATCCCAGCCCCGAAAGGAAGGAGATCGCCAATCGAAGGTGGGACAACAGCGTCTGACGATCCTGGGCCATGATTAAAATGTCGTCCAGATAGATAATAAGTCTCACCCCTTGAGTGCGAAGCCACGACACCACTGGACGAAGCAATTTGGTGAAACACCATGGAGCCGACGAGAGTCCAAATGGAAGACAGGTGAAGCGCCATTTCCACGCTTTCCAATAAAACTGTAGGAGATCTCGGGATTGTTCTGCCATGGGAACCGTGAGGTAGGCGTCCTGTAGATCCAGTTTCGCCATCCAATCGTTCCGCAACAGCAAATCTCGAAGAAGATGGATCCCCTCCATCTTGAAGTGCCTGTAACGTACCAAAAGGTTTAGAGATTTGAGATTGATTACCGGACGGAAACTGCCTCCTTTCTTTTGAACCAGGAATATGTTGCTGACATAACCTGGGGTTCCTTCTGCGGCAACCTCGATCGCGCCCTTGTCCCACAAAGTGGTCAATTCGTTGTCTATTAACAGTTGTTCCTGTGGGGAAAACATAATAGGAGGGGGAAGAACCGTCTGATATGGGTAGACAACCAATTCTATCGTGTAACCTTGAACACAATCCAGGACCCACGCGTCCGCCGTCAGGTTCTGCCAAGCGTGGAAAAAATGACGGAGACGTCCGCCCACCTGAAGTGGGAAAGAAGGGGTGGTTAGTTGTGTACTCACCATATGGACGTCTATGGGCTCTTCCCGATCCCCTGGAACGCCATGGTCTGGCTCGCGAAGGGAAGAAAGGTGAGGGCTGCTTAAATTCCCGCTGCGGAGGTTGCTGAGTGAAGGAGCCTCGTGAAGTTCTTGAAGAACCGAAGGAAGTACGGCCGGCCAGACGGCCCCGGAATCTGCCGGCCCTGGTGGAGACCCGGGTCTCAAACACTCTCTTCATTGACGATTGGGCTTTATCCAAAGCCGTAAAGGCACCGACAAACTGCCCCAGCTCCTTTATAAAGGAATCTCCAAACAGGAGACCCTGAGCGTCTTTACCTGCCTCAGACAGGGCGAGGTTGGCCAACTTAGGCTCCACCTTTAGAAGGATGGCCTTACGACGTTCTATGCAGAAGGAAGTGTTGACATTCCCTGCAATACAAATTGCTCTCTGTATCCACCCCAAAAGGGTGTCCGGATCAACCGACTCTCCTTTCTCCTTGGCATTAGACGCCAATTCAAATAATTTGGTCAATGGGCCAAAAACATCCAGATGTTTATCCTGACAGGATTTAAGGGCAGACTCTAAGCCCTTTCTAGGATTCCAGCCAGATTTAGCTAAATATTGGACCATTTTTGGATCCACAGAGGGCGTGTCGCAGACTTTATTTGGAACAATAGGGCGAGGGCATTCCGCCCGCAATTTATTTCTGGCTGATTTGGAGAGAGGGCGTCTGACCCATTTCTCCAGGTACTGAGCAATATGTGCTGACGGTACCCATTCCGAAGATCGGGGGTGGTGAAGATTCTCCGGATCAAACAAAGAATCCCCCTGGGGATCCAAAATCCCTGTCGAGGAGGAAGAATGAGAGACCCGTTGGTCCTCTTGCTTGGGGGAACCTGGTTCCAAGGAAACCAAAGGTTCCTCATCCAAATCCTCCTCGAAATCTGAGGAAACCTCAGATTGCACGACCTCAGCGGAGTCAAGCTCCGAATCTGAGTCCTCGGGGAGTGTCTTGGCACACTTCCACCGCTCGATAGGCTCGTTTGCGCGCTGGTGCCACGCTATCTAGGGCGGTATGTACATCGCCATGTCCCACAATTCTGGAGGTCGGGGGGTTAATGTGTTTCTGTTTAGATACAGCCTTCCTGGGCGCTGGTGCTTCCAGAGAAGTTGAAGCACCCAGGTGGGAAGGGGCAGTGGAGGCAGATATAGATGTCTGCTGACAAGTACTAATAGCCTGCGCAATTGAGTGCGACAAAGTGGATGTCATGGAACCCATGGCTGCTAAAATGGCCTCTGAAACTGACCTTTGAAAATCTAAATGCGGCCCTGCAGTGGAAGGGAGATCACAGGTCCCGGTGGCAATGGGCAAAATAGGTACATCCTCTAAATCCCCTTCAGGGAAAACACTCTCTGCCTGAGAAGGCACATCTTTAATATTCTTAGGCATGTTGTCAGCCAAATAGAAAGTCAATTAATTAATTAATTATTTGTCTAGCGACACCCAGGAAAATCCGTAAGAGAAGTTTAGAGAGGGAAAACAATGAGTTTCCCCAGCTGGGAACCAGGTTGGGAGCTTACCCCTGCCTGGGAACCCGAAGAACGAACGTGGAATAAAGACGAACGACGGAGCTGACTGCCGCAACAGAAACGCCACGTGGACTGAAAGAACCGCGAAGCCGCTGTGAAGTATCGGCGGCCGCGCGCATGCGCAGGAAACCGCCGAGAGAGCGTCTCAGAGAGACGCGAGCAGGATAAACCACAACAGGTAACGCTTGCAGCGAAAGGCGATGAGACGAGAAACGGACATACCGGAGCAAGGTAGGTAATGCCAAACGAGCCCAGGACCCGAACGGGTAAAAGAAAAGGGGGCAACAGCCAAAACCGAAGGGAGACACAAGGCCCCAAACGGGGAAAAGAAAAAGGCAACGGCCAAAACCCAAAGGGAGACACAGCGAAATAAATGGGAAAAAATAATCAAATAGACAATAGGAAAACAATAAAAGACAAGGAATAATACCAATAAACAAGCGAAAAATATGCAAATTGAAAACAATAATAATAATGTAATAATATAATATAATACACTGGATGATACTTATCTGATCCAGTGAGCAGCAAAGAAAGAGGATGACTTCCGGGAGGAGACTAGAGTTATACTTAGTGCTGTGTTGGGATTGGCTGTTGGGGCCACATGTTGTATTTTACTTTTTCCTATTCAAATTTTCTTGCTGCTATATGATTCAGTAAAGAAAGAGTTAAGCAATAGGAGCCTCCGTGTCTTGTCATAAAATTTTAATTTAATTGGCATGTTAATGCCTTCAATATTCCTTAAACAAATGCAAAGCATATTTTGTATGGTGACTGTAGTGCTAGAACACATAGCTAGTGATACTGATCTAGCCAATACCTGCCCTTGGCAGCGTGAGTGAGATGCAGTGCAGTCCCAGAACATGACAGTACCTGTAATAGGAACATCAACCCCTTAAGGACCATGCTGCTTTTTATTTTTTGTACCCTTTGTGACCAAGGCCGTTTTAACACTTGTGGTGCTTGTGTTTAGATGTAATTTTCTCCTCTCCTATTTACTGTACCCACACAGGTTATTTATTGTTTTTTTTCAGGACAAGGAGGGCTTTCTTCGGATAGCATTTTTGGTCATATCATCCAATTTCCTATTAAAAAAACATAATACAGTATGAAGAAAAATTGTAATAATCGTGAGAAAAAGTACTTTTTTCAAACATTTTTTATTCATCTACAAAAGCTAATGAAAAAAACTGATAAATAGATTCTATTTGTCCTGAGTTTATAAATACCCAGTTTGTATGGTTTTTTTTCAAGTTAAAGGGCAATAAGTACAAGTAGCTTTTGCTATTTCAAAACCATTTTTTCCAAATCTGGTCAGTCTGCCCCATGTGCTATTTGGGACATCGTTGAAGCCGGCCAATGCAATTTATTCCCATCAAACCATATATTTTTGAGGTATTTCAAATGCTGGTATTTCAACCCATTCCATGCACCAATTCTACTACCACCCTGTCAAATTTCGTGGTAGTAATTTATTTTGTTTTTGATCATACAAATTGTACTTCAGGTATGAATTTACAGCTCCTGGTATACATCACTGTCAAACAACACCACAGTATGTGTCGGGTTGTTTGGGAGGTAAAATGTCACTTTTTCAAGTGCGAATTTTTTTTTAAACTTGGAACTTTAACATCTGGTCCTATTGCCCCATGTCCTAGGTGGGCCATCTTTGAAGTCGGCTAATTCAATTTACCCTATCAAACTAATGCACTAATTTGTGGTGGTATTTTTGTATTTTTTTCACACACGTATTTTAGATATTAACTTTCAGCTCCTGGTATATGTCACTGTCAAACATCATACCAAAATATGTTTAGCAACATCTCTTGAGTACAGCGATTCCACCCATGCATGGGTTTGTCTGTTTTTTTGGGGCTAAAAAAACAAATTTGGGAAGTGCACTTTTTTAACTTATTTTTTTTAATATTGTACTGATCACATTGTGATTAGAAAGCTGGGCTATATTGACTTGCATGATTGAATGCAAGAGACCCTCTTAGAAACGTGTTTCTCTCTGAAGCAGTCACAGTGTGTCCTGGGGTGGGTTTTCGGTGTTGCTGAATGCCTCACTAGAGTATGGCGGACGTTGACACCCCGGGACCCCTGATGGCGATCTCGGTGTTATGTAACTATGACATAAATACAACTATGACTGCCTCAACATTAAGGCATTACAGTAACACCGTTTATGCGAAAAATAAACTCTCTCTTACTATGTACCCCCCTTATCTTCATGACTTACCTTACTAAAGTCCTGTGGGGGGAACGCTGGGCCTCTGTCTCACTGCTCCAATAAGGTGTGCACGGCTTCAATGCTGAGCTCCCACTACCACGATCAGGGCCATGACAAGGCTTGTTGCAGCAGGGAGCGGCAGGGAGAGAGAGAGGGATTCCAAGCAGTCACTAATAACTTTTTCTGCATATATATCGTGTCATCATGAGAAGGTCAACAGGGACCTTTTCAAAAAAAAAACCACTTCTGGTTTTAAAAATCAAACAATGACACATTAAATGACTAGTGCATTTGTGCTAATGAGCACACCCCTACACACTACAAATGATTCAACATCCTAGCAAAGATAATCTCTATTCCCAGTTTTTTTTACATTTTGTTCAGAAATCTAAAACTACAAACTAGAAAAGATTTCTTTGCATCCTTAATATCTTTTCTCCTTTTGAATAGCCATTTTGGTGTTTCATCTTGTTTTTTTAAAACCCACCAGAGGACTGGCACCTGAAGAAACTGGCAGAAGAGAAACTAAAGGATTCCCAATGCTACACTTTTCATCTGTCTTCAACGCCAGATGTAAAGATCTACAATACACTCAAAAAAAGTGATTTTCTTTTGTTTTGAAACTTAATGTAAAATTGCTGTACCTTTTCTTTATTCTCAATTGGTTTACTGAGCAAGAAATTATTTGGCTATATTGCAGTTCTGCCACTTCACTTAGCTATGCATATATGTACATTAAATAGTACACAGCTTGAAGCATTAACATTAAATATAGCCACAACAAATAATATATATCAACCACAAAAGTTGCATGTACGTACAGATGTGTCAATGTATTTGAAATATCCATCTTCAATTGAATAGAAAATGCTAGTACGCAGAATGAACACTGTATGGCTATTTGCCTTAATTTTACAAAAGTATGAGGATAAAAATGGGGATGGTCTCTATGTCCCTGCCATGAAGCATTGCATGGCAGGCCTGTTCTAACCTACCCCTGCAGTGGTTGCGGGTGAATGCCGCCAGCATGTAGGTCTTCCTTTATACCTTTATACACTGATCAGTCATAACATTATGACCACCTGCCTAAAGTCCCCTTTTTGCCCCCAAAACAGCCGTGACCCGTCAAGGCATGGACTCCACTAGACCTCTGAAAGGTGTGAAAGATGTTAGCAGCTGCAAGGTGGGGCCTTCATGGATCAGACCATTTATGCTTTGTGACAGGGCACATGACAGTGCTAAAAGAGGCAAATGTCATCAGGGAATACCATGTCCATGAAAGGGTGTACATGGTCTGCAACAATGCTTAGGTAGATGATATGTGTCCACATAAATGGCACAAGGTTTCCATGCAGAACATTGCCCAACAGCATGGCACTGCCTCCACTGGCTTGCCTTCTTCCCATAGTGCATCATGTTGCCGTGTGTTGTCCAGGTAAGTGATGCACATGCATCCGGACATCCACGTGATGTAAAAGAAAATGTTATTCTTTAGATCAGGCCACCTTCTTCCATTGCTTCATGGTCCAGTTTGTATGCTCACGTGCCCTTTGCAGGCACTTTTGGCAGAGGACAGGAATCAGCATTGGCACCCTGATTGGACTGAGTCTAAACAGCCCCATACGCAACAAACTGTGATGCGCTATGTGTTCTGACAGCTTTCTATCAGAACCAGCATTACATTTTTCAACAATTAGAGCTACAGTAGCTTGTCTGTTTGATCACATGGGCCAGCCTTCGTCCCCCACATGCATCAATGAGCCTTGGGAGCCAACTTTTCCTTCCTTGGACCACTTTTAATAAGAACTGAGCACTCAGACAAAGGACAGCCCAGAGGAGCTGCAGTTTTGGAGATGCTTTGACCCAGTCGTCTAGCCATCACAGTTAGGTCCTTGTCAAACTCGCTCAGATGCTTCTAACACATCAACTTTGAGGACGAAACGTTCACTGCCTTTTTGCTGCCTAATATATCATACTCACTGACAGGTGCCATGATAACAAGATTATCAGTGTTATTCACTTCACCTGTCAATGGTCATAATGTTATCCAGAAGGTAAATAAAGGCTCCAGGCACTCGAGAGTTCCAGCGTTTATTGAGACAAAAAAACAATGTTTCGACCTCACAATGAGGTCTTTTTCAAGTGGAGTGTGCAGATTCCTCATTCTGGTTGGTCATAATGTTATGGCTCATTGATGTATATCCTCAATCACCCTGTAGGCCTTGCCCATGCAAGAGCTAATTTTAGCCTCTGGGTGTTTTCCTTGTAATTGCCTTGTCCTGAGTTCTGCTTTGGTTTCCAGTTGCTTGCCTTGAGCAAAAGTTGACTTATCCTGTTGTACTATTGTCATTGGATCCTGAACTGTGTACCCGATTTGCTTGGCCTTGACCTTTGTTCTTGCCTTATCCCTTTTCTACTGCTGTATCAAGTCCTGCCGTGGTATACTCGATCTTGGAATGCCTTGACCAAGATTCTGCCTTGTCGTTCTGCACTACATTTCTGCTGTTCCTGTCATTGTTTTGCCCATCAGGTGAAACCAGCCGTGCGGATCCAGGGATCACGGGGAACTCTGATCTCTAACAGCCGGGGAAGGTCTGCGTGATGGACGCAGACAACCCCTGCTGCTAACCGCACCTCCTCCCAGCTGCAGCGGAAGTTGTCTACGCAAATCGCGTAGAGCTCTACACGCCGCCGGGACTACGCACCGGGGACTCAGAAGCTCCGGTAAGTTTTGAGGAGGGAGGGAGTGTTAAATGGGGGGCATAAGGCATTTCTGGAGGCAGAGTTCTCTGTGAAATGCCTTTTAACCCCCTTAATGCCACTCTGCCTCCAGAAATGCCTTTTAACCCTCTATACGCCACTCTGCCTCCTGAAATGCCTTATACCTCCCTATATGCCACTCTGCCCCATAATATGCATTTTAATCCCCTAAATGCCAGATTGACATATAGGGGTATAAGGCAATTCTGGAGGCAGAGTGGCACATAGGGGGTCAAAAGGCATATCATGGGGTACAGTGGCATTTAGAGGGTTAAAAGGCATATCATGGGGCACAGTGGCATATAGGGTGTATAAGGCATTTCTGGGGCAGAGTGGCAAGCCAGGGGGCAGATGTGCATAACTGGGGGGGGGCAGGTTGAAGAAAAAAAGGAAATAAAAACAAAATATTTTTCTCAATCATAGCTTTTATTAAAAAAAAATTGTTCACATAGTTTACATGAATTAACATTTACTGATAAAACTTTTTTCCTATAGGGTCATCTTATTTTCAGGCTTTCTTTTTTCATAAATAAATATTCAGATTTTGGGGGGTTGTCTTATAATCAAGCAAATACGGTACTTCTCATGTAAAATGTTAGTGACTTACTCTATTTTTGTATTTACACAGAAACATGGATGCATACTATATACGTATCATGTTTTTCACTTTCCAGACTTGCAAGCTCTGCTTCCATTTGTTAGGTTACACTGTAACATCAGTTTGTCTTCATAAGGGCTGCAAGGATTAGCAGAAACATTACCTTATTCTTCTCAAAAGACTAAATCCTTTGTGCACACCTCTTTTGTCATTTCTCTTTCTCCATGAGAAACACACTGCAGAACTGCTAGCCCTCTCTTTGGATGCATGTTGCACCCAACTACAGTGTTAAAGGCGTAATGAAGTGTTGTTGGCTTTAATCCTGAACCAACTTGCAAGAGGGAAACATCACAGTGGGAGCATGAGCACACTCTCTCGGTGCCGTTGCATGTGCACTTGCACAGAACAGGAGCTCCTTCTGCTTCGAACTGCTTCGATTGCTTTAGACAATGACAGTGAAGCCAACATAGTATAGGATACTGATCCCTAAAATAAGGAGTCAAATATATAATTATACACTAATATTTGTATACTACATAACTCATATTACATTTTCCATTTACATGAACATTTTATCAGTTAGCGTTCCTAGAACAAAAGAAGCAATCTTTGGTTTTAGCTATATAGTTTGCCAAGTCAAAACAACCTCATATTGTGATCTATGTATTCCATAGCTTTCAAATTTGTAGTTACTGCATTTTTTAAGAGCCTTAACCTTTACAGAAATCAGTAGCAAAACAATATCTTTGAATAGTTTCAGAGCAAACACTTTAGTAATAAATTTTCGTCTTCCACTGCTGGAAAATGTGTTTATCAACAGCAATGCAGCCTTGAAGGCCAGCAAAGCTAATTCTCAACTAAGTTGCTGAATTTCCTGAAAGGAAAAGAGCAAAACCTTCACAAATTGACAAACTCTTTACATGTTGAAGTTAGCATCTAAAGAATTGTCTTGTTAGAAAGGTAATCATGTACTTTGCCTTTCAATACTCTCTGCAAAATATTCCAGTTCAATGTAGAGCATTGGTGAGATGTTATTTTCATTTATTTTCCATTGAATAATTTAACTATGCAATTTACATATTAACATTTCATTTTAATGATAACATGTATCAGCTAAGATAAACTATTGCCTAGTTAATATTTGGATAATTCTTGAATGTTATCTCGAAAATGTAATTATGCATAATTCAGAGGATATTTCTAAATGTTGTTATCCCCCAGATTTGACTTTGCATTATGGAGGGAAATGTTCAACATACCTGCAAACCCGTATAGTGAATATATGCTTCATCCTTTGGGATCCCGCTTTCTCCTTCTAGGCAAAATTGGCATCTACTTGAAAAGGATTTTAGCATCACTATAATATGGGTTAATGTACCGCGATTGCGGACTGTGAAAAAGTAGTTTCCCCTTCCTGATTTATTTTGTATATTTTCTCGCACTTAAATGTTTCAGATGATCAAACTAATTTTAATATTAGAAAATTATAACATGAGTAAACTCAAAATGCCGTTTTTGAATGCTGATTTAGTGTACGGAAGGAACAAAGCTACCCAACCTTACCTGGCTCTATGTGAAAAAGTAATTACCCCTTGGTTACCAAACTTTATTGATAGTTGGGCTTAATATCACTAGATACACCAAGGCATAATTACTGCCAGCCCTGTTGAATCTAAACATCAATTCAATAGAACTGGTCTTGCAGTGCAAAAAAAAGTCTCAAAAAGCAGCACATGATGCCACGATCTCAACAAATTCAAGAAAAGATAAGAAACAGTCATTGACATTGATCAGTCTGGAAAGGTTTACAAAGCCATTTCTAAGGTTCTGGAAATCCAGAGAACTATGAGGGACATTATCTACAAATGGAGAAAACTTGGATTGGTGGTGAACCTTCCCAGGAGTGCTCCGCCTACCAAAATTTCTCCAAGAGTGCATCAACAACCCATCCAGGAGGTCAGAAAAGGACACAGACTAACATGTGAGCTTCAGATCTCACTTGTCTCCGTTAAAGTCAGTTTTCATGCCTCCACAAGACACTGTGCAAAAAGGTCATCCATGGGAGAGTTGCAAGGGGAAAACCACTGCTAACCAAAAAGAACAAAAAGGCTTGTCTGACATGACGTTTGGGATAATATTCGGTGGACTGATGAGTCAAAAGTGGAACTTTTTTGAAGACATGGACTTACATCTGGTGTAAAGCTAACACAATAAGAACATTGTACCAACAATCAAACACAATGGTGGTAATGTAATGGTCTGGAGCTGCTTTGCTACTTTATGACCTAGACGACTTTCAATAATTGATAGATCCATTAATTCTGCAGAAAATCATGAAGGGGAATGTCTGGTCATCAGTCCATGACCTAAAGCTCAAGGGCGGTATGTTTATGCATGATCCATAGCACACAAGCAAGTTCACCTCAAAAAGCTCAAACGAAACAAAATGAAGGTTTTTGAATGGCCTACTCAAAGTACTGACTTGAATGTGATTGAGATGCTGTGGTATCACCTTAAAAAGACAGTTCATGCTCAAAAACCCTCCAATGTAGGTGAATACAGACAATTCTGCCAAGAAGAGTGGAGGCAATGTCAGATTAATGCAGAGGTCTGGGCTGGCAGCTTTGGATTGTAGTCATGGTGCAAGCAAGAGGTCAAGGTCCAGAAAATCTACAGAGTAAGAAAACAGGCAGTCCAGGAACCCTGGTAACACAAACTGGTAGCTTATAAGTAAGAAAGCAATGAAGGAGAGGAGGAGAGCTGTTTATAGCATTGATGGGTGACCTTTGCCCTGGAAAATAACTTCCTGGTATGTTGCTGCAGCATTGCCATAGCAATGTTTGTCACTAGCAACCTTGAGGAATCTGTCTGAGCACGCCCTCTGGTGTTGTTTTGCCCAATCAATGAGGATACGGAATGACAGGACACAGCAATTTGATCAAGCAAAACTTTAATAGAGAACTCTTGCTACATATATATTATTATTATTATCTTTTATTTATATAGTGCCAACAGTTTAATATATGTGTGTGTATATATGTGTGTGTGTAAAACGAGTTAAGCAATCAATCAATATCACAGCAATGAACGCTATAGTGTCAAATGTCAATACAGTAATACATCACCGAGCCAAGTAGTTATCTCTCCTCTAGCTGATTAACTCGCAACTCAGCAGGGACTGAGAAACCCCCCAGAACAGTCTTTTCGAAGAGCCACTTGTCTCGGACGCAAGAATTCCTGGACCCATCCTGGGCTGCCCATGCCCGTTCTTGCAAACACTGCAGGTGAGGCTTTAAAGTTTGTGGTCGCGGCCATGAGTTTTCATAGCAGTTGTGGGGACGTTCCAGAATATTCCAGGGGCGAGTGTCTTCATGTCGTGGTGTTATCTCTAGGTGGCTTCTGTTCTGTAACGCAGGATGGCCCTTTATTTTATGGTGCTGGCCAGGCACTTTAAACAGAGGTCCTTTGCCATGCTGTTCTTATGTGCTTGGGCGTTTCCTTATCTATTCGACACAGTGGTCTGTACATGTTGATGTCTGATGCCTAGGTTACAACTATACTTAGCTAATTAACAATGTCGTGATCAGGCTCAGGAGTCATATAATTAAAATGCATTACAGGTAGTAGTCATTGTGTGGTTGCAGTGTGGGGCACTGCTTCCCCCCTACTTGCGCCCATGATCTTGGATAGCTGTTCTGGCTCCAGGATAGCTGTTTGTAGGACTAACTTTTCAAGGACACTATCTGGGATCATACCAATACTAAATCAGGGGAAGCAAGACAATAATCTCAACAAATCATACTTCATATCCTTAATTAACCTTCTGTCAGGGTCCACGGAGAAGCCCCCAGCGAAGTAACTTAGCGGAGTACCTGCTTATTGCGGGTACCAGCTACCACACCACCGCTCTCACCGCTCCTGCCACGATGCCTTTACCAGAGAGCGCACACGCGCCCCCACCTCTCCTTATTCACTCCTGAATTGAGAAGGCGGGGAACGCGCACCATCGTCACCACGCACGGGGGCAGGGCGACCCCTGGTGGTGGACTTAAAAACGAGCACTGAGAATCATTCAGTGCTCAATTATTGTGCCCTACAGAGCTATTCCTGGTTGTTCTCCCTGATTCCTGTTATTGAAACTCTGGCTATTGTTACTCGATTATGCTGCTGTCTCAAATCCTGACCCTCTGGCTTGATTAAACGTTTACGTTGCTATCTCCAATCCTGACCCTTCGGCTTGATTTCGGACTTTGCTGTACCTAGTTGGTTGCTCCTGAGTGCTGTGTATCCTGCATATCGGGTTTCTCACCTTGATCCTGGCACCTCCTGAGCATACCTAGGTCATTATCCCCTGCATGTACCTGCATTAAAACTAGACATTTGCCTAGCCATATCTGCCACGTAGATTCCTGATGCATGTTTTGCCACACTATGTGTCGAATCTCAATCCACCAAACCATCACTTTAGAAGATGTAATTTCACATGCCTACTACTGGGCTGGAAATCCACTCATCAAGCTGCCCAGAACACATGAGAATTACCTAAAATTCACACCACGACCTCTCCACTATGTAAAAAAGAAAATGAACACAAACTAGATATTACAAAACCCACAATCCCCTAAACACCTCAACTGACTACAACAAAGACGTACAAACATAAGAGCAAAACCTCTGATTCCCATTGCTCAATATGATTAATCACTTGCTCAGACAGGCCCTACCGAGCAGCTTCGGTGGCAGCATCTATCCTAAAAGAATGGGAATCAAATTCATGATCACCCAGACCAAAACTCCAAATACATCTCTGGAAAACCACTATAAATTAGAACTGTGGCAACGCAGACATGTCTTGATGAATCAAAAACAGGGGAATCTGGACAAACCTCTAGGTATTCAAAAAATAATGGACTGGGCACATAAGGCAATGTGCATCCGCTATCTTCCACAACGTCTGCTGCCCTCTGTCGGTCAGGTCTGGTTCTGACTTGGCTATTTTTACATGGACTACATCTCCTGCTTTACTCTCTGGTGCTTCATATGTTATCCTTTTAACCCTTTGTGATGACAGCTTGTTCCCCGACTATGTATCTAAGATCTGTTAAACTGTTGCTGACCCTGTTTTGGTCTAAGACTACCCATCCAGGACCTGTTAACCTGTGACTGACTCAGCCCTGCTCTATGCTGTCAGTAGTGTCCTGTGGTAAAGGCTACCATCGACTACTCTGCCAAAGGGTTCTAGTTCTCCAAATCCGGGTAGCCTCCAGTGTTAGCCAGTCAAAAAGGTAACACAATCCTACCCAAACTCAACAACAAGGAAAATGAAACCGGGGAGCCTAATATCCTGAGATATGAACCCTAAAACTCAGTAAGGCCTAGCACACCCACAAAGTCATATCAACAAAACCCCTGAAGTTAAACAAAGAAGCCAAAGCCGCCAGTTTCCTGTTGACTACTTGCTACCGACTAACCTTCAGTGTAAGCCGCAACTGCGGGCTCCATGTCCTCTTTGCTTCTGAGGCCATTGACTGAAAGCAATCCAACTGAAACCTTGATATAGAATCAGTACAAGCATTAGCCACAGCAGGCATGCCCCAAGCCTAAATGTTTAACTGCAGACAACGTAAAGCAAAGTGTCTCAACAGAGCAAGGGGAAGGTAATTTAGAGATAGCTTGAACCACCCCCAAATTATCAAACCGGTAAAAAATCTGTTTATTGCAGAGATCACAACCAACACAACCTTCCATTGTAGGAAACCAAGAAAGTTTCCCAAACTCCAAAATCATCCATAGGCTGTATTATCACCCTCAACCAGTGGTGAGCGAGGCACAATCCACAAGTAGCCAGAGACCATCACCCACAAAAAAGATGTCCCATAGACATATGGAATTTGCCAGGCTCTTTTTTTTTAGGCACTATTCCCAAAGGCAATATCCATAAATCAGGCCAAGTGAAGGAAGGAAACAGACAGCACAAATGAACAACATGAACTTTTCCTACACCACATCTGGATAATTCAACCTCTGAAATGGTATACGAAAAGGAAAATCCATCCTCTTCCTACTTCCACAGATCCATCACCACAACGCTCACCAATGTTTTCCCCTTTTATGTAACTACCGCCTGATTTAGCATAATTCTTAATCTTGAATTCATTTTAATTGCCCCACATTAAAATTGTAGGAGTAGGGCAAAAAATCTGCTCTTTACAGATTTTTGTCTTCAATTCTAATTTAAAGTGCACCCAAGAGGGCCTTTAAGGCACTCATAGACCTCCCCCCATATACAGTATATATAGTTAGAAGTAGCCTTATTAGTCTAGCGATGTAGATGAAGAATAACAGAATGTTGTGTAAAACATTTTTATTGAACTAACAATATTTTGTAAGGACAAGCTTTTGAGAGTCTTCCCTTGTCCTAATATTGGGGGGGGGGTAAGGCAGGGCAGATAATATACAAAGAAAGAAAACTTAGGAGGGTCATGATAGGAGGAGAGTGGGAGGGGTGAGAGAGCAAAGGTGAGCATGTCAATTTGACAGCCATGAATCAAGAGCAGGTTATAGAAAGTGTTGATAATGTGCAAAGAAACTTAAATCCACATTAAGTCCAAAGAAGGACAAGCATGGGATAGGCATGAATCTAAGACAAGATCATGGAGTGATTAAGCTCTAAGTCTATACATCAGGAAAGATGGACTGATTGGGTCTTACCTTCTGTGACTGGTTAAATGAGTCTGCTAACGGCTTTACCAGCACAATTAAATGCCATACAGTTGGGTGTATCCCATTGGGTCCCATGGATATGTCTGTTTTTACTTTGGAGAGTTCAGGTATAACTTTTTACTCAACAAATATGCTTTACATGTCTCCTTGTTTTTCCTTTCTATCTGAGGTCCATTCCCTTCACCTTTCTCAATTAAAACTGAACAGAAGTATTTATTTAGGCAGTCACCTAGATCTTTATCCTCATTTATATAACTCCCTTCATTTGATTTTAATATAATTATTGATTGTTTACATTTTGCTTTTCACTTATGTCTTTTTTTCTATCACCTTTTCACTTTACCTTTTTTGTTAACTTGGCAATTGTCTCTGTGTTTTGGTACATGTAAGAATGTGTTTTTTCTTAGCTTAGCTTTATATTTGGTCACATGTTCCTCATTGTGAGCCTGCGTATACTTCCTCAAAATAAAGAACACGGCTTACACATTGTAAGTAGACACACCAACTTCTTGCTATGAACAAAGCTTCCTAGCTTAGTAGGGCCTACAATCATTCCAATGAGCCAAACTTTTCATCAGAACCTTAGGAAATGTGAAGTTGCCCCAGTAATTTGTATATGTAAGAACACCCTTTAGGAACCACCTAGCTGGCTAGCAACAGCCTAAACAGCCTCCTGAGGCGACCGAATGCTGATAGTAGCTTTTCACGCTAACTATGGACACCTTCGATATCCTAACGACCACACTTCCTTAGGATATCGAAGGTTTTCAGAGTTGGCAGGGTCCGGTTTGTTTTCTGTTGTATTGCTTTAATAATGTGCCCTATTTTTGCAGCATTTTTGACACCTGTTGTATTATTTCACATTGGTTTGAATTTGCTCTTTTCATTGCCCACCTTATATTTATTTTTTGCACTCAAGTAAACTAGACGTAACATGTTTTCTTAGAAACTGTGCTAGTATATTATATTCTAGATTTTTAATTCACAGAAGAATTAAATCATCTTGAAATATAAAAGCATAAGCAATAATCCATTTTTTAAGACGGTATGCAACAGATAAAGGTACTTAGTTATACTAATAGAACAGAATTGCAGTGCCCTCTGCTGTTTTTTTCTTAAATTACATATTTTTTCATAAATGTAATTCTGTTAATTTTTTTATAATGATAATGCATTCACTTGTGACTTTGGATAGAAATAAAATTGTAATCTTCCATGATTTTTATGTTAGAGAGTTATTTGGGTTATAGCTTATGCTGCTTATATAATACATCTCATATTTTGTTAGAAATTATGTCCTCTAATTTTGTTTTCATTACAGTATCTTCAGCAAATAGTCACAATTCAAATAGGTGCAATTTCTTTTTAATGTTTTACACAATATTGTTAATAGCTCTAAATTGCATTAAAAATTCCCAGAAGAGGGTCTCAAACCTTTACAAAGACCTTGTGGTATAATTTGTGTGTAATATTTGCTGCACATCAGCAGAAATGTTCTGTCTTTCAGATGATGCAATTATGTTACCTTCACACTATGCATATAAGAGTAGACCTCCTATGGTTTGGAAGCCGTGGTTTCCATCCACCAAGCGATCACAGACATCAGAAGATAATTACAAAAGAGGATAAAAAGATAGACATGCAGTTCACTTACAGTTTGTACAATTAGTATTTGCTTTCAAAATACAATATAAATATAAAAAATAGCATGTTAAAATGACTTACCCCCCCCCCCAAAAAAAAGCATTTTGGTTCTGCTCCTCTCCTCTCCCAACTGAAAGGACTTCCATTTCTGAAACGTTGCACATTTCACATTCAACTCATCAAAAACAAAATTCTTGCAGTTCAGTCAGAACTTCCATGTTTATTGCACAGGGTGACAGCTAAACATATCCTCAAGTGGATCAGATGGACCCAAAATCCACCCCTGTACCACTTCCATACAAAAATCTGGAAGGCACTGCGGACATACAACTACAACTCTCAGCACACAGTGCTCCCTTTGCCATCACCATGGTATCTCATGTACTCTTGACCTGTGAAGCACTCAGTTTCTTCTACTGGGGATTCGATGTTGATCCTCAACTGCTTGATCCAAAGAGCAGCCGCTGGCCCTCCGAGTCGATCATAGCGGCCAAACTGATTTGCTGATCACCCCAGAAATGAGTCAGTAAGATGGGGTTGAATCACATCTTTGACTGGCATACTAGATGGTATGAAGGGTTGCTTACCCACTGAGGCCTTGGGTTGCGCCTTGCAATCCTTGAGAATGTGGCCTGGTTTCCCACAGTACAGACAAAGGGTATGCAACCTGTGGTATAGGTGTTCTTCCTTGGTCAAAGGCCCACGGGCTACCCTGATCTGCATTGGCTCCTCCTGCGTAGTACCGGAATGAGGTAGTGCAACCTGAGAAAGGACAATAGGTGTTGATATGCGTGGCCAATGTTTGGGGGACCCATGTTCCAGAGACTTCTCTTGGCGGTGTTCTCTAAACCTCCTAGTCAAGTTAGATAAACAAGTACCAGTACGGGCAAGTTCGACCTTCAGAACATCGTTAAGACCACAACAGAATTGATCCACAAGAGCAGTCTTGTTGTAACCAGTTTAAATGGCCAGGTTTCTAAACTCGGTGACATATTCTCCAACCGCCTTGCTTAGGGTGTCTCAGAGAAGGCTGGGAATCAGATACCCTATGGGGGTCATCGTACATGGCCTCCGTGGCTCTGGAGAATGAGTGCCAGGTATCAAGGACTGAACTGTTAGTGCGGAGAAGGTGATGAGCCCACGTTTGTGGTTCCCTTGTAAGAAGAGAAATGACTATGCGTGTACGAACATAGTCCGTGGCATAGGTCCTAGGTCAAAGTGTAAAGAGAACTTGACAGGCCGTTGATATTGTGTACGGTCCCCAATAAAATGACCCAGAGCTCAAAGAAGGAGGCAGTACCTCCGTGCTGTTAAGGAGGGGCTCTAACGGAGGAAACCCAGCAGTAGTAGAGGATGTGGGTTGCAGAGCTTGTATCTGGTTCTGTAGTTGGCTTTGTCCTGCTTGTAAATCCAATACCATCTGATTAAGGGTGGTGAGATGTTGAGTGAGGACCATGATAGCTTCAGCCAAACCTGCGGACTCCATAGTATGGCTTACTGATTATGTAATGCCGGGAGTCTTTTTACCAGGAAGGATTGAGTCCAGTAGCAGGAGGTCAGCCGGCACACGCGTAAAATAGGAGCCAAACCTACTGGAGAAAGACCTGTGCGTCGAAACGTTGCCTGTGTGAAATAAACTCACCTTACCATTTGAGTGCTGAGCCTCTGCTTCTTTATTTAGGTCTCATTTAAGACACAGTAGAGGTCCCATATTTCAATTTAACCCCATAAGACTATGATTCCCCCTTACCTTTCAGTTTAGTGAAAATACCTAGGGGTTAGCTGATAGCATAAGGGGTATCACTAGGGTCCTGTTGGTGCATAGTAAGATGTTAGGTTACAGTACTGTATACTGTGTATTAGGGATGATGATCAGATTAGGTTCCTGGCTACTGAAGTGAAACTAATCAATGATGACCAAAAAGGTCATTAATCAGTGGTCACATAGCATTCCATTACGTTAAATATATTGTATTTTTTATATATGCATATCAGATCACTTGTAAGTGACAAGTTTAGGCCACTGGCATTAATCAGTGAGTTTGATCAATAATCAGCAACCTAAAACGTAACTGACAAGTGATCAAATTATAATTATGTATTCAATTTTTTAATAATAATTTGTGTGGGGGGGTATTATTACCTTAGATGACTTCTAAGTCACTCTTTGTTAGCCAAAACTAGTAGCTTGATGTCCACAGAACTAAGACTTATACTGATTTAAATATTTACCTCTCACCTTTTCTCTGTGCCTTATGTTTGTCACCCCATTCCCTCAAGATTGTAGGCTCTCTCCACCTAATGTATCGGTTAGTCTTAGTCTGTCACTTCTCGTCTTGTCATACCCCTCGAATATATGTATTGTATTAAGCAATGTGTAAATTGTTGGCGCTATATAAATAAAAGATAATAATAATAATAATAATAATAATAATACAACTATAACTGAAAAACATATTTTGTTAATGTTTCTGTGAGAGGGGTTAAATGAACATGTGATTGTGAGAGCAATAAAAATTTAATTTTCAATTTAGGACTGATGATTTAGGCCTAATTAGACAGCCGTGGTATATGCGAATGGTTAATTAATCTTTATATCTGCCATGAAATACTAAATGTGTCACAATATATAGCTACCATTCACTGAACATAATATTGTAAAATTTATTGAGCTGCTCATAAAAAAACAAACTAATATATCACTCTTATCCTTGATTTAAAGTTATGTTCTCTATGCGGATCATAAAATAGGCCTTTGCATTAAAAATTCTCATTAATATAATGTAATTTTCTTCAGAGGGGATCATAAAATGCTAATAAAATTACTCTCATATAAATATAGTGATTTTGCTATTTCTTTGCTGCGCTTGTGAAGTATCCTAAATGCAAAACTATATTACCATGCAGTAGTTTAAAAATAAAATGCAGTGTTATTTAAGTCTCATTGACTATTTTTTATCTTAAAATGGTAAAAGCCTTAATTAGCTGCTTCAAGGGAAATTAATGTGCACCTCACAAAATGTAACACTCTGGCTATGTATCATAAAACAACATTTATGAAAACCAAATGCATCTGATTACTATTGTAATTAACACACAGTGTTACAAAAAGAGCTTAAGGCTAGGTTTCCACTTGTTTTTTTTTTTTGCTAAAAACGCCCATAAAAACGCCAATTCAGCCACACGGCGTTTTTTTAGTGAAAAAACGCTGCGGCCAGATGTTAGCTGGTCTTCAATAGGAAATCGCAGAATGCCATATCCACTTGGCATTTTTCTGTTTGGTGTTTTTTCAGTCCTCTTTGGCGTTTTTCTGCTTTTTTGGGCTCTGTGGCAGTTTTTCAAAATCGCAGCATGTTGACACTCTGGCGTTTTTTGCAAGGAAATCTTGGCGTTTTTCTCCAATAGAAGTCTATGGGAGAGAAAAAAACACCATGAAAAAGCCATGTGGGTTTTGCCTTGGCGTTTTTTATGGCGTTTTTTCCACAGTTACAATGCAGAGGATGGACCCAGTATCTGTGTGTCCTACGAGAAATAGGCTGGAAACAAACAGCTTCACGTAAAACAAAGTTCAAATTGCATTTTACATCATTTAGAACAAACATGCCATTACAAACAAACATACCCAACCAGATCCTGCGTGCCAAAAGCAACAGCAAACAATTTGCACCATCATTTGGGGCCAATCTTCCTAGAGGAGCAGGCATTCGGAATAAAGCATGCCTTACAAACCACAGAAAAGAGACAAAAGGGTCCACCGGGGCGTTTAAGTAGTAGTTTTTCATCAAGAAAAAAAACGCAGGAGAAAAACCCAAGTGGAAACCTAGCCTTATAGTTTTCCAGATTCATTCATTCAAATATCAACAACAAAATTCAGAAAGATAATTTTCAGCTTAATACCAAACCCTTCTTTTTTAACAATGCAAAATTTTGCCACGTTCTAAAATTGTCATGTGATGTGACACTGATGGTCGCTATGTATTTTTCAAGGAATCCTTAATTGTCATGTGATGTGACACTGATGGTTGCTATGTATATTGAAAATGCTTGTTAACTGTTTCTGTCTTGATTTATGTGATCAAACATGTAGAGGAAAGAATACGTTTATATAAATAAATATAGAAAAGCTTGTCATAATAGCAAGAGTAACTGGAAAGAGAACCCACTAGGGTCATGTTATAATCAGGCCTCAAATATAGTTTTGATTACAAGACTAAGATCCAGATCCCCCGCAGCGCTGCAGAGGACCTAGATCCTCCTCTGTGGCAGCCGGTGGACGTCTGTGCAATGTGCGTCTGTGCGGGCAAACAGCACAGTGCCAGAGAAGAGGATCCCATGGCAGCCGGTGAACGACTGTGTCATGCGTGCAGACAACATCCACTGCTACCTGACACTTCCTCCGGGCTTTTATGATAGCGCACCGGCGTGACGTGACCTTCCGGTGTCCACCGACTGCCCTCACTTGACCCCAGGTAGTCTGGAGCACAGGGGACAAGTCTAGGGATGCAGTCGGGTGGGGGGCAAAAAGGGGGAGAATAAGGCATATCTGGGGGGCAGGGTGGTAAATAGGGGGGAATAAGGCATATGTGGGGGGCAGGGTGGTAAATAGGGGGTATAAGGCATATCAGGGAGGCAGAGTGGTAAATAGGGTGGTATAAGGCATATCTGAGGGGCAGAGTGGCATATAGGGGTATAAGGCATATCAGGGGGCAGGGTGGCATATCAGGGAGGCAGAGTGGCATATAGGGGGGTATAAGGCATAACTGGGGGCAGGTTGGCAAATAAAAGGAAATAAAACAAAAAATATTTTTCTCAATCATAGTTTTTATTAAATATGAATATATGTTTTTTTTTTATCCACACTACCAGCACCTTTGCAACTGGCTTTCTCTTCCCCTACACCACAGGGAGAGGTTTTTGTGTGCAGCAAGCTACCATATAATTGTATAATTGGTATAGAAATTTATTATCATATTTACTCCACTAGTCAATGGTGGCATATACCCAATTTAGACATGTATTTAGAGTGATTTAGACAGTGATTAGGGACGGGCTTTTCAGCATTTTTTTAGCTTTTAGTATTGGCCAACATTCATGCATTTATTTTCATTTTGTATTAATGTGTTTTAGCTTGCAAATTAATAAAAGTGATCGTATTTGCTCCATTATAAGATGAGGTTTTTTCAGAGCAAATGTCTTATAATCGGGGTCATTTTATAATCTATGAGACTAAGATCCAGATCCCCCGGAGCACTGCAGGGGACCTGTATCCTCCTGTCTTATGCCCCCCACTTAACCCCCCCAAAACTTACTGGTGCTTTTGACTCCCTGGTGTGTAGTCGGGGCAGCGGGTAGACAACTTCCGCTGCAGCCGGAAGGAGGTGCAGTTAGCAGCGGGGGTTATCTGCGTCCATCGAGCAGACCTTCCCCAGCTGTCAGAGAAGAGAGTTCCCCGCACCGGTGCAAGGAATTCTCTCTGACAGCCGGAAGGTGTATTCGCGATGGACGCAGACAACCCCCGCTGCTAACCGCACCTCCTTCCGGCTGCAACGGGAGTTGCCTACGCGAACCGCGTAGACGTCTACCTGCTGCCCCAACTACACTATGGGGCACAGTGGCATTTAGAGGGTTAAAAGGCATATCATGGGGCACAGTGGCATATAGGGGGTATAAGGCATTTCTGGGGCAGATGTGCATAACTGGGGGGCAGGTTGGAAAATAAAAGGAAATAAAAACAAAATATTTTTCTCAATCATAGCTATTATAAAAAAAAAATAGTTTACATGAATTAACATTTAGCAGTAAAACTTTTTTCCTATAGTGTCGTCTAAATTAATATACAGATTTTGGGAGATTGTCTTATAATCAGGGTTGTCTTATAATCAAGCAAATATGGGATATTGTATCTCCCATTCTCTTTCCAATCACTCTTTTTTGTCAGTTTAACTAAAGTGCAAGGGTTACCCCCTAATTATAATATATCATTGATCTATAGATATAGATTTTTAGTTTGGCTTTTCAAATCAGGATAGCAGCCAATTCCAAGGAAATAAACCAACTAAAACATAAATATTTTAGATAGAAAAAAAATCTATATGGAGTTCATCCAAAAATAAGCAATCAAAGTTCATCCTGTAAATCCAAAAAATAAATAAACAGGACATCATCTCCAAATGCAGGTAGTTTGTAATGAAAGCCACCATATCTGTATCCAGTGATGTCTAGGTTGAAATGAACAGTGTTAGCAAATGGCTCTAATGTGTGTATATACAAGACTGGTGAAGTCACTTCTGGGTGTTGTTGGATATTTTAAGCATGCAGAAGAGTTTTAACATTGAGCTAAGATATGGGTACTGTATATCAGACCCAAAGTATCCAAGGTGAGACAGAAGTATCAGAGTGTCAGCGGTGGCCCTACCACAGGCTTCTACCAATCTCAGTTTCAGTGTAGTTAACTGTTAAGCTAAATAACTCGAAAATAACAAACTTTGTTTTTGAATCAAAAATGCCCCTGAATTTTCAGCCAAAGTTAATGAGCAGGGGACGCAATTCATTGCCTGAAAACAAATAGGCCAAAAATGAACTGAATATTGCATCCAAATCATTTTTGGCCCATTTGTGCATGTCCATTAATTAATGGATTTTTGTTATGCTAAAAGCTGTGATGGTGACATTTTCTCTTGAATTTAGCTCTTAGCTCTTATCTTTCTTTGGGTTGTTTTTTTACAAAGTTATTTATTTGAAAGCATAGTTCTTCAATCACCTTTATCCATTTTGTTCCCTCGCTTTGGGCATGCGGGAGATCAACACTAGAGCTATGTTAACATATGGCTAAGTTAATATATGTTAATACAACACAGTATTTTCCAAACACAGTCATGTAAAAGCTCCTACAAGCATGTGTTGTTGCTTTTATGGGATATCATATAAACTTCCTATATCTTGATCTGCTTTTGTAGAAATGTTATAAATTTAGAGTGCTGTATTCAAAAAGGGGTAGATAAAAAAAAGTCGACATTTATTCAATGGAGACTGAAAAGCTGGTGCTATCAAATTTGTAATTGCCCTTGAAAAACCTTTATTTTTTATTTGTCTATATGTGGAATAGTTAAAGCTATTTACATAACATCACAAATTATTTATCATGATAAAGGCATATGGTTAAATTGATTACTATAGCTCAGTTATATCTCAGAACACATTGGTTATAATCTAAATACGTTTGCAATTTAAATAGATATTTAATATGCACATATCTTTTATTGAGTGGTTTTATCATCATAGTCACCAAAGGAAAGGACAGCAGGGACAATAAAACCATTTCGAAAAATCCACATGAACCCATGTTTATACATAACCCTATCTGTCTTACCCTTATTACATTCATTTGCTGCAGAAAATTGTAAAATGAAAATTCTTGGTCAATATACTCACCCTGGGATTTTAATCTGTTTGGTCTTTACTATAGATGGCCACTAGAGGGAAGTCTATACACTTCAAAGGCCTGAACCACCTCCTAAACATATAAGGACCAATAAATTGCTATTTAGTGTATATGTTCTATTTTTTGGCATAACCCTTTATGAAGTAAACAAATATTTTTTGGAAATAACTATGCTAACTGTAAACAGTACATTATTTTTATAGTGAAGGCTAGTGAAGTTATTTCATTATGGAAGCTAGTGACCAAATGGATTTGACAGAATTAACTTGAATGTTATGGTACTTCTAAACTTATATGAATAAATCATACATAGAGGTAGCAAATGTAATATATTATTATGGAGAGTTGGTATAAGGTATAATTGTTCTGCAAAATATAATATTAAATGTGTAATTGAAAAAAAATATTATTCTAGGGGGTCTATAAATTCTAAGTTTATAAAGTGATGTTAAGTGATAAAATGTTTTGTCATTATATACAAAATTAATTTCAACTCAATATTAGGTATGTCCAAATGTATAGTGTGACCTTAAGAGAAGTGGACCCTGAGTTAAAGTTATTGAAAAGTTATTTCTTTTTAGTCAGGCTTTTGGTCTTTACAAGCATTAACTCTTTGCTTGTGTTCCCTTATGAACAGCTAAGGAGCGTAGATTGTAGTCAGGCTTTGTCCCACCTTGGCTCATGCCATTCACTGACCAATTTGCTGATCTATATCCCATTACCAGATAACGTTATTTGTATGTTACTGCATGTAATTATATCTCTCTAATTAACTATAGCATGATAATCTGGCAAAATTGTTAATGAACATGTTCTTTCTTTACTTTCTACACCAAAATGTTTGTACATTTAGATCTTGTCGCTTATTAAAGAATTGCTATTTAAAAACTATACAGAATTGATTAGTTTGTGTAGCAACACCACATGTTAATACACAGTTTAGAGGTCACAAATAATATTGTATACCTATTGAGTATCATATAGTAGCATGGAAATGTTCTTCCGCTTCTATGCTAAAGCATTTTTTCTCATATCCATGTGGACTCCCAAGGATTCAAACTGCATAATAAAGTTTTAAATCTCCTGCCAGGATAACTTTTTTTCAAGCCTTTTGTGTTCTTCAGCATATAATGTCCCCTTGCTTCTTTTGTAGCAATGCATCAATCAATAAAGACAGTGTTCTCCTTGACAGTGTATTTAAATATACTTCAGCTGATGCAGCAACAAACCATTGGCTACCTAGTCCCTCTCTGTCCTTAAATCTGTCCATTTTCCTGATGTAAAGACTCAAAATTCATTCATTAACTTCTACCACTTCTGGTGGAGAACTGTTTCAATTATCTACCACGCTCTAAGTAAAGTTTCAAATACATAATTTCACAGCAGATCATAACCATTTGGCCCATCTAGTCTGTTCATTCTTCCAAACATAGAGAATCAGACCATAAAACGTCTTCGGTCTTAGAATCAGCATAGCCATCACATCCATGTTTTATTTATGTTACTCTATTAACCTCTACTTCTTGTTGATGGGAAACAAATTTACAGGTTACCAAGGTAATCACCATCCTTTAATGTAGCATCAGTGTATCTAAGAATTTATAAAGACACAGAGACTCCCATTATGCTTTATCTCTTTTCTTTATTCCCTCACCAGCAAATAAATGAGAATGTAACAAAACAGCAAAAAACACCAATGAGAGTACATATATATATAGGCATCCAATAAGGGACCTCCATGGATACCCCTCCTCTTCCTATATATAACTGCATGATCCCATAACTCTTCATCTTTTCTTTGCTGCGCCCTCACAGATAAGTATACATTTATTACTACTATATATTCTCGAGAATAGTTTGAGCTATTTAGTATTTTGTTTGTCCTTACCGTTCTCCGATTTGGGGGGCGGTTGTGTCTCTCATTTCCACCTTCTTCCTGCGGTTTTTGTGACTGTGAACCTCTTCTTTCATCGTCTTTTTGTTGCTTTCAGCCGCCATGTGTGCTCTGCTCGCGCACGGCAGCCATCATGCCGTCCTCGTTTAGCTTCTGCGCGCATGCGCAGTGTCATTATGCCTGCGGTGGCCATCTTTGATTGGGTTTTTCTTCTTTTTCGCCAGGACTTTGTCCATATACTTCCTGTTTCCTATTGCGGCGGTCATTTTTCCCCATCGTGATCACGCAGTTTTGTTTTCTGTGCGGCTATCCTTCATATTTACCGCGTTTTGGGCTGCATATACTGTTCTATTATCCTTTATTTGGCCCCCAGTCTGTTTGCTTGTTTTCTTGTGTCCCTTTTTCGGGCTATTATCGTTTCTAGCTGTGTCTTCTAAACGGACAACTCCCTCTGCTGACTTGCCAGGCACTTCTAACCAACTCAACTCTGGTGATCATATTGAGGGCTTGGATCTGGGTGATCGCCAAGGGGATACCATTTCCTCTGAGGAATTTCATACACTTTTAGATGCCACTATGACCAGATCAGTTACCCAGGCTCTGCACTCAGCGTTGAGGATGATGTCTTCCAATATCTCTCAGTCTATTTCCTCTGCCATTAAAGCTGCTCAGTTGCCTCCCACGTCGTCTAACTCTGTTCTGCCTATGGGATCCCCCCAGCCGTAAAGCTTCGTCTAAATCCCATTGTGCCTCACATATGCCCTCCAAAAATAATAAGACGGACACGGTACGCCCTGTCACAGAGGACGTGGTTACACCACGTAAAAGAGCCTACCATCATGCAAATCAATGCGTAAGTGGAAAAAGGCAAAAACCCTTTCCGATTTGTCCTACTCTTGAGTCGACATATGAGGAGGCATCAGATGTGTCATTTGATTCTGACCAGGCTGATTTTTGCGATTATGCGGGTTCGCCACCTGTGAGCGGGGACCAGGTTAATCCTAACTCCCAGCAAATGGACAGGGATATCCTTGTGGATCCCCAGGGTGAACCACTCTTTAATCTGGATGAGTTACAGAACCCCAGGTCTGCAGAGTGGTCCCCTGCTCCGCATGTTGCGCAATACATAGCCTCTAGAGTCCGTAAGCCCCTGGATAAGGCGGCCAGAAACAAATTGAGGGCGGAATGTCCTAGGCCGTCTGTACCCGACGATGAGTGTTCCACACCTGAAGTGGACCCCAAAATTGCCCAATTTTATGGGGAAAAAACGGGCTGGAAACCTAAGAAAGGTCTGGAATTTTCTCTTAGGAACTGCCAAGATAAAATCTTGGATATCCTAGGCCAAACTACTAAAGCTTTCGAGATGGTTGAGGCTACCCTATCCGATAATGCCCCAGTAGACCTTATGGTATTGCGTGGCTGGATTCAACGGATTATTTGTTTGGTTTGCAACGCCAACACGGTGCAAGGCTATCCTCCTTTAAAATAGAACCAAAATTGGTTAACAGGGCGGTATCTGTGCCTGGCCCACAGGCAAAAGGGCTACTCTTTTGTCAAAGATTTGGGTACTTTCGGCCTATCCAGGTCTCATTTCCAGGAGCACAAACCTGCGTCCGCTACTTTCTTCCCCCAACAGCCGCGTCCATGGCAGAACAGGGGAGCTAGAGGATCCTACCAGAGCAGGCGCCCTTATGGTAAGTACAAATCTAACCTTTTTGTCCCTAGACTCTCAGGTTGGCAGCAGGCTCCTTGGGACCCTTCGGTCTTACAGACGGTGTTGGGATACCATATCGATTTCGTAAGGGATCCTGTTCAATTCCAAATCCCCAGGGATATAAAATTTTCAGCAACGGACAGAGCGCTGGTCTCTGCACAGGTACAGGCTCTATTCACAAAGGGGGCCATAAGCCCTATCACCGACGATACCCCGGGTTTTTTTTGGTAGCCAAAACTGCTACCATCTACGGTTCCAATAGCGCCGGAACATCAAGATTTTCTCCACTTTCGTTGGCACTCGCAGAGGTGGAAATTCACGTGCCTACCATTCGGCCTATCATCCGCCCAGTGGTGTTTCACCAAAATCCTGGAACCCTTGGTGGGCAAGTTGAGAGAGAAAGGAGTTCGCCTCATCATATACTTGGATGACTTGCTCATTATGTCTCAAGACATAGACTCCTTAAAACTCCACTTGTCTTGGACCACATCACTCCTACTGAACCTGGGTTTCCTGATCAACTGGAAAAAGTCGGTTCTCGTCCCGTCTCAATCCATGGAATTCCTGGGATTCTTGATCGATTCGATTCACGGGTCCATGCATCTTCCACTTTCCAAAGTGAAATAGATCAAGAAGGAGATCAGGAAAGTGGTGAATCAACCCGACATTACCATCCCGAACCTGGCGCGGATAATAGGGAGGTTATCGGTGTCCATAAAAGCCATTTTCCCCGGGCCCCTGCTTTATCGAGCATTACAACGTCTCAAGAACCGTTTTTTACTCCGGGGTTTTTCCTACGACCAGTTGATTCCGATCGACTGCGAGGCAAGGGAAGAACTCTCCTGGTGGCTGAACCACGTAGATGCCTGGAACGGGAGAGCAATTTTCGGCACTACCCCCGATCTGGTGATAGAGTCCGATGCCAGCCTAGCAGGCTGGGGAGCAAGATGCAGTCAGTTCTCCATGGGTGGCAAATGGTCGCAAGAGGAAAGAATGCTCCATATAAATTGCCTGGACCTGTTAGCAGGCTCATTCGCCATACGAAGTTTCTCAAGAGGTTCATTAAACTGCTCCGTCTTCCTCCGATTGGACAACGTGTCGGCGGTGAGATATATAAATCATCTGGGTGGCGCGAGGTCCCAACAGATGTCGGGCCTGGCCACAGAGTTTTGGCAATTTTGCCTAGCCCACAACATAGCGGTTCAAGCGGAACACATTCCGGGCCTGGCAAACAAGGTCGCCGATTGGAATTCCAGACATCTCAGGGATTCTGGCAATTGACGCTTACTCCAAACTGTGTTCAACCAGATATCAGAACTCTGGGGACCATTGGAAATCGATCTATTCACCTCGCGTCTGAAAACCCAACTTCCCAGATTTTTCAGCTGGAGACCAGACCCGTGCGACGCGTTCCTTCAAAGATTGGTCTCTTCACAAGAGTTACGCCTTTCCTCCTTTTTGTCTTCTGGCTACTTCATCTTCGGAGATGCAACACGTTGTTGGTCCTCATAGCCCCATTATGGCCCATACAGCCGTGGTTCTCGACGCTCTTGGAATTGTAATTGTTGTTGCTTCCCTCTAGCTTGGACTTGGTGGTGGATTCGTGAGGGGTCTCCTCACCCTCTACTTCATCAGGGTTTGCTGCCCCTGATGGCTTGGAAGGTTTCAGGGGACCTTGGTGTATCCAAGGAGTTTCGAGATCAACTCTGGATCTCTTGGCGGGAGCTTGGACTCCAGGAACAAGACAAATTTACAGTCATGCCTGGGACACATGGGAACGTTGGTGCATGGCACAACGTGTGGATCCCGTTTCAGCTGCTGTGACTGCTGTATTACGTTTTCTGACTGAACTGTTTGACAACGGTTTGGCATATCGCGCAATTAACGTGTATAGATCTGCCATTCTAGCTGGACATCTTGGTTTTTCTGGCGTGCCAGTGGGAAAACAGACTGTTGTTTGTCGTTTGTTGAAGGGCATGAAGTTATCTCGCCCTCCTCGACCTCGTTATTCAGGTCTATGGGATGTTAATATAGTCCTACGGTTTTTGGTTTTGTGGCCTGATAATGCCTCTTTGTCTCTTCAACAATTATCTGCCAAGTTGGTTATGTTGTTTTGTCTTGTCTCCTGTAAGCGGGTGTCTGACGTTCGGGCTTTGGATGTCTCCGCTAGATCTTTTACTCCGGAAGGTGTGAAATTTGACATTTCCAGACGTACCAAAACTTCTATTACGTCGGTGTTTTATCCTTGTTTTCCACACCAACCTCAGTTATGTCCTGTGGCCTGTCTTAAGGCTTATGAGGAACGGCCAGCTTCTTTCAGGGACGTAGCTCGTCCTGAGCTGTTCTTATCACTTCGCAGACCTCATTTACCGGTGACCACTGCAACTTTGACGCGTTGGGTCAGATGGTTGCTAGGGTCTGCCGGTGTAGACATTTCCATTTTTGGTCCCCATTCCAGTAGGGGGGCCATGGCGTCCAAAGTTACATCTTTGGGATGTAGGTTGGAAGATCTCCTTAAGGTCGCGGACTGGTCTAGGGAGTCTACTTTTAGGCAATTTTATTTTAAACCTTTGACGCATTTTTCTTCTACGGTCATTGATCAGCTTTAAACTAGCATAATGGGAGCCTCCGTGTCTTTATAAATTGCCAGATTTTACTAAATTATGACGTCAAGTCATGATTTATAAAATCACAGAGGCGAGCATTATTCCCACCCTGAGTTTTTTCTCTTTGTATTCCCGCCCGTTTTTGCGGTGTATATATGTATGTTATTACTATTGTTTGTTTTTATGTATTTTATTTTTTGGTATATACGTATTAATTCGGGCTCTATTTGTATATTTTAGTGCTGTTTTTTCTTTGCAATCTGATGTATTGTCTTGGTTTTTTCTCTGTCCTTCTGTTTGGCGGGCGAATTACTGGATTGGGTTTCCTCCATTCGCCTCTACGGTTGACGCGATGGTTTCTTCTCTACATTGAAATTTCTGGTTTTAATCAGTTATTCTCTTGTTTCTCTGGTTCCAGTTCAAAGAAAAGAAGAAGAGTTATGGGATCATGCAGTTATATATAGGAAGAGGAGGGATATCCATGGAGGTCGCTCATTGGATGCCTATATATACATGTACTCTCATTGGTGTTTTTTGCTGTTTTGTTTACATTCTCATTTCTTTGCTGCTGAGGGAATAAAGAAAAGAGATAAGCATAATGCTCGCCTCCGTGTCTTTATAAATCATGACTTTACGTCATAATTTAGTAAAATCTGGCAATTTTCCTGGGTTAGTCACTCAGAATGTACCATTCACTGTATCATATAGTACTTATGTAAGAAATCATAGCTATTCAAAATACTGAATACTACTCTTTAAATATGGCCTATGTTATTTAAAGTGATTTCCAGCATTTTTAATCACATTTTAAAATTTGTGGTCTCATCAGTGTGATGGGAACCTATTCTAAAGAAAGGAATGGAGCACTGTAGTTATGAAGAAAGGTTAACAAATTTAAATCTGCTTAGTTTAGAAAAACGGTACCTCAGAGGGGATATGATAGCATTATATAAATATATTCGGGGCCAATACAAACAATTGTGTGGAAATCTGTTCATAAACAGGACTATGCATAGACACGTGGTCATGCGTTTAGACTGGAAGAAAGGAGATTTAGTCTAAAGCAGAGGAAAGGGTTTTTTTACAGTAAGGACAATAAGGATGTGGAATTCTCTGCCTGCAGAGGTAGTTTTATCAGAGTCTGTACAGACGTTTAAACAGCAACTGGATGGATACTTGGAAAAACATAATATTCGGGGATATAATCTTTAATTATGGGGAAACAGCTTAATGATCCAAGGAGAAATCTGACAGAATTTTTTTCCTGGTTAGTGCAAAATTGGAAAGATCCAAACTGGGGTTTTTTGCCTTCTTTTGGATCAACAGCAACAAATTAACAGATATAGGAAAGGCTGAACATGATGGACGCATGTCTTTTTTCAGCCTATATAACTATGTAACTATATATGGTAGCAGGAATTTATGGTTACATTTAGTAGTTAGGGACTTCTAGTGTTAAAGAGACTTATACAGGAAATTCAACAATGTGTGGGTGCTAAGTTTGCCCAGTATGTTCAAAATATCTATTTTGGCATGTGCATACAGTTTTAGGACGTAGCATAAGGAGGTAGGGCTAGTCATAAAAGGGGTGGGGATAGCCCACAATTGCCAACTGTCATGATTTTCTAAGGACCTTCCTGGGATTTGGGAGCTTGCCCTTGTACTTCAGCAGCAGGTGTCAGGTGTGGGAGATCACAGATTTTCCTTTAGACTTCTGCTTCAGCGATCCCTAACGCATTGTGCCAGGGATGAATGCTGAGTTCTGGGATGTCACATGCTGGTGGTCAGCATGGAAGCAGTGCGCAGCGAAGGAGTGCTGAAACAGAGTTCTGAAGGAACAGACCTCACACTCCTACCACAGCCTGTGGCACATGACTTAAATAAGCAGATGGAGAAAGGTACGACATGGGGAGAAAGCTAAACGATTGGGGAGAAAGGGTGGTAGATTCTAGTGAGAAAGGGGAAAGATAAAGATAAATGAGAGAGAAAATGGGGAGAGGAGATAAAAAGAAAGGAAAGAGAAAGCGAGAAAGGCAAGATATAACCAGAAACAAGAGAAATTGGGATAAAAGGGGAGAGAAAGTATAAAGAATAGAGATACAGAACAAGAGGAGGGTAATGAGAGAAAGGGGAACGAGAGTTTCTATTTTAAATTTTACAACAAGACAGGAGGCTTCATAATTTGCATAAACCTTCTTTACTCTTCCACCAATAGCAGCAAAGAAATAAACACAGAAAAAATACAACCAATCAAAGTGTAACATAAACCATAAAACCAAGTGACAATGACACTCCATCCTCTTTCTTTGCTGCTTCCACCAACAAGGTCAGATCACAAGCTAATCATTATTGTCTTTATATATTTTATTATTTCCTTTATTGTTATTATATTGTTATTGTTTTCATATTCTTTTATATGTATATATATTTATATTTGTCATTTTATTAGATTTATTATTGTTGTTTTCTTCTTGTTTTTTTCTGGGGCTCGCCCCTTCCCCTGGCCCCCTTTTGTGGGGCCACCACTCCTCAGTATTGCCGGTTCCCCGGTACTCTTTTGCCCCCATTCATCCGCCCCATTTGCGGCTTTATCCCGGTTTTCCTGGCCTTCCCGGCAGTTTTCTGCCTCAGGCCATCTCCCCCCCCCCACATTGCCTTCAGCGTCTTTTTCTTTGCGGTTTTCCCCTTTCTGCGAAATTTCTCTTACCTTCTCCCTTCCCTCGAGGTTCTTTTTTCTGTTCGTGGTCCTCCTGTCTGCCTTCTCCATCTGCTGTCTCCTTCCTTTTCGCGCCTCAGGGGCGCTGCTGTCCGTCTTCTATGATCTGGCTGCTTTCCACGTGCTTCTCTTCTGTCCTTTAACCCCTCCACTGCCGTTCCAGGCAGTGTCTTTCCTTCTATGGCAATTTCGTATCTACACCTTTTTAGTATTTTCTTTATTTATTTAATTAAGCAGCTGTATGGCTCTACCGGCTAAGGCTCTGCTTTCAGTGTGGATAGTTCCTGTTGGGGACCCCTCATATTTGATTATTTTAATTTAATTTTATTCTATTCTATTATTACTAATACTATATTATACAGTCCTTTTTACTGTCCCCTGTGTTTGATTATAATCAGGGTGATCTAATAAGGTCTCGCTTTGGCAGACTTCATGCTCAGCTGGCCCTGTCTGGGTGATATTATACCTCTACTTTGGGCTTAGCAAGTAACATTCCTCTGCTTCTCAGCTTCTACTGCCACCTTGTGGTTTGACTTGTCGTGCTCTGCACAGTATTTTGTATCTGCTTTGCACATACCTCTGGTGCCATCAATTTTATTGTCTGCTCATAATTACAGAGAGTACCCAGTCATCGTCTGCGGTTGATCTCTCATCCTGGCTGTCAGCCGCCAAGGCTTCATTTGATTCGGCCCTACAGCAGGTGCTGGCTTCCATCCCGCAGCCTACTATGGCCTCCCAGGACACCCCTATTGGCTTACTCCTACTGCCACAAATGACACTACGGGCGACTCTGCTTCCCTGGATGCCGTGGGATAACCTTGGTTCGATCCAGAACGCATCAGGCACCCACGCCCCGCTGAGTGGACACCTCCCGACCACATCTCCAACTTCTTGGTAAAGTGGATCTGCAGGCCTGTGGAGAGGGAGGTCCGCAACAAACTACGGGCTGAGTGCCCTCGCCCAATTCTACCGCACAAGGTCCTTAAAACCCCACAATTCGACCCCACCATGGCGACACACGTCAAAGACTGCTTGAGACCCTAAGAAAGGGGCAGAACGGGGCATTTGGGGTGCTCAAGATAAGCTACTGGACGTGGCAGGCCCCTTAACACAATTGTTTTTGATAGCCGACAAAGCAGTCATGTCGGGTACACCTATGGATGCCTCCCTCGCCAGGGAATGGATCCAACGCTGTGTCATTTTGCTCGGCATCGCCAACATGGCCCTCTCTAGTGAAAGACGCCGGGCCGCTTTACTACCCCTTCATCCTCGGCTCATGGACTTAGGAACCAAGGAGTTAGGGCCTACTGCGTTGATGTCCAGTTTCTGACTGTGTTTGGATTCCCTTGTTTGTGTTCGCCGCACCAAAGAAGAGGATGGAGTGTCACTGTCACTTGGTTTTATGGTTTATGTTACACTTTGGTTGTATGTTTTTCTATGTTTATTTCTTTGCTGCTATTGGTAGAAGAGTAAAGAAGGTTTATGCAAATTATTCGCCTCCTGTCTTTAATAAAATTTAAATTATACCTTCACCAAAGCTAATATAATCGCTAATTGTATGTTAGGGCAAGTATGCCTAAAACGAAGTAAGCTTGTGACTGCAAGGGCAAGTATGAGCCAGTATGTTTGTGTGTAACGGCAACTATGAATGTGTATGTGTGTAGGGGCAGGCTTTTGTATGGCCAGTGTATATATGTGTGCATGGGCAGATGTTTGTAAGGGCAGTATATATATGTGTCTGCATGGGCAGACATTTATAAGTGCAGCATACAATACCTGTGTGTGTGTATGGGCAGGCCTGTATAAGGGCAGTGTATCTGTATATATATGGACAGTGTATGTGTGTGT
The DNA here is from genome assembly GCF_027358695.1 of Spea bombifrons. Classification (NCBI taxonomy): domain Eukaryota; kingdom Metazoa; phylum Chordata; class Amphibia; order Anura; family Pelobatidae; genus Spea; species Spea bombifrons. The sequence goes on from NC_071089.1 coordinate 68,038,392, forward strand.
ATATGGACAGATGTGTGTATATGGGCAGATGTGTGTAAGGGCAGTGTATATGTGTGTAAGGGCAGTGTATATGTGTGTATATGGGCAGTGCATATGTGTGTATAGGCAGGCGTTTGTAAGAGCAGTGTATAGGTGTGGATTTTGAGAGTTTATCTATACTATGTGTCTTGGGCACTTTTACCCCAGGGCACTATTTAGTATTGTTTTGAATTAAAAAAATGGTATAGTGTCCTTTGCTTAGACTGGAAACTGTGAAAATAAACACCATAAACCATGTCTGTGCCTATAGTAAAATCAGTGTGTATGTGTGACTGTGAGTGTCAGTGTACAGGGTTAACATGTGTGTGTCAGTATAGAGGGTTAGAATAAGTGTGAATGGGTGGCAGTGTACACAATGTGCATAGAGTGTGTTGGGTGTCAGTGTATGGTGTTACAGTGAGTGTGTGTGGGAGTGTCTGTATTCAGTATTAAACTGGGTGGAGTGTCAACAAACAGTGTGTTAGTTAATTGTGTTAGACTTGTGTTTGCATATAGTCATAGAATTTCTTGTGCCTGGGTATAATGCACCCTGTGTCCCTGACTTTCTCTGGGTATGTTAGTGTGTATCTGGAAAGGTGAATGTGTGTGTACGTGTGTCACTGGGTATGTTAGTGTTTGTGTGATTAGGTATTGTGACAGTGTAAACCCCAGGGAGATGCTTAGTGTGGCATTTGGGTACAGGTGCTATCCAGATCATAAATATGGGTCCCTGGGGTGGAGCAATTGGAGAGCAGGATGGGCCGGAGCCAAGTGAGGCAATACCTGCCTGGACATTTTGTGTGCTGTCTGAGGGAGGTTTTTCAAAGCCTGGCATAGCAGGTTCTGGCTGGGAGGTTGAGGTAGTGGGTGATTAGGCTGGTCAGTCTGGACCAGCATAGTTCAGTTAGAAAGGGCTCCAATTGAGAGCTAGGTTTTGTTTTTATGATTTGGTTTTGGGGTTTGAGCAGTTAAAATTAAGCGCTGTTCGTGACCTTGAACGTAGACATAAGTCAACTGGGGACCCTCAGGCCCTTCGTTCCTTGTTAGTCAAAAAGGGGGAACTTAATTTGATCCTTTCGGCTGATGTCCTGAAGGCCATTAGCTGGACGAACCAAAATTTTTTTGAAAAGGGCAATAAACCCGATACCATGCTTGCGAGACGTCTTCGCTTGGCCACGGGATCCCATCATATTCGGCAAATCCATACGTCCTCGGGGGAGACGTCCTCCCACCCAGATATCATTTGTAAGCAATTCACTGACTATTACACCTCGCTTTATGATGGTCACAAGACCTCTCATACACCCCACACTGCCCAGTCTATGCGGGATTTCCTCCGTGACTCTCGGTTGCCGTCGCTTTCCCCGGCTGATGTGCTCCATTTGTCTGCTGAGATCACTCAGGAGGAGGTGGATTTGGCCCTCAGTACCATGAAGGGCGCTAAGGCCCCCGGTGTTGATGGGTTCACGGCCGCATACTATAAGCGCTTCAAACACATTCTGTCCCCACACTTGGCGGTACTGTTCAACAAATTCCTCTCGGGCTCCCCGATTCCTCCTGAGATGCTTTCCGCTAAAATTGTTGTGATTCCCAAGGAAGGGAAGGATGCTTCCTTTTGCTCCAATTACCGTCCTATTTCCCTTATTAATGTGGACGTCAAAATCTATGCTAAGATTCTGGCCTTGCGGATCGCCCCGTGCTTGCCACGCCTGATCCACCCGGACCAGGTGGGCTTTGTTTTGGGTAGGGAGGCCCCTGATAATATCCGCCGCGCCCTGGGGGTCGTTCATGCGTCCCGGTTGGCTCGGTCTCCGACCTTGTTACTTTCTCTGGATGCGGAAAAAGCGTTTGACCGGGTCGACTGGGATTATATGTGGGCGACGCTCGGGGCTTTCGGTTTCACTGGGGGTATTCTCACTGCTCTGCGTGGTCTTTACTCTTCCCCTAGCGCGGTGGTGGACACCAGGGGGGCAGTGTCCTCCCCGTTCCCTATCCGCAATGGTACGCGGCAGGGCTGTCCCCTTTCTCCCCTTCTTTTTGCTCTGTGTATTGAGCCTCTGGCGGCTTCTATTCGTCTGCACCCAGACATTAAGGGGGTGCAGGTGGGAGACTCTCCTTACAAGGTTAGTCTCTTCGCTGATGATGTGCTTCTTTCCCTCACCTCACCCCTGGTGTCCCTGCCAAACCTGTATGCCCTTCTGTCCCGCTTTTCGGCCATCTCGGGCTATAAGATCAATAGTTCTAAATGTGAGGCGTTGAATGTCTCTTTACCTTCCCACACCGTTAAACTTATAGCCTTGAACTTTGATTTTAAGTGGCAGCCTCATCGGCTTTGCTATCTGGGGGTGTACCTGACTGCCCGCCTTCCCGACCTTTATGCCGCTAATTATCTCCCGATGCTGCAGAAACTGAAGGGTGACCTACGTCGATGGCAGCCCTATGGTATCTCCCTACTCGGTAGAGTTTATAGCGTCAAAATGACACTTTTACCTAAGATACTCTACCTCTTCCGTTCGCTCCCTATCCCTCTGGTGCTACGGGACCTGGACCTTCTTCAGGCGGAGATCTTTCGCTTTGTTTGGAGGGGGGCCAGACCGAGGTGGCGTCGTGATCACCTCTACCGGTCACGCGTTATGGGGGGCCTGGGGGTCCCTCACCTGCTGTCCTATTTTCATGCTGCTCAGCTGGCGCAACTGGCGCTGGTCCATCTCGGTTCTCAAGCCCCTAGATGGGTTCCCCTCGAGGAGATTCTGTGCCATTTGCCTGACATCTCAGAGGTCTGTTGGTTGGGGGGGAGCGCGCGCCCATCTTGCGCTGCTAGCCCTACCCTGTTCTTTTCCCTCTCTTTATGGGATCGTCTTAAAACGAAACTCAAATTGCTCCACGCGCCGTCTGCCCTTACCCCTCTGTTTCGTAATCCTGCCTTTCCTGCGGGGTTGGACTTAGCTTCCTTCCGCTGGTGGAGATCTCACGGTTTTACGAAGACTGGTCACCTGTATAACCAGGGCTATTTCCACACTGTGCGTACCCTCACTGCTTCCTTTCAGATGCCCCCCGCGGAAACGTTTCGTTTCCTTCAACTTCGTTCTTTTTTGACGGGGCTCAAATTTCCCCGCTCCTTCCCCCTATGACTCCGTTCGAACGACTGTGTTGGGCTAGGGACAGACGTCCGGGCACGATTTCGCAGCTCTACACCCACCTTATCACACATACCTTCTCAGTCACCCCTTCCCATTGTCGTTTGTGGGAGAATGACGTCGGGGTACCTTTGACCCAGCTGGACTGGACAGAAATATACACTAACACGTTCTCGCTTACCGCTAATACTCTCATTAAAGAGGGCGCGTTCAAGGTGGTTGGTAGGTGGTATCTTCACCCTTCCCGGGTCGCCCGGATCTTCCCGGGCTCCGGGGATGGCTGCACGAGAGGTTGTGGAGAGAGGGGCTCGTATTTCCATATGTGGTGGACGTGCCCTCTGGCCGTGGACATGTGGACCTGGGTCTTTGATCTTCTCAGTGAACTTGTGGGTACACGGGTTGATAGGTGCCCTTTAACGGCTTTGCTTAATAAAGATCATCCTGACCCCCGATTCCCCAGGTGCATCCAACGTCTCATTCACAGGATATGCGCGGCTGCGCGACTCTCTATCGCTAAAAATTGGAATACGTGCATCCCTTCCCGACAGCAAATCTTAGCTAAAATTTGGCATATCATGCACATGGAAAAACTCACTGCTTACATACACAACACTACTGACAGTTTCCTGAAGGTGTGGACCCCCTGGATGTCTTCTGCTTACGCTGACGGCTCCACGAGATGGATAGCAGCATTATGAGGTATCATTCTGGTGTTGTTTTTTTTTTTTTTTTTCTTTTTTCTGTTTGTTCGTTTGTTTGTCCCCTCTCCTTTCTTCCCCGATTTCCCTCTTCTCCCCTTCCCCTTGTGCTTCCCCCTTTTTTCACCTGGTTCCAGTACTGGGATCTTTGCCCACCAGGGCTGTTCCGCCCCCTTTTTTCTTTTTTTTTCCCACTGCCTGATGGCGTATGGTGCCACGGCCTGGGGACTCTACCTACGGGTTGGCCCATTCCCTGGGAGGGTTTTCCTTCCCATGAATATCTGCGCTAACTCATATCGTGCTTATGTTTACCAGGCATAGTCCTGGATGTAGCTGTCTCTGAGCCTTTTTTTCCTCATGTTGGTTTCCTCCTCACTACCTTAGCTCGGTGAGGCCTGAGACTTTCAGCAACACCAGTGACGTCGCTGTTGCTTAGTGTATGCACTTGTTTTACGTTACATTGGTTAATATCTGACGATGTTTCTGCTATTTGCACGTCATAATCTCACACAAAAAAAACGAAAAATGGGCGTCTGGGCGCCGCTTTACTCTGACCTATATGTATTTTTTTTGCATGTTCTGTTATATGCTGTGCCTGGATGCCAATAAAAACCTTTTCAATCGAAAAAAAATTAAGCGCTGTTTAGTTACAAGCTCGTGTTCCCGACTCTGATTGCCCTGGAGGACTGTGCTTAGGACCCCTAAACATGACATGTATGGCCCTCGTGCTACAGGGTTTGTCACAGAATGTTAATATTTGTGTCACAGGGTTTGTTGGTGTGGACATGTGTTTCTCTGGGTATGTTAATGTGTGGGTATGTTACTGTGTAACTATGTGTGCTTGGGTATGTTAGTGCATGTGCGTGTGTGGCTTTGTCTGGGTATGTTATTGCAGGCGTTTGAGTTTGTGGATACAGTGGTGTGAAAAAGAAAGTAAGCCCTCTTTGAATTCTATGGTTTACATATCAGGACATAATAACAATCATCTGTTTCTTAGCAGGTCAAAAATTAGGTAAATACAACCTCAGATGAAGAACAACACATGGCATATTATACCATGGCATGATTTATTCAACAAAAATAAAGCTAAAATGGAGAAGCCATGTGTGAAAAAATAAGTACACATTATGATTCAATTGCACTCACTCTTCTTTACAACATTGCTTCAGTTCATTTTGGTTTGCATAATGGCGCACCATGGCGTGAGGGAAAGCTTACAGAACGTAGGTTCAGCTGCCCCCACAAAAATACACTGTTGGTCCCTGTATAATGCAAAATGAACACAGATTACATTTTTCCATGTTCGTTTGTGGTTCATGCATTGTTGGAGTTATATATGAGTGAAATAAGTGAGTGGTGTAATTAATGTAATTAGTGAAAATGGAAAAATCAGTAAAAGAGTCTAACACTGGAAGAAATGCCATGCAAGTTCCAAAGGAAACATTTATTTCTACATATAAACCAAAATATAAAAATACAAACAATTCCATTAAAACTTGATTTCTCATAATTAGTCATTAGCCTTTTAAGAAAAGTTAGTTTTAAAATACTCATGTTATTTCAAACAAGAAAAAAGATAAAAAGAATAAATAAATTCTAAATACATTTATTGAAATTCAATTAACTAAAATTAATTGCAAATATAGTGTATTTTGTAAGATTAGCTTATTTCTTATGTTTGCTTGTCAGATGCGATACTGTTTAATTTGTCTTTCATAATTACTTGAACATTCAAAAAATAAGAGTAAAGTTAAATCTATCAGCAAAAAACATATACTCAACAAATTAGCCTTGGAAGCTTCTAATGTGCAATGATTAAAAAATAAGAGCCATTCACTTAAATTACGTGAATCCTCCTCCCATGATATCTCTTCTCTGTTTTCTATACCTCCCTTTATTCCTTTCTCTCTCCTTAGCCTCTTTCTTTCTCTATTATTTATTTCCTCTCTCTTTTTCTTTGTTCTGTTCTCCTTCTATTCCACTCTTTCTTCTCTTCTTATTTGCCATTCTCTCCCTCATTTATATCTTCTCTCTCCATCCTCTCTGGCTTTCTTCTATTTATTTTTTTAAATCCCTCTCATCCCGCACATAACACTTTACTGCAGTCCCCCACTTCCTCTCCAAAAACACAATGCAGCATCCCTTCTCCTCGGGAAACAAGACTATCCTGCAGCGTGTTTCCTTTCTGTATACAACACTATTTAGCATCCACTCTCATTCCTACAGACTAGCCACCAGAACCTGGGAAGCATGCAAATTCTCTATCACAAATGGTAGCGAAGGTCCAATACTAGTAAATTTCCCAGCATGACCGACAACTCCAACAGTGACAATACTTTTACAGAGAGATATCCAGGGGCGTACCTAAAGTATTTGGCACCTGGGATGGATCCTGTATGTGGCAACTCTGCCTGCCTGTGTAACCACCTTACCTGTGGCTACGGCTGCAGCAACCTCCCGCAGATGCCGTTGGACCTTGCGCATGCGCAGGCCACTCCAATGATAGCCGACCATTTACTCCTGTGGCAGTATACGCATGTGCAGGTCATTTCTCCGCCTATTTGTGCACTTGGCTTGGGGTGGGGTTTTCTGTCTGGGGCCTATTTTAGGGCACCTTAGCTGTCCACTAGCTGCCTCTCATAGATATTCATTGCTTGTTCTCTGGCCTCTGCTCGTGCTTCTCAGTTATCCTGTTTGTTCTGGTTTTGACCTTGGCTTCGTCTCACGGCTATCCTGACTTCACCAATCCTTGACCTCGGCTACGTCTCACGGCTATCCTGACTTCGCCAATCCTTGACCTCGGCTTCGTTTGTGGACTGCTGTACCCCTGTCCCAGTCGCCTGTTCTGGTTCGTGTCTGGGTTCTGCACTGCGGATCCTCAGTTACTGATCCTGACCATTCCTGGCCGTTACAGCCTGTGCCACTTATGCCCCCCCCCAATCAGCCTACCTGTGCCATTTCTGCCCCTAAACACTTACTCACTAATAGTAATAGTAATAGTAGCTTCTGTGTTTAAATGTCCTGGATTGCCACACATCGACAGCGGGAAGACCAGCTACAGCAAATCAGGTCTCCTTCCATGTATGTGATCATTTTTTAACCAATACAATGTGTGGTGTTATACCAAATATAGAAACTTCAATGGTGCCACTGAAATGCCTCAATAGCGAGGCATTCAGCGACATGGAACTCCCAACCCAGGATGCGCCGTGACCGTTTCAGAGGGCGGTCACTACCACTACTGCGAGTGATTTTGCCACTCGCAAGATGGCGGCGCGTCATTTCAAAACTCCTGTGAACAGGTACTGCATTCAACCATGCAAGTCAATGGAGCCCAGCTTTCTGACCACTATGCGATTAGTAAAATAAATAAAAACAAAAAAAATAAATAAAAGAAATAATTAAAAAATGGTAACATGTAAAAATCATTTTCCACTGATGTCACCATCAGTGGAACCTTCCAGTTCCAAAAAAGTAAAAAAACAAACAAACAAAAAAAAAATATATATATATATATATATAAAGTCCTAAAATTAGCACTTTATCTAAACGACAGACATGTTAAATGCCCATGGGGTGTCTACTTTTAAAAAAATGTATGATTTGATGGGGTAAATTGCATTGACCAGGTTCAACAATGTCCCAATTAACACCAGGGGAAGGATGACCATATGTCTAATTTCCAATTTAAAAAATGCACACATCCCAAATGTGGCCTTTCAGCCCCCAAACAACCCTACAAACCCATCCATGTGGGGTATCACTGTACTCAGGAGAGGTTGTGTGGCAGTGACATATACCAGTAGCTGTAAATTCATACCTAAAGTACAACATGTGTAGGAAAAATAAACACAAAAAATACTACTAAAAACTTTGACAAAGGCTGGTGGTAAAATGTGTGCATGCAAAGAGTTAAAATACCAGCATTTGAAAAACCCTGGGGTGTCTAGTCTTCAAAAATATATGGTTTGATAGGGTAAATTGTATTGGCCAGCTTCAGAGATACCCGAAATAGCACAAAACACAAAAACATTGGGTATTTCTAAACTCAGGACAAATAGTAAAATCTAAATAGCAGGTTTTTTCATTAGCTTTTATAGATGAGTAAAAGCTTTTTCAAGTAAAAGTCAGAAAAAGTCATTGTTTCTCAATTTTTCACCATATTTTATATTAATGGTAAATTATATGATACAATCAAAACAATGACATCTAAAGAAAGCCCTTCTTGTCCTAAAAAAAAAAACTTGTAATCAGTGATGGAGAAAAAAGAACATTACAGCCATTGTCACAAAGGGATTAAGTGATAGCTTTTGTAATGAGAATGGTTTCCTAGAAAAGAGCTCTACTTTTCATTGAGAAAAAAATACTATGTGTAGTGTAGTTGGGTTAAAAAAAAACGAGGGGGGATAATTACAGTTGACCAAAAAATGAAAACCCTTGAATCCTCAAGAGTAAAACAGTGAAAGATAGCTTGGTCCTAAATGGGCTAAACAAACCAGTCTTTCAGGTATTTGGGTATTAACCATTACATATTGCATTGTACCTTTGTTTCCGTTCTGACAATAAGCACAAATGAAAAGATATGAGCATTCTACACAATAAGTTCTGACCTACACATTTACACTGTTTACATGAGGCACCTTGTCGTTTTTGTCACAATTAAAAGATGGCTTTCCTTTATGCTTATTTAATATTTTATCTACATTTCAGACACTGGTCTTTGCTTTTTGTTTATCCTTTTGGTTACATTTCACCTAATATTCCTGGCCTACGCTTATCCGTTACTAATTAACTGACACTGACTGGGGACGCAACGATGAGTCCAGAGTATAAAGATCAGTTGGTGTAGCGCCATTTTGTGTCTTCCGGATCCTACCTCTAACATGAGACTCGATACACTGACTGGGGACATTATTATTATCGCCTTGCTCATCTAAAAACATCACGTTACCCGACAGAACTGAAAACATAGTACTTCTGTCAGAAACGCGTTCCCGCCCCTTCGTCTGTCACTATCGCGCATGCGCAGTCAGTAAAAAGAGCTGTATACGCATGTCAATTTGGTACGTTTAGTTCCTGAAACAGGAAGGGAAATCTTGTGCAGACTCCGTGGCTGTAGGGAACGTGGGGTGAGTAATGTTTAAGTCGAGTTCAATTTTACTCGGTTATTGCCGTTTGTTGCTGCAAGGCTATTAAAACAATGTATAATGCCTTGATAATGTTTTAGGTTAGGTAATGTGTATATTAACTGCTCAATGTTGCCTGGTTATCCTTATAAGAATCAGATATTGACACTTCATTTGGAATCAAATGCATCATTAAATCCAGCAGCAGTGGTTACTTATAAGAAATGCCTTATACATCTCAACATTTATCCGTCTGTTTCAAAGCCCATGGATAAGCTTGTATTTCAATATTTAAATGTTGCTTTAAAAATATGAATGGCACACAAACTATAGCTGAGAAGGTTAATGCATATTTTTGTCTTCAGAATTATATGATCTGAATGTAACGTATTCAAGGCAAATTGTAACTTAAGCACGCAAGTCGTTATTATACTAAAAACTGAGTTAATAGAGAATAATCATATCTTAAAAGAGCAAGTTCTGGCTACGCCGGCTTGCTAGAACCGTAATCCCCAGAACTGTTGCATGTCCCAAATCTTCCATGAAATAATAATTTAATCAAGTGAAATTTTGCCAAGAACACTTAACTGTCATGTGACACATAAGCGGGCACAGCTGGGAACAAAAGTTGCTTATGTAGTTTTTACGGAACAATCTACTAAAATTTATTTGCTTCACGTACCACAGAATGCTGTTATTGTTTGCTATGAATACATTGGCACCCTTTTAAACGACAGTAAGAATGAGTGGATGAAAATGTCTTTATATGTTCTGCTCCACTGTCTCATATTACTTTGCAACTGCTTGTCCACCAGCCTTGAGAGGACAAGCCAAAGTAAAAGGCCAAAATGGGGAGAAAAAATAAACAGTCACAACCCTCAAACAAATCTTTCAGCAAATAAAGGACAAATCCTTGCACCGCTGCAGATCAATACTGAATCCAAATGAACAAGTGAAACAGAAAAAGGAAAAAAAAAAACACGCTCTGTGCTCGGTATAACCAAGTATGGAAACAAATGTGAAAAAAGCTTGAGGCTCAAGTAGTTGAAATCTTTTATCAAATTCTCAAGCAGTAAGTATATTAGAGTGAAAGCAAACATGCTTGTGGAACAAGATATGATGCTCCACATCATACACCTTGCATAGAGAATCATCAAATAAAACATAACAGTAGTCTATATTTATAAATGGATCTACACCATTTCCAGTATTTATTTCATGTAAGTGGCTGTTCTGATTTAACCATTTCCAAGTGGAGTGAATAGATAATCTACAGATTTATTAAATTTGCTACAGACAGTTGAGGACTGTTATTTATCTACAATTATATACCCTTACTGTTATTGTAGATTCTTTTTATGTCCATTGATTTTTTTAGGGCCATTGGATGACTCCTTGTGCCATTGTAGTGTGTGGTGCACCTACCTCCATATTTTGTTCCATTAGTTTGTTTCCTGTCACATTAGGATCTATAGACTAAGGGATAGATTGCAGGTGAGTTGTGGTTTCAACTCTCTCAATTCACCGTTCATTATGAAGGACCAACAGTAGCACGTTTCTCCCCCAAAAAGGGCTGAGCTGGCTCTTTATAATGCATAGTTTAATGGGCGAAAAGACTTTAAAGACTGAAAAAATCTACTGACTTGAGTATACATTGTATTGGGCCAACAGATTGCTTTCTTTAGCAGAAAGCACTTTTATAATGTGGACCTTTATAATGTACAGTGAACTGAAGGAACTCCAACACTTCTCTCCATCAAACTCCTCTTACAACTCTACCTTCGGTAAATAAAACCCTTTGCTATAGTTACATAATTTCACGTAATTATTTGAGCCTCTGGAGCTTTATACATTTGTTTCTATATATGTGTTCAGGTTTCATTATAGTGGAAGCTTGAACATGGATATTTGGGGGGGGGTTCCTTGTCTTGAATTGTTTCTATCTGTCTTTTATTATTGTTTGTTTGTTTGTTTTCAGAATCTGGTACACATACCAGTTCCCTGGAACTAGGAACCTAACAGTTTTGCAGACTTATTCACAAAGAATTCACTATGGCTATACGGGGAGACTTATTTTTTTTATTTTGTTTTACATTAAGTTAATAATAAACTTATATAAGTGTAAAAATGAACTGACAACTCTCTTTTTAAACTGCAGGTGTATGGAAACACAGTCTTCCAGTAGGCTCATATTCATCAATGGGATTGGCAGGTATATGTCCACTTGCCTGCCAGTGCTTGCCTGGTGATATTTGTTAGTTTCTGTTAAAGGAACTGTCCCACTATCTTACTCTGTCTGTACCTAAAGTTTTAAAGTAACTTCAATGAATGTACAGAAAGGTAGTTTAGCTTGTTAATCATAGTATCCATTACTTTAGTAAAGAAACCAAATGGCACTAAGTTTATGATATGACATACGTTTGCGTAACGTAAAGTGCTGGGGCACTTTTTCTGTGTGGTCCCCTCAACACATTTGTATCCTGTGTCGTAGTCTTTAATTATTTCATAGAGCATATGTAAAGTTGTGACCATATGTGCGGAGATGTTATGGAACAACCTTGCACATGCCTAGTGATACATAATTACATAATACATAGCAACAGATGTCATTATTGTCAGCTTTATAGATCCCATGTTTAACCATAACCTGGTGGTCCTAATGCATTGCAATGGTATACATTACGCTCCTGATGAAGGTTAAAGATCAAATATAACCCCTCTGATCTAATAGTATATTTCAGTTTGTCATTTACTGTTAAATATATAAATCTTAAATAGATTATGAGCAATTTCATACATGACTTAATTAAGTAGTGGATGCCTGTACACCTTTTTTTTAATCTTTTTTTTTTTTTGCTTCTTTTATAGCCCTGAAGAAATGTAATGTTGATGGAGCAATGTCATAATGTTAAGATTTCGCAGAAGAACATGTATTACCTTGGGGGTTTTCATTTTGTTTGTGTGTTCTGTTATGATGGGATTGAAAACACTGAGGCCTGAAAGTGCAGCCTTTGGAAGTCCGTTTGGTCTTGGCCTCTTACCTGAGAGGCGTATTAAGGAATCTGACATACATGTAGAAGAAAAAACTATGACCCAAACAGAAAAGGGTGTTTCACAAACATTGTCAGTTAATCACCTAGAGATGGAAGAGTTGCCATCTCCGAATTATGACTTTCATACTTTTTATTACACGTGGTATGGAAACCCACAATTTGATGGTAAATATATTCATTGGAACCACCCATTGCTAAAACACTGGGATGCCAAGATTTCAAACAATTTCCCTTCTGGAGTACACAATCCTCCTGATGATATTGGAGCAAATTTTTACCCTGAATTAGGACCATATAGTTCCAGAGACCCGTCTGTTGTAGACGCTCACATGAAACAAATGCGATCTGCTTCTATAGGTAATACGTTTATTAAATCTTCACAGGATATTTAAGATTGTGCTATTTACCAATGAAAAGTGACAAAATGTTATCACAATATGTTCAAAAGATACTGTTTTTTTTTTTTATTAAACAAAAATGAAACAAATACAATTCTAATGAAGGAGACAGACCTCAGAAAAACAGAAATCTGTTAAGGTCCTTAATTCTACATAAAGATGAGTATTGCTATATTATGTCTAATGCTGTCATCCACAAAATGTTTGTCCTGAAGAGCACACATTATTATGTATGGGTTTAAAAAAAATTACATTGCAAGTAGATTTGACTGTAAAGAAGAGGATTTTGTATTTCACCAGCTAAAAGTCTGCATCTTTTCTTTCCCCTATGGTTAGTTGCATATATCACAATCCACACTCAACCGTAACTTTGTTTGCCACAGTGAATACGTTTAATATAGCTATGCACTATATATTTTGTATACATTTTATACTCCTTGCTATACCCACCTACTATTCTGTCCAATCATCCGTTTTGGGAATATGCCTTCTCATTTGTTTTTATAAGATGCTGTTCTATATATAATGTTAACCCTATTAGCAAAAAGGCACAACAAATACATTTAATTTGAAACTATGCATATCCTTCTGAGTTACAGTCTGCAGACTACATTTTCTAGTGATTAAAAAAAACTAGATGAGGTTTTCAGGGCAATTGAACGATGGAGGGATTACAACACTACAGAGTTATAATTGCCTTTGTTCTAGCACTTGTGATATTGTAAAAAGTGTTCAGTCTTCCGTTAACAATCAAATATTGCTAGTACGAGAACATGCCAGGACTTGAAACATTAGTTGCATTGGGTTGAATTATAATGACACAATTCATAAAAATGAAAGGGAAAATTGTGAAGTGTGGCCCAAAAAACATAACACTTGTGTTCACATTGCTATGTGTTAGTCTGTGCCCTCCACAAAAAAAAAAAAACATTTACCTTTATCCAAGGATAGCCAACAGCACTCCTGCAGTGAGACCCAAAATTATCTGGTCCTGCATGTCCAAGCATATTTTGTTTAATGATCTTCGGAACGGCATATTAAAGATATTTGGGTATTAATTGAGCATTGCTGGCACAGCTGTTTCACTGAAGGTGTTGAAGGCCAAACAATAATAGTAATATTATGTAAATATGAATTGCAATGACTGGATAAAGACAAAGGCATTCAACATGTGATAGTCTGCCCTGCATGTACTATACTGGAACCATACATTAAGTGTTGAGAATCTGTAATAGACAAACAATTTAAGAAAGCCATGGAGATTTTTTAAAATAATGTCTTAATTTTACAGGTGTGGTGGCATTATCATGGTATCCACTGGGTATGAGTGATGACAACGGGGAACCAACAGATGACATTGTACCACTTATTTTAGACAAAGCTCATAATTATGGACTAAAGGTGAGTTTTAACATAGCAAAAAATACTTTAAATACTTTTGAGTTCATGGTTAATTGTTTAAACATTAAACATGCTTTTGGGGGGAATGGCAAAACAACTTTTTGAGCATTATTTTTAGTTTTATTTTGTGTTCATGATCAACTCGTTCACTGTAGAATTATTTGTTTGTATGTGGTATCTGTTGCCTTCTGATTTATATTGAAAAAAACTGTTTCTCACTGGAGCAGGATACATGTCACAAACTGATTGACCTTCACACTGGAATGTTTTATGCATTTGTAAACATTTCTTTATTGATCAAAATGACATGGCTAATATCTCTGGTGGCCCACATCAAAGATTAATTATTTGAATCACGTTTAAGTACTACTTTTATTTTTTCCAAGAGCTCATGTTATTTAATTAGCGCTTTTGCTTATTTTCAGGTTACGTTTCACATTGAGCCGTACAAGGACCGTGATGACCACAGCTTGCGGAGCAATGTCATTTATATTATTCATAAGTAAGTAGTTTGATGAAATTTGTTCCATGTATTTCCTTCTTTCTAATTTTTCACAGTGCTTTTATTAACAAGTTCATATAAACTTATTTTTACAAATGAAGAAAATAACAAGTATGTACTACCTTAAAATTTTAAATCAGTAACTTGATACAAATTTCCACATGGTCTATTTTAATTATTAAACCTGTTTTGCATATTGCATAAACAAGAGAAACCAGTGCCAAGGTCTATTGTTTAGTAATACCTAATATGATAAATATCCTAAGGGTCTTCCCAGTGGCTCTTCTCATCCCTGCTAAACCATGAGATGGGATTTATTCTAATACTTGTGGCACCCCAGATCGGACAGAACCAGTTCATATGTTGTAAACAGTAGCCCCTCCTCTAAGAGTTAAATAGTGTATTCTTAATTCCCTTAGTTCAACTCTACGTCCGTGGATAAGTGTTCTCTTCACCATTGTTGATGCTGGATTATATATTATGGTGGGCTACAGAATTAATAAAAGGAATGGAACACTTTAGTTATGAAGAAAATTTAATTCATTTAAATCTGTTTAGTTTAGAAATACGGCACCTCAGAGGGGATATGACAGCATAATATAAATATATTTGGGGCCAATGCAAACCATTGTGTGGAAATCTGTTCATAAACAGGACTATGCATAGGACACGTGGTCACGCATTTAGACTGGAAGAAAGGAGATTTAGTCTAAAGCAGAGGAAAGGGTTTTTTTTACAGTAAGGACAATAAGGATGTGGAATTCTCTGCCTGCAGAGGTAGTTTTTATCAAAGTCTGTAGAGACGTTTAAATAGCAACTGGATGAATACTTGCAAAAACATAATATTCAAAGATATATTTTTTTTAATTCTGGGAAAACAGCTAGTTTGTTGCAAAATTGGAAAGAGCTACAAACTGTTTTTGGAAACATGTTTTTTTTTTTTTATAACCTATGTAACCATGTTGCTTGACCTTTCAGCCACTCCATTTATTGTTTTACTTATGTGTTGCAAAGTGCAGCTTTAGCATATACATAATAATTATTTTATTTATAATTTACAAGACATTTTAAAAAAAAAATGTGTAATAGAATCTGAAATTGTGCTTTGTCTCCTCTAGATATGGGAGCCACCCAGCATTCTACAGATACAAGAGTAGTGATGGGAGGACTTTGCCAATGTTCTACATATATGATTCGTATATCACGAGCCCAGACACATGGGCCAATCTTTTAACACTGTCTGGATCTCAGAGTATTAGGAATACCCCATATGATGGGATTTTTATTGCTTTACTTGTGGAAGAAAAACACAAGTATGATATTCATAGAAGTGGGTTTGATGGATTATACACATATTTTGCAACAAATGGTTTTTCATATGGATCGTCCCACCACCACTGGTCAAGTTTAAAAGCATTTTGTGACACCAACAACTTGATGTTTATTCCAAGTGTTGGTCCGGGGTATGTAGATACCAGCATACGTCCTTGGAATCTTCAAAATACAAGAAATCGAATCAACGGAAAATACTATGAAACTGCTCTAAATGCAGCCTTACTGGTGCGGCCCAGCATTATTTCAATCACCTCTTTTAATGAATGGCATGAAGGAACACAGATTGAAACAGCTGTCCCAAAGAAGAACGCTCTGTATAAATATGATGATTATTTGCCACATAAGCCTAATATTTATCTACAGCTCACCCGCAAATGGTCTGAAAAATTTATCAAAGAAAAAGAACAGTGGCTATTATAAAAAAAAAACAAACAAAAAAAAACCCTATAGAAAACATATCTAAAGCTTTTGATATTGCAGGATGAATAACAGCAGATGCTTTGGTTCATTTACCTGTGGGATAATTTGCTGTTCTTCCAGCCAGGACATCGCTCGGCTATTATCTCCAGAGTTGTCTGTTTCAACTCCTTTTTCCCCCACTGGCAGCTCTGTCCGTTGTCTGGAGATTGACTGATACAGCAACAAATTATGGAAAAATTTGATAAATAAGGGAGTTTGTAAAGAAGTGCATTTTATAAATTTCAGACTCACTCATTTTGTTTCACACATTTTATGCATATAGTAATCACCATAAATACATCTCATAGGTTGCAGTTAAGTGTGCAAATTTAAGATTACAGCTGTAACGTGTTTAAAACATGGTCACAAGTTTATTAAATATATATAATGGTTATGCTATATTTTGGAGATTCTCAGGCAAGTGGAGAACCTTAAGGGAAATAACCACAAGTTAAATAGTGAACAATGCTTGATTTTGATTTAGTTCCGGAATTTAGCACAATGGGTAAGCAGTACATAACAAGTAGTGCATAACAGAATAAATTTGAATTTACAGAAACAAAAGTTAGAGGGCCCTGCTCAAGTGAGTTTACAATCTAGAAGATGAGCGACTCACTTCACTATTAAGTGAGAATAACCTGAATAGTGTGCATTTTTAGAAAAAGTAAATTTCATTCATAAAAGATGTTAGTTTGTCACTGGAAAACTTTCTTTAACTTATTTTATTTTTGTTTACTAAATAAGAGTATTTCTTTTTATTATTTGCACATCTTGTGTATCTTAAGGTAGACCTGTCATCCAGAGGTAACTTTTAGTATTCAGATGCTGTCATCACATGATAAATATGCTGATGTGTTTACTTTAAAGTTTATTGAACATTAATCCCCTTTCCTTTTTCTACCACAATCCATTCAATTCAACAGCAACAAAAATGTAATTGTTACCTTGTAATAATTGCTCATCCATTTTCTACTATAATTCCAACTTCATTACCCAAACAGATAGCCCCTATATGCATAAATGGTTACGCTGCATTCCTAAATTATAATTCCCAATATCTTTACCTCAGCATTATAAATTTGTGGTGAAGAATGTGACATTTACATACCTCTTCAAGATGGGAAATACTTATTCCTTAGTAGTTTAGGTATAAAGGAACAGGTCTGGAAATAAGGAACATATTCCAATTTTTGTTGATGGAGAGTTTTAAACTTTACTGATTTTTGCCATACTCGTTGTCAAGTATGAGTTTATACTACTATGAGTTTAAAGGAACAGGTCTGGAAATAAGGAACATATTCCAATTTTTGTTGATGGAGAGTTTTAAACTTTACTGATTTTTGCCATACTCGTTGTCAAGTATGAGTTTATACTTGCTCTTGGAGTGTAATACCTAAATAATATTTAACAATAGAAACAGAATTTGATGACCTGTAAGAACCATTTCTCATCTACCGTGCCTGTTTTGAGCATATGATAGTTCTGTTTATTGAATTTGCAGAATTAATGTGAAATGTATAGTTAAAAAAGACAATATATATTGAATGTACCAGAAGCTAATTTCTAAGCTTCCATGATGCTCAGTTTGCATTCTTAATTATAAATATAACTATAATAGTTTCTCAACAGCTGGAAAACTACATGTTCATTATCCTATACTAGGTCCATCTACCTTTATGACATATATGCAGACAAACCTTTTTTTCCCTATATGGGTTGCACTTGGCTTTCGCTAAATGTAGGAGGATAACAAAATTATGCCAGTGCCAAAAAAAAATTCTGTGTGGAGTTGGCCTTATCATTGTCATTTTGCATTTTTTATTGTAATCATTTTTAGTTTACTATAAGCAGATTTTAATTGTTCTAATGTTACATTCTGAATACGCTGTTCACACTAAAATTATACAAAGGTTTGTTTTTGCACATTCCAGTAACCTTATGTAAGACTGTAACATTACTTGTTCTTATGGATTAGTCAGACTACTTAAACCATTATACAGCACATGTGTAAAATTCATTGATTTTTGTTAATGTTAATATACTTTTTGGTATGTTTTTAACCACTCTCGAATTTAGAGCCAATAAAATAGCTGCTATGATTATACGTGTGTGTGTTTCTGCTGTAGTTACCATTTAAATATAAAAAAAAATGATCTATATTTGTCTTGGTTGTAACAAAATATTCATGATTGCTTAAAAAAAAAAGTGAGCTGTCTTCCCTTAAGGAACTAACATATACACCTACACCAATCTGCCATAACATTATGACCACTGAGAGCTGAAGTGAATAACAATAATAAACTGCACCTCTTGTGGGGTGTTCCCAGTCAGCAGTGGTCAGTGCCTATCAAGAGTGGTCCAAGGAAAAGCGGTGAACTGGTGATAGGGTCATGGGCGGTTAAGGCTCAATGATGCACGTAGGGGGGGCGAAGGCTGGCCCATTTGGTCAAATCGAACAGATGAGCTACTGTAGCTCAAATTGCTGACAAAGTTAATGCTGGTTCTGATAGGTATCAGAACACACAGTGCATTGTAGTTCCTTGCGTATTGAGCTGCGTAGCCACAGATCAGTCAGGGTGCCCATGGTGACCCCTGTCCTTAGCCAAAAGTGCCTACAATGGGCATGTGAGCACAGAACAATGGAAGAAGGTGGCTTGATCTAATGAATCATGTTTTCTTTTACATCGTGTGGATGATAAGCTCACAAAGGCAGTGTGATGCTTTGGTCAATGTTCTGCTGGGAAACCTTGGGTCTGGCCATTCATGTGGATGTTACTTTGACACGTACCACCTACCTAAGCATTGTTGCAGAGCATGTACACCATCTCATGGACACCGCATTCTCTGATGGCGTTGGCCTCTTTCAGCCAGGTAATGCACTCCGGAATGGTTTGAGGAACACAATGAATTCAAGGTGTTGACTTGGCCTTCAAATTACTCAGATCTCAATCCAATCGAGCATCTTTTGAATATGCTGGACAAACAAGTCCATGGAGGCCCTACCTCGCCACAGGATCGATAAAATCATTCCAGTAAGCTAGGATGTTTAGAAGAACAGTGATGGGGAGAATCCCTGAATGACAATTATGCTAATTTGTTAGCTTGCTTGATGGCACATCACTACAGCCTTTAGTGTGACAGCATGAAGCTCTGAAATTATCCAAACAGTGTTGACTTCAGCTTGTGGATCACATGGAGAGAGCACTGTTTCATTTGAACTGCATATGAATGCTACCATCTTACAGTTATATGATATGTTTTAAACTGTTATCTCTAACGTATTTGTAATAACAGCTTTAGAGAGAAACTGCATGGTTGCAAATAATCTGTCAAACTAGAGGCTCTTGTGCAATTTACTAAATTAACCACTTGATGACAATTGACGGTCCGTGCACCTCACGTGAAAACGGTTGAAGAAAGCAATGTGTGGCCCCTCCCCGGGTTGCACGTTTTTAAAGACTTCAATGGTGTCACTGAAATGCCTCCATAGCGAGGCATACCAGCAACACCCAACATCCACCAACATCCTTCAAAAAAATAAAGTTGAAAAGCGTTCTGGAGAGAACTCTGGCTCCCCTTGCATGTTGAATACAGGTACTGCAGGGCTTGACAAATTTGTTGTGAATCTAGGCGCCAGGTAAAAAAGTTAGGAGCCAGGATTTTTTTTACACTAACAGTTGGTCAGGAGTGATCTGAGCATCATCAGCCCACTTACTAAACTCACAGCATTTGACCTGGAAGCACCCTGGACTTTCAGGTCAGTGCTGTTTTTTTAACCCTTTTAATGCTGATGTTCCATTGGAGCACAGCATTGACTGATATTTAGTCCCCACAAGCTTGTGGGGACAAATGTTAACCCCTGCAATGCCACGAATGTGTCATACACAATTGTGGCATTGAAGGGGTTAACGCTGCACTGTCGCTCTCAGGGAGCGATCAGGCAGCAGAGGGGTGTTGGGGCTGGTCTCCACACTCATGGGGAGACCAAAGAACCCTCTCCCCTGACCCTGAAGCTGCCTCTGGCAGCTGGGACTCAAATTGCTGGTCTATAGACCAGCCATTGCAGGGGGAGTCTCTGATGACTGCTGTAGGCTTCCATGTCTACAGGAATCATCAAAGGGCTTGTGGGGGCTCAATTTTGCTGTTGCTGGTCTGCCTGGGCTTCCAGGCAGACCACCAGCAGCAGAGCCCCGTACAAAACGGGAATTAACCCCTAAATGCCATGGCATTGAAGGGGTTAACGCTGCACTGACGCTCTCATGGAGCGATCAGGCAGCTGGGGGGTGTTGTGTCAGGTCCCACTTGTGTGGGGACCCAATCAACACACAACCCCCTTCCCTGAAGCTGCCTGTGGCAGCTGAAAACGCGATTGCTGGTTTTGCAGCAACCGCGTTTTCAGCCTACAGGCTCACTCGGTGGGAGTGATCTCAGGCTCGGGGGCGGGCTCGGAGTGGCTGTGCTGTCTGCCCAGACTACTGGGCAGACAGCAGCAGTGCCCCCGTGTGGTGACTCAGCCTCTTACATCCACAATTTTTTCTGGATGTAAGAGGCTGACAAAACCTAGGCGCCAGGACAAAATTCTCTGTCGCCATGGCTACCTGGCGCCTGGGATTTGTCGAGCCCTGAGGTACTGCATTCAACCATGCAAGCCAATGGATCAGAGCTTTCTAATCACAATGTAAAAAAAAAAAATTAAAATAAAATATACATATACAATATATATAAAAAATATTTTTATAAGCAAGTCCTAAAATTAGCACTATATTTTCTCACATGGAAAGAGTTAAAATACTGGCATGTTAAATGCCCATGGGGTGTCTACTTTTAAAAAATGTATGATTTTATTGGGTAAACTGAATTTGCCGGGTTCAACAATACCTCAATTAACACACAGGGAAGGAAAGGGTACAAAAAATAAAATCAGCCATTGTCACAAAGGGGATAAAGCATGTAGATCCCAGGAACCATGTTACATCTTCCTAAATATGCAGGAATGATTCCAATGCCATGTTTATTGGGGGATCATGAGAAATGATTCTCTTTTATGTAATGTATTCTGCGCCAACAATTTTACGCATCACTTCTTACGATATGTATATTCAAGGGGTATGACAAAACTACAACTGATGGACTGATACGTTAGGTTTCCCCCTGCTCTCAAGCTCACAACTGAGAGAGAATGTGGAATAAATATCAATGTACACTTAATGCCCTTACTATGCTTCTGGTGGGCATTCGAGCTGGAAAATAAATATCTGAATAACATTTAGTACAAATAACATTAACAAGTAACAGATTATCTCAGTGTTATATTTTGCTATGGTTTTATCTCAAACATCACAGTAACTCATCAAGAGTAGTTATGGGGGCTACAATAGGTTTGGTGCCTATACGCTCCTGACAAGTAAATCCAGCCCCAACAACCCCTTCTGGACTTTAGTTTTTGCTTCTATGCTAAAATATGTTTACTATTTTTATTCTTATTAGTTTTTTACGTAGTCATATAGATGTATTGGAGATTAATTATTTTGTAACATATTGCTTTTTTGCTTTACTTCATATTTTTGTACATTTTATCTACATTATGCCATTTGTTTTTTACATACAGAAAATAATAGGAGCAGCATTCTAAAATGACAAAGATGATCCTTCTCTCCCTCCAATAAATAAAATAACAAAAGCAGTTAAAAATTTGCTAAGCCATGGTATCACGTCACTTTTGATTCATGCTTGAACATCTGTTTGATCAGTATTCTGTTCTGTTGTATTATATACAGAATATATATCTGAAATGCAACATAAAAGGCAGCTTGAACTGCATTATGTCGAGATGATTCATTTAACTGCATTGTACTTCATAAACTTACTGTAAATATTCAAACTATAATAATTTCATAAAATACATTCTTTTCCATGCTAGTAACCAAGATCCACATTTATTTTACAAACTCTGCTCAGACATTTCACTGAAGCATCTTAAACAAAATAGTAATTAGAAGCAAAAAAAATCTTTATTTACTAAAATATAAATGGGGCAGGGCCGGCCCAAGGCAAAATGCTGCCTGGGGCGAATTTTAAAATGCCGCCCCCTCCCTTATCTACCCTTCCTCTCCCTCCGTCCCTGCCGCCCCCCCCCCCTTGTACTTACCTTTCAGCAGTCCTGCGGCGAGTCTCCCTGTTCGGTCTCGGTGCCGGCACCGAGACCGAACAGGGAGACTCGCCGTAGAGGAGAGAGAGAGGGGCGCCGAGCGGGTACTGCGCCCCTTTCTCTCTCTTTCGCTTTAAAAAAACAAAAAAAAAGGGCTTGGGGCGGCTGGAGTGGTTGCCCCACTCGGCTCCATTGTCGGGCCGGCCCTGTCTGGGGGTTATAAGGCATTTATAAAGGGGTAAATAAAATTTACAAAAAATGACAACCATTGTTCACAATCTCCTGTCCCACCCAGGGCAAAAACATTAATTACACGCTCTGATACATTAAGCAAATCTTTACTATTCTTTACTCTTAAGATTTATTTTCATAAAAAACTAACAAATCAATGCTTGCTTTTGTGTCAGATGACAAATGTTAGAAAAACACAAATGAGACCAAATTAAGGAATTAGTGCTGGTATGGCATTTAGCTGTGCAAGAAATTAGTTTCTCTAATGACTCAGTTGCAAAAGTCTTAAATTCAACAAATGCAAAATATTCTTTATATCACTTAGAAGCTAGAATAGTTTTTACAAATGTAGGGCACCTTTAATAGTGCTTGTCAGGGTACCATTGAATCTGGACAGAGGCAAAAGTGTACTGGTCAAAATTGTTTATTAAAAAATAAGAACAAAAAAAAGCCAAAGTGTAAGACAAGCGGGTATTCGTGGTTCAAGCCAAGGTCAAGAGCTGAAATCACAAAGAATCCCACAAAGAAAGGAAGGAGATTGAGCCGCTTCAGCCAAGACCGCTTTCAGCCGAGAGATTGAGCGCTTTGAGCCGCTTCAGCCGAGAGAATGCACAGCAAGAAGGCAAGCACTGGCACACAGACATTTCCAAACATATGGTACAAGATTGATTATCCCCCACTGTTACAAAAAAAAAAATTGATCCCCCAAAGTAAGGAAAGAGCAGCAAAAGCAGAGCAGGGCACAAGGCAGGCACTGGCAAAAAAGCACGTCCAGGTACCTGGTACAGGACTGAATTTCCTGCTATTAGAAAAAAAAACATCAAGAATTGATCCTCCAGGGTAATGAAGGAGACTGAGCCGCAGCAGTGGCAGAGGCAGGACGCATGGCAGGCTCCAGCAGACAGACCTATCCAGCCACATGGTACAGGAATGAATTCCCCCAATATTTAAAAAATACGGTTGTGGTGGCGCTGCTAGTTGTTTTATTCCATGCTTAACAGAACTAGGGCTGCAACAACTAATCGATAAAATCGGTAATAATCGATAATGAAAATTGTTGCCAA
This sequence comes from Spea bombifrons, assembly GCF_027358695.1. Lineage (NCBI taxonomy): Eukaryota > Metazoa > Chordata > Amphibia > Anura > Pelobatidae > Spea > Spea bombifrons. The sequence goes on from NC_071089.1 coordinate 68,061,962, forward strand.
CGAATGTGATTATAGATTATAGATTCGATTTTATCGAATATAAGATGAAGGTTTTTTCAGAGCAAATGTTCAGAAAAATACCCTTTGTCTTATAATCTGACCTCAAATAGAGGTTGGAAAATAACACTAATATCCAGATCCCCCGCAGCGCCAGCGGGCGTTTGTGCGATGCGCGCAGACATCCTCCGTTACTGTCCTCCACTTCTGCCGGGGCTTCTATGATGGAGCACCCGCGTGACATGGCCTTCCAGTGCTCCACCATAGAAGCCCCGGTGGAAATACCGGCCAGCAGCGGAGGTTGTCTGTGCGCATTGCACAGCTGCCAGAGAGGAGGGTTCCCCTGCAGCTCTGCAGGGAACCTGTATCTTCCTCTCTGGCAGCCGTGTCTGTGCGATGTGTCTGTGCAATGTCTGTGGGTGTCTGTGCGATGTGCGCCGACAGCCTCCGCTCCTGTCGGCACTTCCGCTGGGGCTTCTATGATGGAGCACCGGCGTCACCTGACCTTCCGGTGCTCATTTATAGAAGCTCCAGCTAAAGTGCCTGCCAGCAAGAGAGGTTTGTCTACGCACATCGCGCAGGCGTTCACCGTCTGCCCCTACTAGACACCAAGGAGTCTGGAGCATGGGGGGGTAAGACTGGGGGGGCACAGCAGCATATAGGGGGTATAAGGCATACTTGAGGGGGCAGAGTGGCATATCTGGGGGTTATAAGGCATATCAGGGGGGCACATTGGCATATAAGGGGTTATAAGGCATATCAGGGGAGCACAGTGGCATATAGGGGGTATAAGGCATATTTTGGGGGGCAGATTAGCATATCTGGGGGATATAAGGCATATCAGGGGGACACAGTGGCATATAGGGGTATAAGGCATATTTGGGGGCAGAGTGGCATATCTGGGGGTATAAGGCTTATCAGGTGGTAAAAGGCATATCAGAGGGCACAGTGGCATATCAGGGGGTATAAGGCTTATAGGGGATATAAGGCATATCTGGGAGGGCAGAGTGGCATATTTGGGAGGGCAGAGTGGCATATCTGGGGTATAAGGCATATCAGAGGGCACTACGGCATATAGGGGCTGTAAGGCACATCTGGGGGGGCAGAGGGGTATATCTGGGGGTATAAAGCATATCTGTGGAGGGCGGAGTGGCATATCCGGGGGTATAAAGCATATCAGGGGGTATAAGGCATATCAGGGGAGGGCAGAGTGGCATATCTGGGGTATAAGGCAGTGTGGCAAGCCTGGGCTCGGATGTGCATAACTGGAGGGACAGGTTAGGAAATTTAAAAAAATGCATTTTTCTCAAAGGTTTTTTATTCTGCTGTTTATTTTTAACATCCAGCTATTTTAAATAAACGAAAAATGTACATTTATTTTTGTATCCTATTACCGTATTTGCTCGATTATAAGACGAGGTTTTTTTCAGAGCAAATGCTCTGAAAAATACCCCTCGTCTTCTAATCGGGGTCGTCTTCTAATCAGACCTCAAATAGAGGTCTGATTGGGAGACTAAGATCCAGATCCCCCGCACCGCTGCAGGGGACCTGGATCCTCCTTTCTCACCACCCCCCCCATCATACACACACTTACCGGTGCTTCCTGCTGTGTTTCCGGGGCAGCGGGTTGACGTCTACGCGATCCGCGTAGACAACGTCCGCTGCAGCCGGAAGGAGGTGTGGCTAGCAGCGGGGGTTGTCTGCGTCCGTCGCGTAGACCTTCCCCGACTGTCAGAGATCAGAGCTCCCCGCACCGGTGCTGCACCGGTGAACTCTGATCTCTGACAGCCGGGGAAAGTATACGCGACGGACGCATACAAACCCCCGCTGCCAACTCCACCTCCTTCCGGCTGCAGCGGAAGGCGACGTCAACCTGCTGCCTCGGCTGGAAGCACCGGTAAGAGAGGGCTGAGAGGGGTGAGAGAGGGGTGAGAGAGAGAGAGAGTGTGTGTGTGTGTGTGTTAGTTAAAAGGGGGTATAGGGTGTGTGTGTGTGTTAGATGGGGGCATAGGGCATTTCTGGAGTGGCGTTAAGGGGGCATTTAATAGAGCACTCTGCCTCCTGAAATGCCTTATACCTCCCTATAATGGCACTCTGCCCCATAATATGCCTTTTAACCCACTAAATGCCGGAGTGGCATATAGGGGTATAAAGCATTTCTGGAGGCAGTGCTCTATACAATGCCTTTTAACTCCCTTAATGCCACTCTGCCTCCTGAAATGCCTTATACCTCCCTATATGCCACTCTGCCCCATTATATGTATTTTAACCCCCTAAATGCCAGAATGGGATATAGGGGTATAAGGCATTTCTGGAGGCAGAGTGGCACATAGGGGGTCAAAAGGCATACCATGGGGCACAGTGGCATATAGAGGGTTAAAAGGCATATCATGGGCCACAGTGCCATATTGGAGTGGCAAGCCTGGGGGCAGATGTGCGTAACTGGGGGACAGGTTGGAAAATAAAAGAAATAAAAACAAAAAAAATATTTTTCTCAATCATAGCTTTTATTAAAAAAAATAGTTTACATGAATTAACATTTACTGGTAAAACTTTTTTCCTTTGGGGTCGTCTTATATTCAGGCTTTTTCTTTTTTTCCTAAGTTAATATTCAGATTTTGGGGGGTCGTCTTATAATCAGGGTCGTCCTATAATCGAGCAAATACGGTAATCGAAACAACAATTGGTCAACTAATCGATTATGAAAATCGATTATGAAAATAATGGTTAGTTGCAGCTCCAGACAGAATAGAGCATAGAATAGCTTTCAAGCATTCTTTGCAATTGATCCCACCAAGGCACCAGAAGAATTTTGCCACTACTACAGTCAGGATGTTCTCTAGTGCTGCTGCTGCATGCAGCTAGTTAAACTTTTGGCTCTGGACAAGAAGGCATCAGTCTACTTGGACAGGTATACTAACAACCTTTTCATGCACACCTGCTGCCACCTCTGCTCAACCTACAAATACTGGAATCACTTCCTCTTCCAGACATTTCCAAATAAATTGTAGTCAACAGGAAACATGAAAAAAATAAAATAAAAGTTTGTGTACAAAACTAGCTGAAGCACCACTTGTACATGCAGCACATGCAGAGCCGGCCTTAGGTGTTCTGGCACCCTGTGCGGACTACTCCTCTGGCGCGCCCCCCATCCCAAAAAAAGGAAAGGAAAAAAATCTTGTCACTATCTACCACCCTCTGCCCCTTCTCACTGCCTTTCCCCCTCTGCTCCTTCTCACTATCTACCACCTCTGCCCCTTCTCACTATCTACCACCTCTGCCCCTTCTCACTGCCTTCCCCCCTCTGTCCCTTCTCACTATCTACCACCTCTGCCCCTTCTCACTGCCTCCCCCCCTCTGCCCCTTCTCACTGCCCCCCCTTTGCCCCTTCTCACTGCCCCCCCTCTGCCCCTTCTCACTGCCCCCCCATCTGCCCCTTCTCACTGCCCCCCATCTGCCCCTTCTCACTGCCCCCCTCTGCCCCTTTTCACTGCCCCCCCTCTGCCCCTTCTCACTGCCTTCCCCTCCCCATTATCCTTACTTACCTTGTTGAGTCCTGCAGTGGGAGCGGGAGGCGTCCGTCTGACCCGTTCTGCCGCGGTGCGCGCTTCACAGCTGAGCGTGAAACGCCGGCTCACGACGGAGTCACAGAGAGTGAGGGGCGCCGAGCGGTTGCTGAAAACTTCACGAGCGACCGCTCGGCGCCCCTGCCTGGGACTTAAATTAAAGCATCGGGGTTTTTTTTGTTTTAACTTTATTTAACATCCCTGATGTTTTAATTTGTGCACATGCACAACCCCATATTTTGGCCTACCTAACTAAACAATAAATAATTACATTGCAAGTATATTTTGCAAGTATATATACCAATGCAGTATTTTATAATTTGCATTGTCCAAAATTAAGAGGTTTTGCTGGTAGTGGAAATGTGCAATGTCCAACGCCTAATTTTGTCTCATATGTTTAGTAATTTGCTATTTTGTATTGTCCAAAGGTAAAAAGTTTTGCTGGTAGCATAAGTGTTTTACTAATACAACATAATAGGAAATATGAAAAATCTAATACTTTTGTAAATCTATTGCAGGTTTCTTTAAAGTGTACAACTAAAAATTAAAGGCAACAACAAGATGTCAAGTACATTAAGCAAATTATATAAATTCGAGCTAAAGTAATGATATTCTAAATTAACGCTGATCCTCCAGAGATTTTTCCACATTCTTGTTGCCAGAAGAAATATATTGTGACCTAGAAATGTCCACTCCTATATATGCAGATGTTTGCTTGTACAGTTGAACTTGAACTCTATAAAGGACATGAAAAGCATTTAAACACAGCTTAACCCTTACAGTGTAAGCTACATATACAAATGCATAACTGGTGAATCAGGCTTAGAATGCCAACTATGTATGACATTGGGTAATGGATCTTTGAGGGACGCTGCTATAAGCAATTACTAAATATATATATTTATGTAGTGAAATGTAGTGTAGAATAGCTGCTAAGCCTATTGGCAAGCTTTCCCAATGGTTATAGATACATTATATGACCAAAAGTATGTGGACACCTGGCCATCACACCTATATGAGCTTGTTGGACATCCAATTCTAACAGCATGGTCATTAATATTGAGTGGCTATAACAACCTCCACAAGATTTTAGAGTGTGTCTGTGGGAATTTGTGCCCATTAACCCAAATTTGTGAGGTCAGGCACTGATGTTGAACGGAAAGGCTTGATCCCAAAGATGTTTAGTGGGTAAAGGTCAGAGCTCTGTGTAGGCCACTGGATTTCCTCCACACTAAGCTGGTCAAACCATGTCTTTATGGACCTTGCTTTGTGCACAGTCATGCTGGAACAGGCAAGAGCCTGTCCAAGCTGGTGGCAAAAAGTTGGAAGTATACAATTTTCTAAAATGTCTTTTTATGCTGTAGCATTAAAATTACCCTTCATCGGAATTCAGAGATCTTGGCCAAATCCAGAAGAACACCCATATACCATTATCCCCCTCCACCAAACTTTAAAGTAGGTACTATGCATTCCAGTTGGTAGTGTTCTGGCATTCTTCAAACCCAGATTCATCCATCAGACTTCCATAGTGAAGTGTGAATTAGGAGGGATGTGCACATACTTTTAATCATATAGTATATACCGTATTAGACGACCCTGATTATAACTCGACCCCCCAAAATGTAAATATTAATTTAGGAAAAAAAAGAAAAAGCCTGAATACCCAATAGAATTTTTTTTTACTAGTAAATATTAATTCACATGTAAACTATTTTTAATATTTAATAAAAACTATGATTGAGAAAAATGCATGTTTTGTTTTTATTTCCATTTATTTGCCACTCTGCCCCAGTTATGCACATCTGCCCCCAGATATGCCTTATTCCCCCTTTTATGCCACTCTGTCCCCCAGAAATGCCTTAGATCCCTATTTGCCACTCTGCCCCCAGATATGCCTTTACCTCAGGGTACAGGTTGTTCCCATTAAAGTAACTTTAGAGGAAAATGTAGCTTCCCGGAGAGCGAATACACATCTTACCTGAACAGCATGGCCAGCCAACAGCAAGATAAGGCTAATGATACATTAGCAGGATACTTCCACCCTTACCATAAAAATCTAAACAGCTCCTCAGTCGCCTGAGGAATCACTCAAGGTATCATCTTACCTCAAGGATGAGGAGGAACACAGTACACCTCGAGTCAGCTCCTACAGTGCCAGCTTCAGTGGCCGATATTAAATCACTACTCGCAGAGCTGAAGCAAAAGCCGATCACAAGCTTTTACAAAACATTTTTAAAAAAAGAATTGATGGAGCTAGGTTCGAGGAAAGACCCTCTGGAAAACAAATTATCTGACTCACACAACATGCTTGCAGAGAGCCCTTGAAAAAGAAGTGGAAACCCTAAGAATGCATCTGGCCGATGCTGAGGACCACTCAAGGTGTAATAACTCGTGGATCTGAGGTATTCCAGAGTTGGTCAATACAGCTGACACGGAATATTATCTCTCCAAACTATTCACCAAATTGGCACTGCCGAATAAACATAACAAATCGCTTCACCCCCGAACTCAGGAAGGCACTGGACAACGCACCCTGGGTCATAGTGGTCAGAATTCACTTTTACAAATACAAAGAAAAGATTATGAAAGTAGCAAGATCCAGGAGACATACTTGGGACAGCCTGGGTGATTTTCAAATATTTTTGGATCTGTCCTCACCCTGCAACACGAAATCCCTGCAACTTTCAGAGGGCATGGAATACAGTATCACTGGCCCGTCCCTTTAAAGTTAGTGATCATGAAAAACAGCCATCAAAAAACCATCAACTAAACTTCAGAAGGATTCAAGCTCCTCAAGCTGTCGGGTCTAAAAGACATACCATCACAATCGCCATCAGCCAACAAGGTTCCACATAAGGTACCTCGAGAATGGTCTCCTGTTTCCAAACGATCCAAGTCGTCTGAAGTTATTCCAGCCACATCAAGAGTTTGATTGTGTCCCTTCCATATGGAATTCCAGGTTTTTATACCACTGCGGCAGGTTTTTCCATTACCTGTTTGATTATTAATCTCTTATAGTTAGATTTTTTTATAGATCACAGGTGGTTTATACACTATCCAAAATCATTAACCACTAGCTATTCTGTTAGGCGCTTATTGTTTTACAGAACTACTGCCAACTACAACAATTAACATCACCCTGCAAAGGAAATTTGGAATAGATGGGGTAATCTGTGCAACTCTTCAGACGTATCAGCATCCACAATATGGCTGGCTCATAACGCTGTTATTAGGGGTTTCCTCATCAAAGCAACATCATTAAAAAAGAAGCAGAGAGACAAGAATAAAAAGGACATTGTTTTGCAACCAGCCAATTACAACAACTGTTATTTCTAACCCCTATTATCAAAAGGAAATCCCAGTCTTAAAAAAACTGATCTTCCGGCTATCCAAGTAAAATAAATTGAACTAATGTTGAGAAAATTAAAATCTAAACACTACACACAAGGAAACAAAGCAGGTTTCCTCTTAGCCGAGCAACTGAAACAATGAAATGCACTAACCAGAGTACCCTTCATCAAGAATGCAACAGAAGATAAGAATCGCCAATCCACAAGCTATTGCCAATTAATTTGCAACATATTATGGCAATCAACCTCAGTGCTATATCTCAAGAGCAACAGAACACGAAGCCACGCCATATTGGTGTAAGTTTCTGCCAGGTTATATCCGCGGAGATGTGGACAAAGAAAGATAGAGGATGACGAAGATGCAGAAGTGGTCGACACTGAATGTAGGGAAACATTTAGAGAGTGAGAGATAGTGAGTCAAAGTGTGAGAGAGTGTGAGTGAATGTGGACTCAAATTTTGGATGGAATTTTTTTGCTTCGTTGGGGGTCTGGCCTTGTTTTTGGGGCTTCTTACAATTTGCCAAATTTGCTAATATTCGTTAAAGCTGCAATGTGTAAGAATCTGAATGCACAAGTCTAGTACCTAGTTCCATCACTGAAAAAAAATGTATGATGTGGTTCCAGCAGTACTTGGAGGAAATGTGGAGGCCAAGGATCAATGTTACATAATTGGTGGAGTTGTCCAAAAATACTTCTCTTTTAATACAATATTCTTGGACTTATTAATAAGTGTCTTAGTCTGAATATTCCTTCTCTCCCAGATATCTGCCTACTGTACTAAATATGCTCCCCACTACACTTACTGGAAAGTAAAGGAGTCTAATCTAATTTTGCTGCGACACCCTTAAATTAACGGCTGAAATATGTATTCTGGAAAAAACTTTCCTGTACTCTATGAATTCCTCAAAGATATTTTATGGGCACATTCTTTCTTTAGCATAATAAGAAAATTAGGGTAATCACCTTCCCTATTTTACCCACTACACTTTAGGCATCTGGCATTTTCTTTATTCTAATTTCCATGTCTTAGATCTTGCAATTAAAATTGAATAACTGGACATTGATGACATATCTCACACAAATGGAGGTCAATTAGTAAAAACTTTTATTTTTATGACACTTCTCTGTTATCATATTATGGCCTACAATATACACTAATATTTATGTTGTATGATGTGTATGACCTCATGTACTGTAGAAACATTTTGAATAATAAAATTAATATAGTAAAGTAATATTGATTGTTGTGTTAAAGCTCCAATAAAGATACTACGTTTAACATCCCCATAAAGTAATGGCTAAATCTTGCTAACAAGTAATAAGAAATAACCGAAGCTCAATGTTTTTTTCCAGAGGATCACAGGCAATATGAAAGCTAGACTGTTTTCCAGCTTCTCATTCCATCACCGTAGCTCATTGCTTCCATGTTCATTGTCATTGTCAAAAGAACAAAGGACAAAACTCAGTCTTCATTACAGCTGTCATGTTGTAAAAGCTTCCTATGAGTGGTCTCTCTCCATTTGTAATGCTACTTATGAACAAGCATGACATCACAATGCAGCAATGTTGAAGAGACAGGCCCAAGTCATCATATATATTATATTAGAAATGTGCTCAAAATGTTATTGTTTTATGACAAAGTGATTTAACAGAAAATAACTGCTGAAAGGATTGGAGCAACCCAAAATTAGGCGCGCATGTACATATGTGGGAGAAAAAAAAATAAACAATAATAGTGCAATACTGTGGGATTCAAGTACTATGTGTACGTGTAATGTATGCACTCACAAAAGTACGGATGGTCAAGGCTCTTCAGAATAAAATTCTTTCTTTATTTCTTCTTGTAGCTAAAAAATTGATAAAAAGAGAACGGCCAATGGTGCAGTAAATTCCTGTAGTTGTTATAGGAAATTAAAAATGCACTTACAAGATGGTCGATTTTCAGGCACTTCAAATAAAAGTCCAAAGTTAAAAGCAATGGAATCAACAGCATCAAATAGTCCTCGTAGGTAGTCCTCAACGCGTTTCGCCTGTCGGCTTCCTCAGGAGAACAGTTTCTTTCCGAAAAATTCATGGTGTTCGTGGGTGTAGAGAGTCTATTTATATGTTTATTGTCCTTGTTCCGTATTCCGTCTTAACTTCCTGGTTTGACGTCAGCGCGCTGTTCCCGTCGTTGCTCGGCAACCGTGATGCTTCGGTAGTCCATCCCTCCTGTGTCTACGGCGTGTCACATGGTCTCCGTGCGTCTCCTAGCAACTGGGACGCTGCGAACCTCCTTTCATTTCAGACGCAAGTCCTCTCCCCTTTCTGTTTGCAGGCTCGTCGGATAACAGTATTAATTCTCAAGCGAGATGTCTGAAAGATCTTTGATGTCGCTCGTATGCAGGATGTTTTGGTGGAGGAGAGAGGAAATATATTAGGGGTTTTATGACATAAAATGTGGATGGAGGACGGAACAGTGTAAATGAGAGAATGGTATAAAGAGATAGTGTATGGTATGTGCATATATAGAGATGTGATCTGACAGATTGTCCATAGAGAGACTCATGAGGTAAATAGGGATAATCTTTAGCTTATGTAAATCTAGAGAGACATTAATATTTTATTTTGTGTGATCTTTAAATTGATAAATGGCTTGTGTAACTGTGTATATATAGGAAGATGTAATATCACAGTTTATCCACAGAGAGACTATTGAAATAAATAAATAAATAAATAAAGATAATCATTAGTTTATATAAATATAGAGAGACATTGATCTTTTATTTTGTATGGTATTTAAATGTATTAATGAATGACTTGGTTATTAATTAGTAAAAATATGTGGAAATAAAAATGGAAATGGATAAAAATGAGGCAAGATTAATGAATAATAAAATATGGCTAGGATTTTAGTTATCATTAAATACGTAAAAGAATGGATTTAAATAGGTACATTAGATTTTAATTACCATAAAATACAAAAAAAAAAAAAAAAAAAAAAAAAAAAAATTAATATAGATGAATGGATTTAAATGAATTCATTATGCCCTATATCTATCTATCTGGTTTCCTTACTGGTTTTAAAACTGTTTATATAAGACCAATATGTTAGAATAAATATATTAAAATATATAATAAATATAATAAAAATATATTAAAATACTTTTTTAATCAGTCAATAAAAGCAAGTATATCCAGATCAGTATTTAGGCCACCCTTTTTGTATGTCTGAAATTTAAAAATCCATTCAGTCTCCTTTTTAGACAATACTGTATTTATGTCGCCTCCTCTCCAGTGTGTTTTTATCAGATCAATTCCTAGAATTTTAAAGTCTGATAATGAAAACATTGTGCAATCATTACAGTGTCTAGGTACACTGTGTTTTGTATTTACATTCCGTATTCCCCCTAGATGTTCCAGTATTCTGACTTTAAGTTCTCTTGTAGTGCGTCCAATGTACTGTTGGCCGCACTTACACTCCAATAAATATATCACATTTTTAGTGTTGCAATGGATGAAATGTTTTATTGGGTATTCTTTCCCTGTATTATTACATTTAAAGACTGTGATTTTCTTTTGTTGGGTATTGCACGTTCTACACACTTTACACCTCCCACATTTATGGAAACCCGGGGATTTGTCCGTTAGAAAGTTCTGATGTTCTTTCTTTTCATCTTCATTAGGTAGTAAGCTAGGTGCCAAAATAGTTTTTAAATTAGCTAGTTTTTTATATATAATTTTCGGTTTATCTGGGAGATGACCCTGTAGTATCTCGTCTTCCTTTAAAATAGGCCAGCATCTGCTTAATGCTTTCTTGATTTGAGGTGCTCTATCATTATACTGAGTTAGGAAGGAGAAATCATACCCATCTTTGTTTCTCTGTTTTTTGTTATGATTTATAAATTCTTCCCTTCTTTTTTTCTGTATCGTATCAAAACTATCTGTTAGGAGATCTTTTGGATAATTTCTTTCTTCAAATTTATCTAATAGAAGGTGGCTTTGTGTCATAAAGTCTTCGTCATTGGTACAGTTTCTACGTACTCTAGTGATTTGTCCCTTGGGTATGTTTCTAAGCCAGCTGGGGTGGTGGCGACTGGAAAAATCAATAAAACCGTTACCATCTGTGGGCTTGAAAAAAGTTTTGGTGTTTATTTTGTTGTCTCTAATAAAAAGGGTAAGATCTAAAAAGTCTATTTGTTGTTTGTCAGTACTTGATGTAAAATGTAAATTATATTCATTACGGTTAATATATGCTATAAAATTATGTAAGCTTTGAACATCACCTTGCCATATTATAAGTACATCATCAATGTACCTCTTCCAGAGAACCAGATTCGCGCCGAACGGATTGTTGTTCCAAATATGATTGGCCTCCCAATCAGCCACATAAAGGTTAGCATAGCTCGGCGCGAATCTGGTTCCCATTGCGGTACCACATGTCTGTAGATAAAAAGTCTCATTAAAAGAAAAATAGTTATGTGTGAGAATAAAATGTATACAGTCAGTAATAAATTTACTCTGTAATTTGTCCATATTAGTATCTGAAACAAGGGCTTTCTTGATAGTCTCTATACCTAACTTGTGGGGGATGACAGTATAAAGTGAAGTGACGTCCATTGTTGCCCATATGTAGTCTGTAGACCATGTAATATCGGCTAAAGTCTTAAGTATGTCCATTGTATCTTTTAAATATGAGGGACTTTTAATAACGTATTGCTGGAGAAAGAAATCAACATATTGTGATACGTTATTGGTTAATGAGTCGATGCCGCTTATAATTGGACGTCCAGGGGGGTTTGTCATACTTTTATGTATTTTCGGTAGAAAATAAAAAATAGGTATTTTTGGATATTTTATGTCAAGGAAATTAAACTCATTTTTGTTTAGAACCTTATTGTCATACCCTCCCTGTAATAGTGCTCTCAAATCTTCTTGAAAAATTCTTGTTGGGTTCACTGAAAGTCTTTTATATGTGTTTTCGTCGTTAAGAATAAGTAGAGCCTCTTTGAGGTAATACGTCCTATCCATAATAACCGTGGCCCCTCCTTTGTCAGCGGCTTTGATGACTATTTGTTTGTTATTCTTCAAGGACCTAAGACTTTCCTGTTCTACTTTAGTTAGATTATGTTGTCTCTTGTTTTTTTGTTCTATTTCATTAAACTCTTTGAGTAACATATTGGTAAAAACTTCAATGTGGACACTTTTATCTTGCTGAGGGAAAAATTTTGACCTAGGTTTTAAAGATGTATGTATAAAAACATCTCCCTCATGGGGTTTTGTAGTGTTAGTGTTTTCATTTTTTAAGAAAAATCTTTTTACCGTAAGTTTCCTCAAGAATTTTTGGGCATCTATAAACAAATGGAAACTATTGGGTCCTTTGTTCGGTGCAAATTTAAGGCCCTTATTTAAAAGAGATAATTCATTCTGACTTAGCTCGTGTTTTGATAAATTAACTATTTCATTCTTTTTGTGTTCTTTTTTAGATATTAATTTATTTCCCTTTCCTCTTGTTCCTCTGAGTATCTTGTGGCTTTTCTTTTCTTGACTGGGGAACCCGTGTAAGCTGGGAAGTTCCTCTCTCTGTCCTGGAATGTTGGATAATGGGAATGATCTATCTGTGTGTGTCTTGTGTTTCGGGATTGCTCCCTGTCTAAAAAAGACTTCTTAAAGTCGTTAGAAGTATGTGGTTTATTGCTATCTTGCCATACTGACGTTGTAGGTCTGGGTGAGTATTGTTTAAAATTGTCTCTTGTTGTGGGGTTATCTTCTCTTCTTCTATATCTATCATTAGATGAATTCCTGGTATTCTCCCTATGTCTCTCTAAAGGTCGTCTAGTCTCTGTGGATGAAAAATTACTATATTTATCTATCGGTTTTCGTTTGTAACTGTTATATCTGTTAGTATTATGTCTGTTATCATATTGGTTATATCCCGATTTATATTGTGTATTATACTCTCTGGGCTTATATCTTTTATGGATATCTCCCTGGTGATCTCTTTTATCTCTCTGCAATTTTTTGCTTTTTGCCTCTATTATGGAGGATTCTTGTTTTTGTATTCTCTCATTTATATTATCTTTTCTTCGCTTAATCTCCACTCCCTCAAACTTTTGATCAATCAATTTTTCTGTTTGTTGAATATTGGCTTCTATATCTTTAAGACTATCTCGTTGAAAGTCTATTAATAGTTTCATTAGTTCGAATGAACAATGATCTAAGATGTTATTCCATTTATTCATAAATGGTCCATTCTCTTCCCCAAACGCTGGGTATTTCTGTATTCTGAGGCCTCTGGGTATCAATTTATGTGAGATGTAATGTTCAAGAAATGTGACTTCCCACCATTTTTTCAATTCTTTTTCTGCTAATTTTTCTAGTTTTTCAAACAGTTCAGGTGAAAACTGATTTTCATCATCAGATTGTGAAAAAATATCATTTAATTTTTGTGTCCTCATGTCTCTTATGTTGGAATGGAGGCTACTAGAAAAAGCCATATGTGTTCTAAATTGGTGTTTATGGATAGAGGAAAAACAATTTTCTTCTGAAAGGATTGGAGCCCTGGGGCAGAATTGGAATGTAGTAGTGAATGTACTTGCTCTTCTACTGAACTTTAGCTTACCCATCTCTGCACAGAAAATAAAAGATTTATTATACCAAAACATTCCACCACTGTAAAATTGCTTCTTCATGCCTAAAGGTGATTGCACTTGTAACTTTTCTCAGGCATTAAGGTCAAGCACCATAAAAAGAAATTGCAACAGATTTTGAAAACAAATTGTTAATAAAAGAAATACAAGTTATTCCATATAATTATTGGTAGCTTGCTTTTCCCATATTATGAAAATCAGTCATAAAATAATCAGTGTTGGTTTTCTAACCATAAATCACTCTTATTTTAGTTTTCATTTCTGCATATAACCTTTAAAAGAGTTATGTTTCCTGCAAAAAGGGGTCAGTTTGCCCTGCATAATACTGCATTATAATGTAAGAGATATCTTAAAACCAATCTTACTGATTTAACTATGCGTTATGCAGGGCTAGCTCTTCTTGCAGGAAGACTATGCTTTGACTTTCAGAATGCATAGTGATATCGTGAAACATACAAGTCTTCTGCAAAATTCCAGTTTAATAAATACATCTAAAAATATTATGGGGTCATGGCCCTGCAGCCAAAGCTGGTAACCTGATGCATCAGATCTCTATTAGGCATCATTTACAGATGCTGTCACAATTTTGTCTTGCCAATAAGCTTCACTCACTACTGTAGACTTACCAACTCTCAAATTGTTCCTGTATTTTATACACAAATATTAGGGACTTCACATGTCCCCCCATACACTCACATAGAAGGCACTCACGTGTTGGCCTCTTTTTGTATTTACACAGGAATGACCTGACCACAGTCCTATCTCTGTTGAATTACAAAGAGGGGCCCCAGAGGATTATGAGGACCTGGTGACCCAAGAAGTCACTTCTGGAAGTCCATGACAACTGCAGTTATATCTTGTACATCCACCATACTTTAGAAAGCCTACAAATCAGTTTTAAGTAGGCACCCACCTTTAAAAAGATGGTATATTTCATTGATTTCAAAAACAAACAGATTTCTGACTATTAGGCAGCTCAGTTGAGTAAACTGGTCATTAATGTGGCTTACACAGGTTTTTGTATGATCCCACAGTAATAGAGTGGCAACATGCTACAGTAAAGACAGGATCATATGGTGTTGGAGAGTGTGTGTATATAAGTGGAAGGTAATAGAGTGAGTGTGTAAGTGTATGTTGATAGCATATGTGTGTGAGCGTATGGAGTTAGTATACATTATTTGAGGTATGTGTGGTGTTTGAGTATGTGTGTTAGTGTATGGTGCTAGTGTGAGTGTGTGCCAGCATATGGTATAAGTATATGGTGTCAGCACAAGTATGTGTTAGTATTTGGTGTCAGCTTCTGTGTTTTAGTATATGGTTTTAGCATGAGTATAGTGCTAGAGGGTCAGGAGTGAGCATACGGTTAGTAAGGTAAAAGAGGTATGTGTATGTATGTGTAAGTGTATGGTGTTAGAAGCAGGTTCACACTACCTTTATATATCCAGTAAAATGTACCAGAGGGGTCCATTTTTCCCATTATTAGTCAATTTGGCCCTGGAGCACTTGGCACTTCACTTCACTAGCCAATATCCTACTCAACATCAATACAAATACTAATATATCTTAAAATAAATCTTATAAAATCAGAAATATTGAAAAGCACCCTACCAACTAAAGATGTAAGATCCTTGTCTTCGTCCTTTAACTTTAAGTAGTCCTTGCCCCAACGATAATATTTGAGACTGAAACGGGTCAGCTATGAGTCAGTCCAATTTAAAACAAGGGATAATCCAGAAGCATAAACAATGCCAAGAGTCACTGCTTAACATCAACAAAGCCCTGTTACGGTCAGGTAGACGAGGGATCCAACAATGCAGGTAAGCACAGCTAAAGAAAGTCCAGAACACAGTCCGAGGTCGAGGGCAACAGCAGGCAGCAAGGTCAAAAACAATCCGAGGTCAGGGCAGGTAGATCAGGTGCAAAACGGTAAACAGGTCCGGGTTCGTAGGCAGGCAGAGAAGAATCGTGGTCGTTTAAACAGGCAAGAGGTCGGTACACAAGGCAGAGATCAAACTAGAAGAAGAACTATAGCACACCCAACGCTAGAGAACGTTTAGAACGGGCAAAGACAAGGCAAACGAATGGGGTTTAAATAGGAAAGGTAACACTCACGTCATCAGCCGCGCCGTAGAGCGTGTCGCGCCCTAAATTGATATTAGGTGCGATATCTGGAACCACCACCAGATGGTGCACTTCCGCCGGCGCGCGGCGACATGCCTGGAGCGTGAGCGGGTGCGCGCGCCCGACGAAGAAGGACCACCAGCCCCTTGAGTGACCGCGGTAGCACCGGAGGCGGAACCGCCGACGTCGGGGGACCCAGCGGCCAAGGTGAGTGCAGCGGCGGCGCGTGTAACCCGTCGGCAACCCGCGTGCGGGACGGAGGTGGGGTTGCCGACGCCCGGCGAGCCGGCGGTAGCAGCCGGAGAGGGAGCCGCGGCAGCGCGCGTGACAGTACCCCCCCCCTCCAGGAGCGCGCACCGAGCGCGACGGAGCGGGACGAAGGGGGCAAAGTGCATGAAAGCGAGCGACGCAGCGGGGAGCGTGAACAAAGCGAGCAGGCACCCACGTCCGCTCCTCAGGACCGTACCCTTTCCAGGCAACAAGGTACTGGATACCATTCCGCACGCGACGGGAATCGAGGATCCGCTCGACGACGTACTCGTCATGGCCCCGGACGACAAGCGGAGCAGGAGGCTGGAAAGGAACGGAGTGACGGTTGGAGACGTAAGGCTTGAGCAGGGAGACGTGAAAGGACCGAGGAATCCGCATGGTAGGGGGGAGGTCAAGGGACACGGACACGTCGTTAAGACGTTTACTGACGCGAAATGGCCCGATGTAACGGGGACCCAAGGACCTGGATGGTTGGGGCAAGCGGATGTTGCGAGTCGACAACCACACCCTGTCACCCACTTTGTAATCCGGGGGAGATGATCGTTTGGCGTCAGCCGCTCGCTTACAGTGATGCTGGGCACTGGAGAGAACGTTGCGAAGGGAACTCCAATGTTTCCGCATGTCAGTCACTCGACGGTCGACCGCCGGCACAGCAGAGGAGGAACGAGAAGACGGAGGAGGCAGGATCACCGGGTGGTAACCCAATGCAGCAAAGAACGGGGTACTGCCGATGGATTCGTGCAGGGACCCGTTGTACGTCATCTCAGCGAGCGGGAGGAGAGATGCCCAGTTGTCTTGCCGTACATTGCTGTACATCCTCAGGTATTGCTTGAGGGTTTGGTTCGTTCTTTCCGTTTGCCCATTGGTCTCTGGGTGGTAGGCAGACGACAAGTGGTGTTGTATGCCGAGCTTACGGCAAAGGTGTTTCCAATAGCTGGATACGAACTGCGTGCCTCGATCGGACACCATGTGTAGAGGAAGACCGTGTATGCGGACAATGTCTTTGATGAAGATGTCGGCCAGTTGCATAGAGGTAGGCAGGCGCGGCAAAGGGATAAAGTGAGCCTGCTTGGAGAAGCGGTCAACAACCACCAGGATGGTGGTGTTTCCTTGGGACCTAGGGAGATCC
This sequence comes from Spea bombifrons, assembly GCF_027358695.1. NCBI lineage: Eukaryota > Metazoa > Chordata > Amphibia > Anura > Pelobatidae > Spea > Spea bombifrons. The sequence continues at coordinate 68,079,024 of NC_071089.1, forward strand.
ACAACAAAGTCCAGAGAGACGTGTGTCCAGGGAGCCGTAGGAACGGGAAGTGGATGCAGGAGACCCTGTGGACGCGTCCGGGGGGACTACTGTCGTGCACATGTATGACAGGCAGCGAGATGGGACCGGATATCCCTGGCCAGGGACGGCCACCAGAAGGAACGATGGATGAGGAACATCGTTTTCCGAAAGCCAGAGTGACCCACCAGCAGGGAATCGTGACCCCAGCGAAGGACGTCCGTGCGATATTTGGGAGGCACATGGAGACGACCTGGAGGAGGACGTTCATTGGCCAGGATGGTCCTTTGGGACATACGGATTCGGCTCATCGTGTGGGTAGACAAGCTGGCGATGAGCCGCGTGGAGGGTATGATGGGGTTGTCGCAGCGCCGATCGTGTTGATAATCGAATTGACGGGATAGAGCGTCAGCCTTGATGTTCTTGGTTCCTGGCCTGTAGGTGATGTAGTAGTTAAAACGTGTGAAAAAGAGCGACCACCGTGCCTGGCGAGGACATAACCGTTTAGCACCTTCAATGTACGCAAGGTTCTTGTGGTCTGTCACAACGACCACAGGTTGTTCGGTACCTTCTAGTAAGTGACGCCACTCCTCAAATGCCATTTTGATGGCCAGGAGCTCACGGTTGCCGACGTCATAGTTTTGTTCGGCTGCGGAAAAACGCTTGGAGAAGAAGGCACAGGGATGGTATTTCGTGGTTTGTTCTTTGCGTTGTGACAATATAGCCCCGGCACCGGTTTCAGAGGCATCGACTTCCAGAAGATACTGTTTTGTTGGGTCCGGACGTAGAAGGACAGGAGCCGAGATGAAGGCTTGTTTCAGGTTCTCAAACGCCTTTCTGGCTTCTTGAGTCCATAGGGTAGGATCAACCCCCTTTTTTGTCATGGCGGTGATGGGAGCCGCTATGGCGGAGTAGTTCCGGATGAAGCGCCGGTAGTAATTGGCAAAGCCAAGAAACAGTTGGATGGCTTTGAGAGTACGAGGGAGAGGCCATGCTGTGATGGCCTCGAGTTTAGCCGGATCCATACGGAGACCGTCGGAAGAGACGATATATCCAAGGAAGGGCAGACTGGTTTTCTCAAAGGCGCATTTCTCGGCCTTGGCGTACAGACCGTTCTCCCGTAGTCTCTGTAACACGGCCCTCAGATGATGTCGATGGGTTTCAAGCGTAGGAGAATACACGAGGATATCGTCTAAGTACACGATGACGTGGGACAGGAGCATATCCCTGAAAACGTCATTGACGAAGGTCTGAAATATAGCAGGAGCGTTACATAACCCGAAGGGCATAACGGTGTATTCGTAATGCCCGAATCTGGTGTTGAACGGCGTCTTCCATTCGTCCCCAGACTTGACACGGATTAAATTGTACGCACCCCTGAGATCCAACTTGGTGAAGATCTTTGCTCCTTTTAGGAGGTCATAGATCTCTGTGATGAGGGGAAGCAGGTAACGATTCTTTATAGTGATGCGATTTAATCCCCGGTAGTCGATGCATGGCCGCAATGAGCCTTCCTTTTTGGCCACGAAGAAAAAACCGGCACCAGCAGGGGATGAGGACGGACGAATGAAGCCTTTTTCCAGGCTTTCTTTGATGTACTGTTCTAAAGCCTTGTTCTCCGGTTCAGACAGCGGATAGGTGCGGCCCCGTGGTGGATCGGAGCCTGGCAACAGGTTGATGGCGCAATCGTAGGCCCGATGTGGAGGTAGTCTCTCCGCGTCTTTTTTGGAGAACACATCCAAATAGTCCCAGTAGTGTCTTGGGACGAGAGACCTGGGGTCAGTAGGAGCGATCTCGAGTATGAGATTGAGGCGTCGACAGGGTATGATGCAGTGCTTGTGACACTGGTGGCTCCATGGTAGGATCTCGCCTCTTTGCCAGTCTATGATCGGGTTGTGGTGACGGAACCACGGATATCCCAGGATAAGAGGGGCGTGAGGTGATTTGATTAACTCAAACGTGAGTCGTTCCTGGTGTGTGACCCCTACTTGCAGGGTCAATGGTTCGGTCTCTTGAGTGACGATCCCTGTTCCCAAAAGAGAGCCGTCGACAGAAGCCACCAGAGAGGGTGCTTCCTTGGTGCGGAGTGGTATGCGATGTGTCAGTGCCCATTGCTGGTCCATAAAAACACCAGCCGCTCCGGAGTCAAGAAATGGCCCGTGTGGCCACGGAGTGGTTCTCCCAACGGAGCGTTATGGGTACTGTCATGCGTGTATTGGGAGGAATAGGGAAACGGCATGCGCTTAGGGAGCTTCCTCCTGTGATCCCTAAGCGTTCTCTTTTACCGGTCTGAGAGGACAGGTAGGCAACAGGTGATCGGCTTGACCACAATAGAGACAGAGTCCTTGTATTCTTCTGTATCTTTTCTCGGCCTCGGAGAGTTTGCGGACGGTTCCTATTTCCATGGGCTCATCCGAAGCGGAAACGGACGGAAGAGGAGACGAAGAAGGTCTTGTGGGGCCTGGAGTGTAGGACCCAGGTCTTTTTCCTCTGTTGTGTTCTGATGTCCTTTCCTGGATTCGTTTGTCCACCCTGAGACAGAGAGCGATGTACTCTTCGAGATCCATAGGTGTGTCGTGGTACACTAGGGCGTCTTTGATCTTTTCGTTGAGTCCTTTTCTGTAGGCGGCCTTGAGGGCGCCTTCTTCCCAGTTGGTCTCATGGGCTAGGGTGCGAAACTCCACAGTGTATTGGGCCAAGGTTTTACGGCCTTGCTGGAGGTCAAGCAGAGAGGACTCGGCTGTCTCCTTACGACCCGGACTATCAAAAACAGTTCGTATGGCTTCCATAAAAGCGGGACAGTCCTCAAGCAGATAGGATTCTTGCTCCACCAGAGGCGAGGCCCATAGCAATGCATCACCCTTAAGTAGGGATATGATAAATGATACCCTCTTGGATGATGTTTGGAACGCCTGGGGATGGTTGCGGAAGTGGAGCATACACTGGTTGAGGAAACCGCGACATTCCCCGGAATACTTCTCGGGTAGCGGGAACCTAGCAACAGCCCCCATGCCCTCGTGGGTCATGGCGTCGACCTTTTGTTCCAGCGTTTGGAGCTGTGTAGACTGCGCGGCAAGACGCTGGTCTTGGAGATCCTGTCGGGCTTGCAGCCGTGCCATATCCGCGGGATCCATGTGTTGGCCCGTTCTACTGTTACGGTCAGGTAGACGAGGGATCCAACAATGCAGGTAAGCACAGCTAAAGAAAGTCCAGAACACAGTCCGAGGTCGAGGGCAACAGCAGGCAGCAAGGTCAAAAACAATCCGAGTCAGGGCAGGTAGATCAGGTGCAAAACGGTAAACAGGTCCGGATTCGTAGGCAGGCAGAGAAGAATCGTGGTCGTTTAAACAGGCAAGAGGTCGGTACACAAGGCAGAGATCAAACTAGAAGAAGAACTATAGCACACCCAACGCTAGAGAACGTTTAGAACGGGCAAAGACAAGGCAAACGAATGGGGTTTAAATAGGAAAGGTAACACTCACGGCATCAGCCGCGCCGTAGAGCGTGTCGCGCCCTAAATTGATATTAGGTGCGATATCTGGAACCACCACCAGATGGCGCACTTCCGCCGGTTTCCCGGCGTGTGCGCGCGGCGACGTGCCTGGAGCGTGAGCGGGTGCGCGCGCCCAACGAAGAAGGACCACCAGCCCCTCGAGTGACCGCGGTAGCAGCGGAGGCGGAACCGCCGTCGGGGGACCCAGCGGCCAAGGTGAGTGCAGCGGCGGCGGCGCGTGTAACCCGTCGGCAACCCGCGTGCGGGACGGAGGTGGGGTTGCCGACGCCCGGCGAGCCGGCGGTAGCAGCCGGAGAGGGAGCCGCGGCAGAGCGCGTGACAAGCCCCAAACAATCCAGTGGGGGATAAAAGAGTAAAAAAAAATGGAGGTAAATCATGTATCAGGGACTGAGAGCAGGAACAAACAAAAACCCACCAGCACAGTACTGGCAAACCTCTGATTGCTTGATTGGAACAAAGCCAGAGTGATCAATGTCGAAAAACCAATGATAAAAATACGACACATTTTTTTAACTATTAGATTATCTTTTTTTTTTTAAATGAAAGTTTTTTATTGTATTTTCAACATTTTAGAGGCTTCCAATACATTGTATAACAGTAGGAGAACACATTTTCACAGCAAAGCGGGCATGAAGAATAGTACAGTGTGACAATAGATAAAAGTGGAAGTACAAAAATGGACAAAATACGCCCGACATTACTGGTGTGGGAACAAGCCGGCAGTATCCGGAATCGAAACTATTAGATTATCTTAATCTTTGCTGTATATTTTTGTAGATTTGTTTCAGGAAAAGCTTATCCTCATATTGTTGCTAAAGTAGAAAAGCAATCCTTTTATTTTAGGGACCTTCCCGTCTTAGGAATGTAAAAGCATTATACATGCAAGAGCATTTAGATTTATAAGGTATACTTACATTTTATTTTTTAGTAATATCATTACGTAAGGAAATAGTTAACAGGCTAAGATTAGATAAATTATCAGAATCGAACATTCAATGTTAAAAAAGGAAGCAACTACCAAAAAAAAATAGTTCACATGGTTATGACCTTTTAGAACCAAAAAACTAAAGCACAACTCATATAAGCTATGTCTACATGTTCACCCCCCTTTCAGAAGTGCAATGTGTCTGGAAAAGTTCAACCATTTGACCAAAGAAAATTGTATATTGTGTTTGCTACTTCTCTATTGTATTACACAAGATCCTGTATGAAAAGTCTTTGAACAGAAATGTCAAAGACTTTTCATACAGGATCTGTTTGCTACTTCTCTATTGTATTACACAAGATCCTGTATGAAAAGTCTTTGAACAGAAATGTCAAAGACTTTTCATACAGGATCTTGTGTAATACAATAGAGAAGTAGCAAACACAATATACAATTTTCTTTGGTCAAATGGTTGAACTTTTCCAGACACATTGCACTTCTGAAAGGGGGGTGAACATGTAGACATAGCTTATATGAGTTGTGCTTTAGTTTTTTGGTTCTAAAAGGTCATAACCATGTGAACTATTTTTTTTTGGTAGTTGCTTCCTTTTTTAACATTGAATGTTCGATTCTGATAATTTATCTAATCTTAGCCTGTTAACTATTTCCTTACGTAATGATATTACTAAAAAATAAAATGTAAGTAAAATGTAAGAGTCAACGGTGTGATATTGTCCAATAACCATCTATATTATTTTGAAGAGTACCTGAGACTGGTAAATAATTATCAGCTTCACCTTAACAACAAGCAACCACGTGGTTGAGACATAGGTAAGTACAACATTTTACAAGCACAAGGTCACTAGTTTATGTCCTGTGGTTCTTGATATTTACATTCTTTCATAATGATATGGCTTGTGGTTGTACATATGCGACTTTCCATAACTCCCAGACACAGGTATTTGTCAATTGAGTCCAGTTAAAGAGCTTGGCAAACTCCACCCTTCCATGTCCCCTACCTTAACAGGCATCTTAAAATAGATTCTGCTCAGCCTAGATAGACACTTCTGCAATGTTGCACCAGACAAGCCTACATCGCCTTTCCATTGACTCATTTCACAATGGGACAAGGTTTTCAACTGTACCATATGGTTCAAGACTCAAAATGCCGCATACATCCATCTCAGTCTATGTAATGAACTCCATACCAACTTGAAAGCCATCAACCCTTTTGCTTACACAGTCCACACAGTCAAAGGCATGACCAACTCCCCATCTATAGTTCTGCTGCACCATGTCACCTGAACAATAATGTGATATAAAGGTTATAAACACTGTAGCAGTTATAAACACTGCTACATCCCTGGTACATACTTTGGAACTTTTGGAAGTCGGATTCTCTTGCGCAGAATATGGAGGAGGTGCACTATTTTATCAAATAATACTTTTTAGACTTTCTGTCAGGCACGTGACATCGGACAAGAGGACCCCTTCAGTAACACATTAACTTGTGTCCCTTGTTCTGTGTTCAGTCTTGGGCACATGTAGGCCTATCCTCTCTCTTTCATAAAAACATACAATTTGACAGCAGATAATCTTTTGGCTCATCCAGTCTGTCCATTTAAATCTTAAACAGTCTGTGTTCGTGTCTTAGATTCAGAATAGCTTTATGTCTATCTCATGCATTTTTGAATTCATTCATTGTTTTAGCCACTACCACTTCTGCTCTGGGGCTGTTCAATTTATCTACCACTCTCTCAGTAAAGAAAAACATTCTTACATTATATCTAGCATCTGGCCTTCTAGTTTTAGAATATTACCTTTTTCTAATATTTTTCCATCTTTTCTCCTGTACTTTTTTAAATCCCTTAAAGTATTTAAATGTTACTATCTCATGTTTCCCGTTTCCCTTCGTTATACCCTTCAAGCTATAAATATTTAGATCGCTTAGTCTTCCTTGATAATTTTTAGCTTGTGAGACATTTACTGTTTTAATAGCCCTCTCCTGAACTCTCTCCAAAATATCGATATGCTTCTGAGTTAAGGTCTCCAGAACTCTACCCAATAATATAATATATATATATAAATAATTATATATATATATATAATTCACTGCTCAAGATTGGATGTGTATATTTTTATTGTGTGATGGAAACACCGTCATAAGCTGCTCCTTAAACTGATATATATCCTTGAATCATTTGCCAAAAGCATGCATTTGGCAGGATTTATTTCGATGAATCCAATTGCAAATACTAGAGAAATATATGCAATAATGTCCAAGTATTATTGACATTTAAAATGCCTAATTTTCAAAAAGCTTTGTTACATTTTTTTTCAGAACACAGCTTCATGGCTTACATTAGAAACTGCATTTACAATACAAAAGTGTAGTAATTAAAAAAAATAATCCATGTATTGATTAGGTACTGAAGTGGAAATGTCCCCAGTTAATTAAAATTGATTAAAAATAAAATATCTACTTCTGTTCAATTATTGCACTTATATTTCCTGACGTAAATGATTTGCAAGTCCTAGTCCTCAACATTTTGCTTTGCCTGAAATTAATATCCTATTGCAAATGACTTCTTATAATTATAATGTCCTTAAATCATATTGCACTAATTTGGAATGTCTTACGGCAAACCTGTAAATTGTTCTGTTTTCTACATTATTTTGTTGTACCGTTTTTATTACTCACAATAATAATCATAAAGAAAATATGTTTTGCATTTTGGCTTTTAAGGCAAATTGGCAAGCAAAATCCTAATTACGCATCAGAAAGCTAAACGTGCAATTGTGTTGCAATACATGCAACTAGGGAAATTTAAGATCATTGACAAAAAGAAAATAAGCTACAAGAAAAAAATGTCCCTATGAAAGGAAACAGATTAGCAAAATATGCTTTCACATGATTATTCCTTTAAAGAAATTTAAAACTGAACTATGTTTTACATGTTATCCTCTTTATGGCTGTTTTTCTGAAGTACAAAGACACCAACAGATCTGGGCCACCACCCAGCTACTGTACATGTAGGCTTAGATTCCATGTTTGTGTTCTGATGTCCCATGAGCACAATCATCTGACATGATCAAAGAACAGTTGGGTCACTAGGGTTGGTGTCACTCATTAACATGCATTAACTCATGGTCTCATCATGGACATTCTTTCGTTCCAGACCATGCAGAATCCTTATTTTGTTTGTTTGTGCTCAGTTTCAAGGCTTGAGCTCTGTCAGCTCTGATTGGTCTCACTGATGTCTTTCTCTCACAGTGTCCTGGAAGGAAGGAAGGAAGGAAGGAAGGAAAGAAGGAAGGAAGGAAAAAATGAGCTCTGTGCATGTGGGAAAAAAACTCACCACAGTAGGGCAAGTTTAGGTGTAGGGCTTAGACTAGGGTCACTTGCATCTAGGTGCAGGATTTCAATGCCGTCTGGGTGCAGGATTGTATGGGTGCCATATTGGTCTAAAAAAATTATCCCTCTCTTATGTGGTGGCCCATCCCTTCCAATCCTGTTCCTTCCTGTTAATACTCTTTCCCCTTCGATACTATACTAGCTGTATGTGCTCAATATATATAATTAACCAATTAATTAATAAAGTATCGAGACAAAGCCCACTTGATATGGCATTTGCTTACCATTTAAATAAAACAAATCTAATCAAAAGATTAAAACATAAAATAAAGGCTAAAATATGGTTATTCTATTGAATATTTCTGAGGCCTACTTGGAAAAATGTAAAGAGGTGGTAATGGCAAGATTTCTTTTTCCAGCATCCATGCCTTATTCCCTGATGGGGGGTTGATAGATAAGTGGAACGGCTTTCCGTGAGAAGTGGACTATTACAGTGAGGGAATGTAAACATGCATGGGATAGGGTTATGGCTCATGAATCTAAGACAAGACCAATGACTGATTAAGATATCTTTACAGCTGGAAACATGGGTAGATTAGATAGGCTGAGTGGTTTTTATCTGCTGACAGGTTTTAGGTTTCCATGTTTCCTGGGATTGCTCAGAAGACTAATATGCCATAAAGTAGCAGGCTCGGGCCAAGAAAGACTCTTTTTTTACAATACCTCTACCTTAAAATAACTATTAGATGTGCAAATGGAAACTATTTGGACACATTTTTTGGTTTGTTTTTGGCCCATTCATTTTCATTCCCTGCCAATGAAAATGAACATTCACTTTCACTCACTCTTTCACACTCTGATTCTCGTTCGTTCTCTCTCACATTATCTAAATGTTTCCCTACCTTCTCTACCGACTCCTTTCACTCCCACTTCCACATATTCTTCATCTTCTCTCTTCTCTTCTGTAATTAATCTTCAATCTTTAGTCCTTAATCTTCTTTGTTCGTCTGCATCTCCACGGACATAACAGAGCAACTTCCGCCAAAATGGCGGTGCTACAGTGATGGCTCCAATCCCCCAATCGGAGGAGAGGACGTCACTGCAAGTGTCATAATTTTGTCCTCAAGTCAACTGAGGGCAATATGGCGGCACTTGCAGTGACATCCTCTGCCCCGATTAGAGGATCAGGAGAGGGCAAGGGCAATATGGTAGCGCTGCCGTTACTCAAATCCTTGAATCGGAAGAGAGGATGTCACCGCAAGCACTGCCATATTGCCCTCAGTTGGTGCTGTGCTGATGTTCTCTTCTTGGATGATCTGGGAGAACGTCACCACAGTGTCACCATTTTGGCAGAAGTTGCCGAGTTATGTGCGCAGAGAAGAGCATTAAGGATTGGAAATTGAAGAAAAGAGAAGATGCAGAAGAAAATACAGAAGCAGAAGTAGTCGGCAGAGAAGGTAGGGAAACATTTATAAAGGGCGATAAGCACAAGCAGCATATTGCTATTTCAAAACCATTTTTTTCAAAACTGGTCATTCTGCCCCATGCCCTTTTGAGACATCTTTGAAGCTGGTCAATTAAAATTTTACGCCATCAAGTTATATGTTTAAAAAATAGACACCCCCAGTTATATTAAATGGTAGTATTCTAAATCTTTCGATGCACTGATTCTACTACCAGCCATTGTCAAAGTTTGTAGTATTATTTTTTTTCTCACACACAATATATTTCAATATGAATTTACTGTTCCTGGTGTTTGTCACTTTAAAACAACACCCCATAATGTGTTCAGCAACATCTCGTGAGTACCTGTGATATCACCCATGCATAGGTTTGTTGGGTTGTTTGGAAGCTGAAGTGCCACATTTGGGAGCTGCACTTTTTTGTGAATTTTGACATCTGTTCAGTCTATGCCTATGTCCTATTTGAGACATCTTTGAGCTTGGCTAATTCAGTTTACCCTTTCACAGCATACATTCTTAAAAACTAGATACCTCATGGGTATTTCAAATCCCAGTATTTTAAGTCTTTTCATGCCAGGATTTTTGTGAAGAAATAGCCTAATTTTAGGATTTGCTCATAGGAACCTCCCCCAGGTTACTTTTAGGAGTCCTTCCAAAAGCCAATTATAGCTATTACATTTTTATGAGGCCGATAAATGTAACAGCTGCTAACTCTTGGAAAATACCCCAGAAAATGTGGCTGGGAGAACTGATAGGATTGTGCTTCACAGTAGAGATGGACAATGATCCAGAACATACTGTGAAAGCAACGAAAGAGCTTTTCACGAAAACAAGTGGAATATTCTTAAATGGCCAAGTCAGTCACATGACCTCAACCCAATTGAACATGCATTTCATTTGCTGAAGGCAAAACTGCAGGCAGAAAGATCCACAGACAAGCAGCAACATAAAACAGCTGCATTAATGGCCTGGGGAACCCCTAGGGAGGAAACCCAGAATTTGATGATGTTAATGGGTTCCAGTCTTCAAGCAGTCATCCACTGCAAATTATTTTCAACTAAGTATTAATAATACTAATTTGTTCATGATTATGTTAGTTTATCCAGTTACTTTTCCGTCCCTTGCAATGAGGGGACTTTGTATGAAAATGACTAATTCTTAACGGTTAATACAAAATGTGTTTTTCTTCAAGATCCGTGCTCACAAGCAATGCTGGTGTAAGGTAAGTAGTCTTACAAAGTTAAAAACACAGACACAGTAGACACAGTATGTCTGCAGTCAATTTGAATTTAAATTTGCAAATATGAAATGTTAACTTATCACAGTAGTTGTTTAGGCAGTTCTATAAGTTACTGCTGAGAACAACTGATTATAGGTATAACAGCAAGCAAGCTGTTTTTATTTGACAATAAATCTATTAAATTCAAATATTCTGAATTGTTCAGCACTGTGGAATGGTGTACTGTGCCTAGAATGTCAACTAAGCTTAATATAACAATTTTTTTAATTAGCGTCCAATTTGTTTACAGAAAAATTAGCAAGCGTCTCAGATGCAATTCTCTAGGCATTTTTGAAGTTGATAATTTGCATGTTTATATAATTGCATGTAAATGTTAGCACAAAGGACGCTTTGACAAATATTTATAAAACAAATATTAACTAAGCATTTACCAATTTACCTGGATTTGCCTTGAAAACAAAAGGCTTAAGGAAATTGTGCTTCCATTAGTTCAACCCCTAGTATGGATCTTTTTTTGTGTGGTTCATTATTTGCCATTTTTTTTAAAAAAAATATATGTACTAACCTAATTTGAAATTCTTTGTTTCAAAATCTTACAAAGTAAAAATGATTCTAAACTACAAAAATACCAAAATTAAATTGCTTACCGCGCTGTCCCATATTGATTAAAGGGTAGATCCCATGTTAAATGTATACTAACTAGATAGCAATTCAACTCTAGCAGCACAAATAAAAAAAACCCATGATCACTAACCACTTGCACATAAATCATAAGTGAATGGATCTCTAGGTTACAGACCCAATTGTTCTGGAAACAATATAATCATAGGCTAAAAAACTAGCATCACCTCGGCCAGCAACATTTCGTAGAAGTTTAATAAGCCCTACCAAATAACGCATCATGAAAATGTATGAAGTACACTATATGACCAAAAGTATGTGGTCATCCCTCCTAATTATTGAGTTTAGGTGTTTCAGCCACACCATTTCTAACAAGTGTATAAAATCAAGCACATATGCATGCCAGCTCCACAGACAAATAATGGCAGTGCTCAGTGACTTCAAACAGGGCATACTCATAGGATGCCACCTTTGCCACAGGTCAGTTTATAAAATGTCTGCCTTGATAGATCTGCCCCTGTCCAACTCAAAGTGCTATTATTGTGAAGTGGAAGCATCTAGGAGTAGCAACAGCTCAGCCACAGAGCAGTAGACCGCATACACTCACAAAGCAGGGCTGCTAAGTTCAGAAGCACTTAAAAACCACCTGTCCTCTGTAGCGTTACTCACTGCACAGTTCCAAACTGTCTCTGTAAGCAACATCTGCATGAGCACTATGGGTACGAAGGCTCATTAAATTGGTTTCTGTAGCTGACCAACTGCACACAAGCCAAAGATCACTATGTGCAATGCCAAACATTGGGTAGAGTTGTGTCAAGCACATTGTCACTGATGTCTGATGGACAAATCTGGGTTTGGCGGATGCCACTAGAACGCAACCTACTGAAATGCTTAATACCTACTGTAAAGTTTTATAGAGGAGGGATAATAGTCTAGGAATGGCTTTAAGGATTTAGGCTAGGCCCCTTTGTTCCAGTGAAGTAATGATAATTCTACAGCATTCAAAGACATTTTAGAGAAGTGTATGCTGCCATCTTTGTAGCACCAATTTGGGTGTAAGGCCATTTCCTAGTCTACCATGACAGTCCGTGTGACGGAACGACTTTGTACCCAGGCTGGGTACCTTCGTCAGAACCTTGCTTCCTCGCTTACCAGCTCTCAAAAGAGCTGAGGAACATAATATACGACACCACCAGTCACTTAAACCACTAGCCAAAGCTTAGTGTAGAGTGAAGAACAAGAAGAACAACACACAGAGCGGGGAGTGTTGGCAATTCACTCAGTCATCAGGCAACAGCAATTTAGAGTGAAACAGGAACTCGATTTTATCAAAAACACACCAGTATTTAAACAGTACAAGGGGGTAATTTACATACAATACCCCTATGTATTTTTGTACCCATAGTCCCCTATGTACAAAATAAGGCCCATAAACATGTGGTTTGGCAAATTTAGTGAGGAGGAACTTGAGTGGTCTGCACTGAGCCCTGATCTTAGCCCAATTGAACACCTTTGGAATTAATTGGAACAATGATGTATTCCAATTACCTCCTCGCCCAACATCAATGCCTGACATCATAAATGCTCTTTTGGCGGAAAGCTCAGAAATTCCTACAGCCACACTCCAATATCTTGTGCAAAGCCTTCCCAGGAGAGTAGAGGTTGTTATGGCTGCAAAGGGGGGTGTCAACTCCAGATTAATGCCCATGGTTTTCAAATGGGATGTCCAATAAGCTCATATAGGTGTGATGGCCAGGTGTTCACATACTTCTAGTCATTTTAGCAGGCCCCTGGTGCTACAAAGTATGATGCCTAATTGTCAAAAAGGCTGATATCCCCTCAAAACAATAAAGAAGGAAAAGGCAACATTTTCCAAGTCTACAACAGAGACGTTGTTTTTTTCTTGTCATTTGAGACATGTAGTTGGCTTGCACCCCCTAGTGTTTTTAGAGTGCTCTAGTGATTTACTTTGTATCTCATTATCATGACACAAGGTTTGATCATTTGAAGTCTAAACGAACATGTGTCCCATAGGATGTACACATCTTTCCATTCAATAAGGTCAGAGTGTAGAGATGCTCAACAGGCTTAAATATATTTTAATTATTAAATGTGTAGCGGTATACGTTATAAAGTCCTTATTTTAAGCTTTGACAACCCCTGCTCTGACAGATGAAACCCATTAGGCCACTGCATTAACCTGAGAGAGGAAATGAAGCATAAGTGTTATATCTCTGTGAAACAGAAAACAGAATTTGATCTTTCTATTAGTAAATACAGTACATTTTGTTAAAACATACTATACGATTGAAAGTGTCTTGCCTTTATCCTAAATGCACAAGTGAGTTTTGTATTAAAGATGTGTAAGAAGATTATTATTATTATTATTATTATTATTATCTTTATTTCTATTTAAATACATGCTGGTGCTTTTCCCAAGCTGATATGCTCATTACATACATAGCTTATAACACATTACATCATGCCCTGACATTTCTGTTAGATGCATAACTGGTATCTTTACTAACAATTTACTAATACTCTTTTTGTTATTCTCCTTGCATTACTCCTAGAAATTACTTTTTACTATTTTATGTGTTCTGTTGTCAGAAAACTGTGAAACATGAAAAGAAAGAGGAAATGTGATAGCCACCATTTTCCTATTGCTTAACACCCATATAAACAAGGGAAAGCAGCATTTAATCAATTGTGCTAAAGAGAGAGCACTTACTGATACATGATCTCCTTGGAGAATGGAAAAAATAGTGAACAGGGACATCACTACTGATACCATTGCTAAAACAATTGCTGTTATTATTAAATGAGTGCATTTACCATTTCATTATGTGATATGTCTTGTCAATTCTTGGTTGTAATCAGCATTCCCTTAAAACTAAGTACTACATTTATTGCTATTTAATCTCAAGCGGTACAGTCTAATTTCAGAGAGAGAAAGGCTACATACCATTCAGAAACATAGCATGGGCGGGGGGTATTCATTTCATTGTTTAATAGTGTGGATGTTTTTAGGCAGGCTGGGTGCTTAAATGAATGTTTGAGGGTCAGATATGGCCTGCAGCCTATGCACTAGATAACAACGGACACATGGAGAATTTAATGTCAGATTTAATGTAGAATTCTATATGAATCTCTATTAGCAATCAGGTAATGTAGACATTAAATAAAATACTAACCTAATAAGCCTGAAATACCACTAATGCTAATGGTTTGCATTTAATGATCTTTTTTTATTTCAACAAAAAAGAAAAAAATATCTAAAGGTCACACTGTTAAAGTATGGGATAACATCTTTTGTACTACATTAATCATTTTGACCTACTCGTTAATGGAAATGTGTTTAATCCAAGCTAGTATGTTCTTAGGAAATGAAGACTTAGTGTAAGCTAAAATGTTGGGTCTGCATTGAAGAGCAAAAGTGTGCTACAATTTAGAAGTGACCTCTTGTACCATACCATGATCTTTTCAGGTAATTATTTAACTATGCTATGTCCCATCTCTGTCTTGATTGTTCCTCCCTCATAGTTACATAGTAAATAAGGTTAAAAAAAAGACTTAAGTCCATCAAGTTCAACCGTTCTACTTAACCTTCCTATTCTTAATCCAAAAGCAGCATCTTTTACCTGCACCGCGTTCCATTTCTCACCTCATTGGAGTATCACATGTTTTAAGTATTTTTATTCTACACCCCCCATGGGTTTTCTCTCTCAAACTATTTCAACTATGTTGGAATAATGGCCAGTTTAATGAACATTTTCATTTCACACAGGTGTTTTTACATTCCATGAAGACATTGCAAAACTAACAACATGGATTCATAATATTTGGTTGTACAACTATTTGATTTAACATGATAATCTGAAAAGGTAAATTCCACAATTTAGAAGAGAAATTGTTTAACTGGTCTAGGTCAGGGCTGCACAACT